>NW_024070204.1:240434-299369 GCF_014754425.2 Oryx dammah
CAGCGGGACCCTCACACAGCGGGACCCTCACTCAGCGGGACCCTCACTCAGCGGGACCCTCACTCAGCGGGACCCTCACACAGCGGGACCCTCACACAGCGGGACCCTCACACCCTCACTCAGCGGGGACGCCCCGCCTCCGCTCGCGGGAGAAGCAGGAAATCAGAGGCGCCTGAAGAAAGAAGCGCGGCTGGAAGAGAGGCTGAGGCTGGTGAGAGCAGGGTGCGGGGGAGGCGGCGGTGGAGAGAGAGCGACGCGCGGGGCTGAGGCGGCGCTGAGAGGAGCGGGGGCCAGAGCGCGGCCGGCGGGCCAGTTACATGTGCGTGGACTCGGGCGCGGCGGCGTGCGGCTGCTCCTCGGGGCCGTCGGCCAGCAGGAACGAGTCCTCGGACTTGCCGCTGAGGCGGAAGGGCGCCAGGCGGTGGAAGTTGCCGGGGGAGTGGGGGATCTGCAGGCGGGCCCTCTGGGAGGGCACCACCGCCTCCCCGGGACACAGCCAGGGCGGCACCCCAGAGGGGATGCCGGGGCTCTCCTCCGGGGAAAACGCGGGGTTGTCAATTCCTAGGAGAGAGGGCGGCGGTCGTCAGCTTCCCTCGCTCAGCGGAAGGGCAGAGAGGGAGGCGGCGGCCCTGGGTCAGACAGCAGCTCGTCCTCGGCCACGCGGAAGGTCACCTGGAAGGTCTCGGGCCTCTGGGGTTCAGGCCCTGCGCCCGGCTCTCGCTCTCCTCTCTCAGAGCGGGGGCCTCTGCCTGTGCGCGCACTTGCGCGCCCGCGTGAACCGCGCTCCGCCGCCGGGGCCTCCCGCCAGGGATCGCCTGTGGGTGGCGGAGGGCCGTGCCCCCTCACCTGAGGGGGAGTCTGTCGCTGTGTCCTGCCCGATGTTTGCCAGGAACTCGATCCCGCCACTCATCTCATCACCATAGTTGGGGGCTTCCTCAGTGTCTGAGAGTTCCAAATCTGGTGACAGGGAGGGGACAGCGTAAGGGGACAGGCTGGAAGCGCAGATGACCTCGTCTGAGCCCTTGACCAACTGCCCCGGACCCGCTCACCGCCGCCCCCAACCCCCGCCCCGCCCAGGGTCCTCATGTCTGCCGCCCCCACTTAGCGGCCTCTGGGCAGCTCAGTGGGCCGTGGTGCCCACCTGGCCACACCAGGATAGGGGTGGGCAGGGAGGACCACACTAGGTCTTCTCGAGGAGGGGCGGGGGCGACTGGAGAAGGGGGCGGGCCACAGAGGAAGGGGATGGGAAGCCCAGGTCGCAGCCCTGCCCCCAGAGTGGCTGCCGCCTGTGAGGAGGGCCCTGGTGCCGAGGGCGCGGGCTTCCTGGAAGTACAGCCGTCTGCACCCGGCTGCCCTCAGGTGCCCCTCAGCTCCTGCTGACCAGCGTCCAGCCATGGCCCAGCCTACCTTTCTCCTTGATGGTGAAGTCCTGCAGGGAGCTCACCATCGGCAGTTTCCCGTTGGGAATGCTGCTGTTTCTCTGAGGAGCAGAAGGAAACCGCTCACAGCTCTGGGTCCTGCCTGATCTGCCTGTCCACTCCAGGGAGGCCTCTGCCCTGCCACCAGGGTGCCCCCTCGGTGGTGCCTGCCCAAGTGTGCCCTCTCACCCGCTTCTGGGCGCGCTCCCTCTTGAGCAGCTTAGCGGCCTTCTTGTGGGGGTTGATCCCCAGCTTGGCCGACTTGAAGGATTCCAGGCGCTTCCGCATGGTCCTGTGGAAGATCTCGGTGTCCTGCTTCTCGTCCTCATCCGTGGTCAGCCCATGCCGGCTGTAGAGATGTTTGTACTGTGGCGGGGAGGCGGGAGGGGGGGATGGGGGGTGGTTAGGGTTAGCAGGGCTTGGGCTGCCCCCCCAGGAGCCACCTGCACTAAGTAGGGACATGCTTTGCCCTGGGGCAGGACGGGCGGGGCGCTGGCTCTGGAGGGCGCACCCACCTCCTGCCGGGGCTTGTACAGGTACTGCTGTAGCGTGTGGTGGGTGATCATGTCCTCCGCATCCCGGATGCTCTGCCGCCGCTGCTCCAGGGACTGCATGTCCAGGCGCACGGCGCTCACGTTCTCCCTCCTGCGAGGGCCTTGGTGAGCAAGTGGGCACGACCACCTGCCCTCCCACCTGCACCCCTGGGGCCTGGGGTCATCCCGGTGAGACCTTCTCTGCCTCCGGTTTAAGACTGACCCCGCAGTGCACCTGCCCCTCCAAAGCGCCAGCAGTGATACCCAGAACCGCCCTGCACTGGCAGGGCAGAGGCTGGAGGCCTGGAATCTGCAATCAGCACCCCTGTCTTTGGTGGTGGGGCAGGGGGCGCTCCTTAAGCAGGCTGCTGGGCCCTGGCTCACTGCCTCACTCCAGCCGACTGACACGACAGGTGACAGACGCCACCGGCTCTGGCCCTGTTTCCCATGTGGGCAGCCCCAAGAGGCCCACTGGCCATGCCTGTGGCTTGGTCGGGGAGCCTGGAGAGAGCTTGGCCCACAGCAGCTCTGGGGACCTACAGGAGGTAGGAGACAGAGGCCTCCACAGTGGAGGGGCGTGGGGTGCTGAAGTCCACGTTGACCATGTTATCTGTGCTGGGAGAACGGATGAAAGCCAGGGACCCACGGCGCTCTCCCTGCAAGAGGAGGTGGCCTTGTCAGTCACTGGCCTGGCCCCAGGGAGCCCCACCTTGGGGTGCTGTGCACTGACCCCAAGGCACCTGGGAAAGCCAAGACCTCAGAAACCACGGTGGAGGCCCCGCTGGAGCTGGGAGGCTCACGGAGGCTTGTGCAAAGGACTTGGTGCCTCGGGGAGCGTGGGGAATCCCCACGGGATGGGGGAAGAGGCCCTGTCCCCACGGGGGCTCCAAACCAGCTGCCCTAATTTTCCCCAGAAGAGAAACCCCAGCCTCCAGAGTCAGGCGAAAACTAGGCAGAGCAGAGTCCACAGGCATGGAGGTCACACTGCCGAGTGAGGTGCCCTAGGAGAGCAACTGGCCCTCCAGGGAGAGGGGGGAGCTGGGGAGGGCAGCCAGCTGAGGGCCAACCTGCTATGGCAAAGCTGGTGCTGTGGGCGTTGTTCACAGGCACAACCGCGGTGCAGAGGAGCCCACAGGCCTGCGTCATAGGCACCAAGGTGGCAGGCGGCAGCGGGGAAGGGAGGCCGGTGCCCTGCTGGGAGCCTGTCACCAGTGGGAACTGGGGGCCATAGAGGGTCCCCAGGAGAGGATGCAGCCAGCAGGGGTCACCACCCACCTTCCCAGCCCCAGGGAGGCAGCAAGGCCTCAAAGGCTCACAGTCAGAGGGGCCGGGATTCCTGCTCTGAACTTCCTCAGCTGGTCGGAGGTGCAGAAGACAGGCCTTGCGCCCATGGGCTCGCCCCGGCTGGAGCCTGGAGCTTGTGCTCACTGGGGTCTGTGACCTCAGACCCAGCACCGCAGAGCGGGAGCTGTGGTGAACCCCACTTTCAGGGTGCCTGAGGGCCCTTGAGCTCAGGTGAACTGCAGCTGGGGCAACAAGAAGACTGTGCGTCGCTCACCAGCTGCCCCCACCCCTGCCCGGGCCTCAGGGTGCAGACCCCAGCACTGTCCACACACGGGTCTGTCTCGCCTCTTCCCGCCCTCCCCCCACACTCCTACAAAAGAGCAGATGAGACGGCCAGTACCTCGGCCACATAGCTGATGGCATCCTTCAAGTTGAGCTCGTGGAAAACATTCAGAATCCGATCTCGAGACTTCTGAGCTGACCTTCTCATGAGGATTTTGCTGAGGAATTTCCTATCAAAATTCGACCACCTGCGAGGACGAGTGGGTCAAACCAATAGTGGTCAGCACTTGGCGGGTTCTGGGTGAAGCCCTGGGATGGAACCCTGGCAACATCCAGACCCATGATGGACACAGTGTTGTAGCTGCTGGGTGGGATACTCAGTTTCTATTTACTGTGACAGCCACACAGGCAAGCTTTGAAGTGAAAGAGATGACCCTCCACGTGCCGCTGAACGCTGCCTCATGGCCCTGTGGCCGCTCTACCTTCCTGTCCGATGGCAGGGTCTTGGTGTGTGAGTGAAAATGGGATTAACCTTCTCCTGTAATGCGGTCATGCAGATTTCCTCTGACTGCATAACCCTGTAGGAAGATGAGAGGATGGGGGGGCAGGTGGAGATTTAAAGGGGGGAAGGGGGTCACAGGAGGAGAAGTAGGAGGATTCTAGGAGGAGAGGGGGCTTAAGGGGCTTCAGGGGCAGGAAGGCAGAAGGGGGGTCCCAGGAGGAAAAGCAGAGGTATTTAGGAGAAGGGGCTTGGGGGGACCCCAGGGGCAGGAGGGGAGAAGCGGGGACCTGAACAAGGTGGTGAGTGGCCCTGGGTCCTCCGAGGGCAGTATTCTGAGGTCACTGGGGCTCAGTGGAGTTAGGGTCATGGTGATGCCAGAGATTCGCTCTATAGCCTATGGATCCTACAGTCGCTGGTTAAAGAAGGGGACTAACAACTGAGATGAACGTGCCTCTGAATTTTCTTGTTTCAGTTTGTCAGGGGCCACTGCAGCGACTCACTTATCTCTCAGATAATTGTGTCCGATTTGCCCTGATATGTCCTCGATGGCCGAGAGGATGTGGTCGAAAGCCTTTGGAAGGAGAGGCAAGTGGGTCAGCATCACCTGGACAGCCGCTTCCTCCTCCTCCCTCCTACCTCAGCCCTTCTACCTACCCGGCCGTGCAGCTTCTCGTTGAGCTTGGGGTCTCGCTGTTCACTTCTCTTCACCTTCAGCCATTGCACCAGGGGCTTGATGGTCAGGCCCTGGAAGATAGACACCCTGACCCCACTGTGGCCCACTGATCCCGAGCCCACATACCCCAACAGGGTGGAAGGGGCCACCCCGTGGCCAGGACCCAGGTGATCTGTGCCCATCTCCTGGCAGAGGAGGCCCTGCCACCTGCGGGTCACTGGACGTCCTTGGACGCCCCTGGCCAGCTCCTTAGAGTAGCCAAGAGCCAGGCAAAGCAGGGCCTTTTCCTTCCTGGTCAATGAAACATTAACTGGGGCTTTGTTAACCAGCAACGGCCAAGGAAGGAGGTTTCTAGGCCAAATCGCGCTGCACCCTGTGGGGCCACATGAAAACCTACAAAACTGCACCTAGTTACTAAAATTATCAACCCAGTTAGGCCTGGCACCTGGGAGGATGAGGCCCCTCCACCACCCGTACCTGGAAGATGACGGTGAAGAAGATGACAATGATGGTGGTGCTGACAAACAGGTTCTTCTCTTTGACCTTGTTCTCGTCCAGGAGGACCACCAGGGCGTAAGCCACAGCTCCTCGGAGGCCGCCGTAGGACATGACCACCTGGTCTATGATCTCCAGCTGCACCATCCGGTACCGATTCAGAATCCAGGTCTGCAGGACGACCCCTGTGGGGTGCGCACGCGCTCAGCACTGGGGGAGAGGCAGCCCCTCTGTCTCTGCCAGCACCCCTGCAGCCGCAGTGGGGGAGGGGCCTTTGGGAAGCTGCTCCTCCCACGAGCGAGCGAGCGAGCAAGAGGCACCACTGTAGCCCCGCCCGCAGGTCCCTCGACCTCTTTGGAGCTCTCTGGGCCCCCGCCTGCCTCTGCACCCCCAAGCTGTGCTCCAGCCACTCTGGAAATTCCTAGGTCTCAGTGTGACCACATATGTGACTGCCCAGCAGCTCCAGGACAAGAGGCCACCCACCCACAGGGCCTCTGTTTCCCTGAGCCCTCAGTTCAGCGACTGCAGGCAGAGCAGGTGGGGGTCACCCGACTGCCTTCTCCCCTCCCCAGCCCTGGGTTGGCACTGCACACCAGGGGCCAGGGACCAGGGCTGAGTGGGGCCGCAGCGGCTCCTGCTTCTCACGCGCCATGGTGACTGAGATGCCACCCAAGTGACCACATCCAGAGTAAGTCAGTGGGAAGCCACATGGGTTCCCCTGGCTTCTGGAACGTTCCACTTGTACCTCAAGGTGGTCTTATTTCAGGGATGAGGCTATAAGACTGAGAAGGCCTGTCCCTTCACTGAGGGTGACTAATGTCCTGGCCAGCCTTAGGTTCCCCAAGGTCTCTTGAGTCTGTCATTCACTGTGCTACAGGGCTGGGGGCCGGGAGCCAATGTGTGTCGCTGGTTCTGCAGACTCCCCGTGGCCAGTCCCTGCTGTTGGCTATGTCCCCTCACCCCTCTGTCTCCCTCAGTCATCCTCTCAGCCCCCCTCATCCCTATCACCCTCCATCGTCCCATCATCCCCATCACCCTCCACCATCCCCCCGTCCATCACCCTCTCATCCCCCCATCCTATCACCCCCTATCATCCCCCCATCACCCTCCATCATCCCATCACCCTCTCATCCCCATCACCTCCATCATCCCCATCACCTCCATCATCCCCATCACCCTCCATCATCCCATCACCCTCTCATCCCCCCATCTATCACCCTCCATTATCCCCCATCCATCACCCTCCATCATCCCCATCACCCTCCATCATCCCCTATCCATCAGCCTCCATCATCCCATCACCCTGCATCTTCCCATCACCCTCCATCATCCCCATCACCCTCTCATCCCATCATCCCCCCATCATCCCCTCATCGTCCCCACCACTCCCATCACCCTCCTTCATCCCCTCATCTGCCCATCATCCTCATAATCCCCCCGTCATTCCCCATTGTCCTTCCGTCACCCCCCATGCTCCGCACACCCTCACCTATGGCCCTGTACACGGAGATGAAGAGCAGCGTCAGGAGCACGAAGGCTGTGTTCCACTTCCAGATGAGAGGGTCCACAGCTGAGATGCCCAGGAACATAAAGATGATGGTCTCGGCCCCACTGGCCAGCATCTTCATGGTGTAACGCACCGTGGTGGCCGACTGCTCTGAGATGTTGGCCTTCACGTACTTCTGACAGCAGATGCCACAGAAGGTGATGCTGCACACGGGACAGCCCACCATGAGCGCTCAGGCCAGGGCTCAGCTCCCACCAGACCCCGGGGGGCTCAAGCCCACCTCCCAGAAGGCAGCACTTTGGGGCCCCTTCATCCTGGGCAAGCATCCCCCGCTACTCATCAGCACTCCTCTTTGTGAGTACAGGGCTCCTCCTAGGGGCTTGGTGCCCTGGGCTGGCTACCCTGACACTGTCTGTGGGCCTCTGGGGGCCTGGGTCCCACACTGGAGGGGAGGGGGCAGCTCTGAGGGTCAGAGCCCTGGGAAAGGCTGCGTGGGGGCAGAGCAGGCGCTGCAGCCCCTGGACAGCTCTATGAAGACGCCAACTCCTTAATTAAAAGACTAAATAGATCAAATTCTTCTCCCCCATAGCGAGTTCCCACCCCGCCCGGGGAAGTGGCCAGGCCTCCCCAGGGCAGGTCCGCCGGGCATGCGGGGGCTGGTGGGTGGCCGACCAGCGAGGAGGGACTCACGCCAGGATAGCCGACAGGGACAGCATCTCGGACGTGAGGTAGGACAGGTAGGAGAGGACAAACACGAAGCCAGGCTCGATGATGCGCACGTGCTTGGTGAAGCGTGTCACCAGGGAGAGCAAGAAGGCGAACACGACGCCCACCAGCGTGCCCCCCAGGCTCACCACGAAGAAGGACACTGCAAGGACAAGGAGTGCCGCTGGCCTCTGAGCGGCCCTCTGCGGCCGCAGCGTGGGCGAGCTGGCCTGACTGACTGACCGTTCCCCACTGAGGTCCCGGGTGACCCCAGAGGCACCAGCAGCTCGGCAAACAAGAGGCTGATTCTCTCAGCAGACAGAGGCTCTGGCTGCATGGGGAGGGGAGAGCACTGCACCAAAGGAGGCCCGGCTACCCCACTGCGGGGGCAGCGCTGAGACCAGCAGCATTGGTGGGGGGTTGACAGCAAGGACCAGGCTCTGGGCTCCCAGGAATGCCATCTGTAACTGTCCCTGCCCAGAGGGATTCCCAGGACCCCGGATACAGGATCCACGTCCTCCCGTGGGTCTGTGGGGGCAATGATCCTCGCCACCCAGGGTGGCTGGGGCCTGGGAAACCAGATTAGTGTAACCTGCTGGGGAGGGCGGGGGCCTGTCACCAAGACTTTGAAATGGAAGCATGTTTCCCTGCACAGGCTGTGGGTTCCAGCCTGGCACAGATGCTGCCCAAGGGGTCCACATTCCGGAGAAGACACCGGCCCTGGCTCCCCGCCGGAACACAACCCGTGAGCCACACACCTATTCCTTTCACGCAGTCCACGCCAGTCACCTTGTCACCACCCAGCGTCACAAAAGATTCAAACACGTTGTACAGGACCTGCGGGGACACAGACAGACAGGACCCCGTCAGCCTGCGGTCAGCACTGACTCCTCCCCGTCTCGGGCCCCAGGCCTGGTGAGACTTGGTCCAAGTGAGGAGACCATGGCAGCAATCTGAAGGGAAACTGAAAACTGCCGGGGCAAATTCATCTAGGGCAGTAGTGTGGGGTCTGGGGCGGGAGGATAGTCTGGGAGGAACAAGAACCCTCAGAGAAAACCTGGCCTTCCCCACCCTCAGTGAAGCAGGGTGGCCACAAAGCCAGCCTGCTGTGATGATCTTTAGTTTGCTTCCCAAGACACGACCAGAGTTTCACTTGCAGCGACTTTGCCGTTATGTGGCCCCCGTCAGTGGGGACGCACCCCTGGCATCTTTGCCTGTTGACATTCAAACCTCATCCTGCTATGAAGTGAAGTGAAGTGAAGTCGCTCAGTCGTGTCCGACTCTTTGCGACCCCATGGACTGTAGCCTACCAGGCTCCTCCCTCCATGGGATTCTCCAGGCAAGGGTACTGGAGTAGGTTGCCATTTCCTTCTCCACATCCTGCTATGACTTGGTGATAAATGACTAACACCTCATCCAAGGCTGCAGGGCTGTGTGTGTGGGAGGTGCCCGCTGTGCTCTGAGCGAAGCTCCTGAAGGATGCGCTGGCTCCACGTCCAGGGGAGGGGCCTGGGGGCAACCCAGGTTGGGGGCGGGCGCTGTGGGGCCCTTGGGAAGAAATGTTTCTGTGTCTCCAGGTCTGTGCTCTCCAGGGGGGAGAAGGCCCTCATGGGGCAGATCGCAAGCTGTGTTCATGGAAGAAAATCTGGTGGTGTTGCTGCATGGGGACTGCGTGGGAGGGATGGCACAGCTGTGAAGGTTAGGGGAGCAGGGCACAGTGCCCTGCTTCTCCCGCTTCCTCCTTCGTAAGGAAGACGAGCCTCACAGGAGCCAGGGAGGAGCTTCCTGGCTTGGGCAGAAGTTCACGCGTCTACAGGACATGGAGGGGCTTTTAGAGCAAAGAGAAGACTGGACGCCCACTATGTCTGCGAACCTGCAGGGCTGAGGAGACCCCAGGCAGGTGCTCAGCCACACCGCTGACCAGCCCTCTGTGCTGCCCCTGGGACCGCACTGCTCCAGAGCCCATGGCCGGTGTGGGGAAGATGGCCTGATATCCAAACAGGCCGCCCTTTTCTCTGGGCTACCCAGAGCCGACATGGACTGCCAGCCCTCAGGCCGTGGGCATACTGGACCTGGCTGAGTTCCCCTCCTCGATCCCCACAACACTGTGATCACCCACAACTCCACAGTCAAGGGCAGGCACCAGGCCTGCAGCCGAAGCTGGGATGCCAGCAGTGAGACCCTGGAACAGGACCAGGAGGTGCATCCTGCTGGGCACTCACCACGGTGACAGCGTCGTTGAGCAGAGACTCCCCGAAGACGATGATGAACAGCACCTCGTTGACGTGCACCTCCTCAAACACGGCCAGCACGGCCACTGGGTCCACGGCGGCAATCAGGCTGCCGAACAGGAGGAAGTCCAGTAGCCCGATGTTCAGGTCTCCTGGAAGACGAGTGGGCCATCAGGGGGAGCCCTCCTCCCTGGAGGGCCAGTCCTCCCCGCACCGGCCATGCCAGGAAGGTCCCAGGGACGGGACTGTGGCTGCTGGACTGTGTGTTCCGGGACCCTCTCCCACTTCGGCCTTGCCCACCCGTGGGGCCTCTTGGTGGCCCGGGGTTTCTGGGTGCTGGGCTGCTGTGCCCAGATGCCCCCAGGACGTCTGCTGCCTGGCCCACCTGTGGCCGCCCAGGCTGACCCTTCGTTGGCGGTGTCCCCCAGCCTTGGGGCAGACCTCAGAGCCAGGAGCAGGCTGACAGCAGAGACCAATCCCTGTCTGCCGGCTGCAGGGCCAGGCTCCGGGTGTCCCCTGGGCACTGCCCTGCTTCATGACCTTGGCTGACACCCAGCCATGACCACTCCATCCCAAGGACGGAGCACAGGCCTCAGACGGCTGTGGCCCCTCAGGGAGCCAAACCCCAATATGTTCCCTTGGGCCTAGGGGCCAGAAGTGGCCTTAGGCTGTCCCAAACTACCTGAGGGCACCACCAGGGATGGCAGTCTAATGTCACCTGCATGGCCCCTGCGGCCCAGGCGTTGGGGAGAACTGGCCGTTTGGCACCATGCCACCCTTGGGGGGCTTCCAGGGCTGGGCTTGGGGATGGTGCCGGATGGCTGTGGGGACTTGAGGAAGCCCACACTGTCCAGGGGTGACGACAAAGTCCTAGGTGACTCCTGCAGATGGGGTGCCTTAGCCCTCAGTGTGTTTCTCAATGTGTCGTCTTTGTCACTGTGATTGCAAGGGAGGTCGTGAGCCCCACTGGGGGGCTGGGGGTGCATGCTCTTCTGTCAGAGGGCCTGTCCCTTGTCTGGTTCAGCTGGTGGAAGTGTTTGAGGCCGAAGCTGAGCCGAGACTGCTGCCCAGGGAGGTGCTAGCACCCCCACCTCCCTTGTCGCCCCCAACACCAGGAGCTCAGCCCATGGAGCACAGAGGCACGGGGGAACCAGGCTGAGTTCAAGGCCATGCCATCCGGCACGTATGCACGGCCTCGGTGAGCAGGGCCCCACCTGCTCGTTTCCCGGATGGATAATGACCGACTCCCAGGTGGGTGGGGTGCACCTCAGAGGTATGCCAGGGCTGAGGTTAGTAACCAACTGGCAGGAAACACGGGCAGGGGAAGAGCCTCAGACACAGATCCCACGTGATAGAGAGGCTTGCCCGCCTTCTCGCTGCCAGATTGAGTAGAAACGACACCCAACCTTCTGTGCAGGGGCAGGTTTATTTGGGCTCCACGGGCGTGGGGCTCAGGTGTTGCCCTCTGCCAGAGGCCGCCTCCTCCTTCCCTGGGGTCTGAGGCTGGACCTAACCTCCCTGTCAAGGGGGAGGGACAGCAGCCGGCTCGTTCCCAACACCCCACCCACCAGGCCAACCTGGTCGGACCAGACTTCATTCCCAAGCAGGACACATGCCTCGGCCTGAGGATGGGCGTGGACTGGCTGTTGATGAATTAAAACCCAGGAGGGTTAAGTGGCCACTGGTGACATCTCTGGATAACCCCTACACTCACTCTCCTTTTAAGCCTGTGTTTTTTGTCTTGTGCTTTCTTAGATGCAGCTTCTGGGAGCCTACCCTGAGGACCCCTGGGACCCTCCAGGAGCCCCCCACCCCCGGCCAGGTGGCGGTGCCCACTCACCCATCAGGCCACTGAGGAAGACACCGTAGAGCGACAGCCCAGTGGTGGCCGCGTTCCACACAGTGCCAATGACCGCGTACAGCAGGATGGTGCCCAGGTTGCCAAAGAAGAGCCGGTTGGGCATGAAGTAGCCAGCGTCCAGCACAATAGGTGGCAACAGGTAGAAGAAGAACACCGTGGGCGTGAGTGAGAAGGAGGCGATGTGGTCGGCCGCCAGGACGATGCCACCCAGCACCAGGCCCAGCACGATGAGCAGGGCACTCTCAGGGACCACACTGGTGACTTTGTGCGACAGGTGGAAGCCTGTGGGGGGAGCAGAAGTCAGAGGGCCAGCCTGGCTCCACAAAGAGAACTTGAGCTCGGGAAGCAAGGCCCCCAACCTGGGGCTTTGGTCACCTCCCTCCCGCCCCTACTCATGCAGCTGAGAGGCCCTGCCAGTCCACCTGGCCCTGGGACACCCTGCTCAGAGGTCTCCTGCCTCCTGCTCAGAAAATGGCCCCCTTCTGCAGGGAGTCCCCATGGTAGAGTCAGGCTGGAGGGGCTGCATGGCTGCTTTGACAGAGGCCAGGTGGGCAGAGCCCCCATGCCCCAGGCCCCACGGACCCCCTCTGACCTCACCCCTCATGCTGTATCTGGTGCCCTGGACCCCCACCCTGCCTGAAGCCCCACCGTATCTGCATGGGAGTGCCCCCATGCAGGACGTCCCCCCGGCCCTCCAGGAAAACAGCCTATAAGGCCAGGCATTCCAGGGTGCCCCAGCCGCAATCACCCCCACCACAACAGTCGTGTGCTTGAGGACAGCAGGACCCCAAAGGTCCATCCACCAACAGTCAGACTCCTAGGCCCCCTTGCCCATCAGCCCTGCCAGGACCTCAAGGGAGGTCCCACTATTGGGGCCACTTCTCCTTTAAGACTCCAAGGAAAAAGTGGTAAGAATCCTGTGTTAAGTCTGATTTCAAAATAATTGGAATATTGACAGAAGAGATGGGTATTTGAGATAGTTCTCTCTTTCACTCATGCTCAGATCATAAACTCCTTCAAAATTCGACTTTAATTGAAAAAAGAAGGGAAAACCACTAGACTATTCAGGTAAGACCTAAATCAAATCCCTTACGATTATACAGTGGAAGCAAGAAGTAGATTCAAGTGATTGGATCTGATAGAGTGCCTGAAAAACTATGGATGGAGGTTTGTAACATTATACAAGAGACAGTGATCAAAACCATCCCCAAGAAAAAGAAATGCAAAAAGGCAAAATGGTTATGTGAGGAGGTCTTACAACTATCTCAGAAAAGAAGAGAAGTGAAAGGCAAGGAGAAGAGGAAAGATATACCCATTTGAATGCAGAGTTCCAAAGAATAGCAAGGAAAGATAAGAAAACCTTCCTCAGTGATCAATGCAAAGAAATAGAGGAAAACAATAGAATGTGGAAGACTAGAGATCTTGTCAAGAAAATTAGAGATACCAAGGGAACATTTCATGCAAAGATGGGCACAATAAAGGACAGAAATTGTATGGACCAAACAGATGTACAAGATATTAAGAAGAGGTGGCAAAAATACACAGAAAAACTGTACAAAAAAGATCTTAATGACCTAGATAACCACAATGGTGTGATCACTCACCTAGAGCCAGACATCCTGGAATGTGAAGTCAAGTGGGCCTTAAGAAGCATCACTATAAACAAAGCTCGTGGAGGTGATGGAATTCCAGTTGAGCTATTTCAAATCCTAAAAGATGATGCTGTGAAAGAGCTGCAGTCAATATGCCAGCAAATTTGAAAAACTCATCAGTGGCCACAGCACTGGAAAAAGTCAATTTTCATTCCAATCCCAAAGAAAGGCAATGCCAAAGAATGTTCAAACTACCACACAATTGCACTCATTTCACATGCTGGCAAAGTAACGCTCAAAATTCTCCAAGCTAGGCTTCAACAGTTTATGAACAGAAAACTTCCAGATGTACAAGCTGGATTTAGAAAAGCCAGAGGAACCAGAGATCAAATTGTCAACATCCATTATAGAAAAAGCAAAAGAATTCCAGAAACCATCTACTTCTGTTTCATTGATTATACCAGAGCCTTTGATTGTGTGGATCCCAACAAACAAAAATTCTTAAAGAGATGGGAATACCAGACCACCGTACCTACCTCTTGCAAAACCTGTATATACATCAAGAAGCAACAGTTAGAACCGGCCACATGGAACAACAGACTGATTCAAAATTGAGAAAGGAGTACATGGAGGCTGCATATTGTCACCCTGCTTATTTAAAGTATATGAAGATTACATCATTCAAAATGCTAGGCTGGATGAATCACAAGCTGGAATCAAGACTGCCAGGAGAAATCAATCACCTCAGAAATGCAGATGACACCACCCTCATGGAAGAAAGCGAAGAATAAGTAGAGAGCCTCTTGATGAGGGTGAAAGAGAAGAGTGAAGAAGCTGGCTTAAAACTCAACATTCGAAAAACTAAATCATGGCATCTGGTCCCATCACTTCATGGCAAATAGATGGGGAAAGAGTGGAAACAGGGACAGACTTTATTTTCTTGGGCTCCAAAATTACTGAGGTTGGTGACTACAACCATGAAATTAAAGAATGCTTGCTCCTTGGAAGGAAAGCTATGACAAACCTAGGGAGTGTATGAAAAAGCAAAGAGATTACTTTGCCTACAATGGTCCATATAGTCAAAGCTATAGTTTTTCCAGTAGTCATGTATGGATGTGAGAGTTGGACCATAAAGAAGACTGAGTGCCGAAGAATTAATGCTTTTGAACACTGGTGTTGGAGAAGACTCTTGAGAGTCCCTTGGACAGCAAGGAGATTAAACCAGTCAATCCTAAAGGAAATCAAGCCTGGATATTCATTGGAAGGACTGATGCTGAACTAAAACTCCAATACTTTGGTCACCTTATGAGAAGAGCTGACTCATTGGAAAAGACCCTGATGGTGGGAAAGATTGAAGGCAGGAGGAGAAGGGGACGACAGAGGCTGAGATGGTTGTTTGGCATCACTGACCAGTGGACATGAGCTTGAGTAAGCTCCAGGAGGTGGTAATGGACAGGGAAGCCTGGTGTGCTACAGTCCATGAGGTGGCAAAGAGTTGGACACGACTGTGTGACTAGAAAACGAAGTTCTGTTTATTAAGAAGTCTTCTTTTGTGTTCTAAGGATTGTCTCCTGAGGTGCGAGGACCCGGGAGCAGCGGGGTCAGGGAGGAGGCAGAGCACAGGGTGTGGTCCACGAGCCTGGCCGGCGGCCCTTCCCCCCTGGGACCTGGGTTCCGACCCCGGAGCCCTACACCCTGTCCTCGGCGTGACTCCTCACTGGCGCCCTGGCACATTTGAGGGCTAGATGCTGGCTCTCAGAAGGCCTGTCTCTCTTCCCCAGGACAGTCCTCTCTGGGCCTGGTTGAGGCACAGTGGGGCAGGCGTGGGCCCTGCTCTGTAGCCCAGGGAGACTCAGGTCTCAGCCAGTGGGGCAGAATGGGCCCTGAGGCCCTGAGGACCCACTGGTGCCCCCCAGGAGCCCTCAGGCTTCCTGGGCTCGGGCACCGCGGCAGCAGCGGGTCATCTGGATGTCAGGACGAGGTCCCACTTCTTCCTCTGATGGTTTTCACGGGAGTCCTGTGAGGGCAGCCACCCAGGAAGCCAGCTGTGGCGTCCCGCCTTCACGGACAATCTCAGAGGCCAGGAGGCTGGAGCCTCATTGTTTCCACGGGACACAGTTCCCAGCCCACAGGGGGGCCGCCAGCTGCACGGCCCAAGGTGCCCACGTGGGAGGCTGCCTGTGAGCTCGGGGTGGGGGGCCAGAGTCGGGGCCGCGCTTCCTGGAAATCCTCCAGCCCCGCCCTGCCTGTCAGCAGGAGGCCTGAGCTTGGCCTCCCTGAGGTCTACAGGCTCTCGACCCCCTGGAGGGCCCTCCGAGCCCAGCATGGAAGGGTCCCTGACGGGGAGACAGGCAGGAGCCGAGGAGCCCAGGCCTTGCCGCACCTGCTCCCTGCATGCACGTGCCCAGCTGGCTGCCCACCGCGGACGGAGGGACGAGTGTCTTCCTTCACGGCCTGCTCCCACGCCTCAACCTGGCCCAGAGCCCTCCCTGCAGGCCCCGGGCCCCACCTGGAGGCCAGGATCAGTGGGCCTGGACCCAGGAGTCTGTGCTGGTCCCTCGGAGGGACGCTGTCACAGGAAGGCCTGGGCCCTCACCTGGCCTCCCAGGGGCTCACTGAGTCCACAAATGGCGGTGTGTCCTCTCCTCTCCCTCCTGCCGCTTGGCGTCTGGGAGCTGAGTTAGAAAGTACGCCCAGAGCCAGAACCACGGTGCACCTGAGTCCCCTGCTTGCTGGGCTGCTGTGAGGCCATGCTTCTCCCAGGCTGCACACGGCCTCTGCTCCTGCGCCTCCAAGGCCCACAACGAGCTCCGAGTAAGCTGCGTGGAGGGCCGCCCTGCCAGCCCCAGCTGCTGTTCCCAGAAACCTGTGCCTCCTGCCCCGGCCAGGCTCCTAGGGGCCACATCTGGTGACCACTGGTCGGGTTCCCCTCTGAAGATGCCAGCACTGTGCCAGCCGACCCCGCACACCCCCTGCCGAGACGTCAGGCTGGTTTCAGCTCAGGCTCAGAGTTTGCTCTTCAGCCAAACATCTCCCCAGAGTAGACGTTCACGGCGGGTCTCAGGTCACAGCTGTGGGGCCAGCGGGGCAGGAAGGTGCCAAGGAGCCAGGTGACCCTTAACGATGACAACAACAAAACTCTGCCCTTTGGGACTCGGAGTCCTAATCCTCTGCCACATTCCTGTATGGTTACTAGAAAACCTTAATGATTTGGACAAAGCGTGACTAAGTCACAGGCTGACCTCTGACCAGATGCTCCTGCTTGGAAGGAAGCCCTGAAAACCCACAGAAAAAGTGATCTGAACTTTTCACCCATTGAGAAAAAATACACATACACACACCCACACACATACACGCTCACAGACATGCACATGCTACACACACTATGCACATACATGTATACACACCACACACACACACACATATACACACCACAGACACACACACATATACACGCGTATACACACCACAGACACACACACACATATACACGCATGTATACACACCACAGACACACACATATATACACGTATACACACCAGAGACACACACACATATACATGCACGTATACACACCACAGACACACACATATACACATACATGTATACACACCACAGACACACACACATATACACATACACATATACACACCAGAGACACGCATACATGCGTGTTTGTGTGTGTGTCTGTGGTGTGTATACGTGCGTGTATATGTGTCTGTGGTGTGTATATGTGCGCATGTATACACACCACAGACACACACACATACATGCGCACATATACACACCACAGACACATATACACGCACGTATACACACCACAGACACACACACAAACACGCATGTATACACACCACAGACACACACATATATACACATACACGTATACACACCACACACACACACACACATACACGCACACACATACACACACACAATGTGGACAGACGGGCCTCCTATTCCAATTTCTGCGTCTGTCGGCACTGGATACGTGCCTCTGAGCGGGGCAGGGCCTGCTAAGCACTCATCCGTGTCCTGAACAGACACCCGCCTCACCTGCCCACAGCGGGGGGCACACCTGTCCCTCATCCTAAGCAGGGAAAGGGCATCTCCCGGAGATTTAATCTGACTGTCTCATGGTGAGTGAGGCTGAGGGTCTTATCTCATTTGGGAGACATTTCTTCCTGTTCTGTGACCCGTGTATCGTGGCCTTTGCTACTGTGTTACTGAGTTATCAGCCTTTTCTTATCAACGGGCGGCTCTTCACGCACGTGCAGGGTGCGTTTTCACTTTCAAAGGTCAGTTCAGTTTAGTTCAGTCACTCAGTCGTGTCTAACTCTTTGCAGCTCCATGGACCACAGCATGCCAGGCCTCCCTGTGCATAGCCAACTCCTGGAGCTTTCTCAGACTCATGCCCATTGAGTGGTGATGCCCTGCAACCATCTCGTCCTCTGTTGTCCCGTTCTCTTCCTGCCTTCAATCCTTCCCAGCATCAGGGTCTTTTCTAGTGTATATAGTTTATTTCTAGGATCTCACTGTGTTTGCTCTTCTCCAGTCTTTACCTTCGTCACTGTGACACTGTCTCAGTGTGAGCTCCTGCCCTACTGTGTCTGTGATGTCAAAACCCGCGGGAACTTTCCTGTTTCTCGCTGACGTTTTTCTCCGGGGGAGCCCTCAATCCCCTGCTCCCGCCCCGACCCCATCACGTGGCTCTGTCCGCCGCACTGTCCCCAGGAGCGGGAGGCCGCCCTGAGGCAGGCTTGCTGCCATGTGGTCCACAGGCCGTGCCTGGAGCTAGCGATCGGGGCAGGCAGGGCTGTCCCTCCCTGTGGTCTGAGGGCTCCGGCATCTGGTTGGCCCTTGGTTCCCAGTTGGTCTTTCTGGTCTTGGGGGAGGGGGAAGCAACAGTCTGTGGGGTGGGTGTGAGGCTGCTGTTCCCTGTCCCTGCCTGTAGCTCCGGGTCTCTGCGTGACGGGAATTCCTTGCGAGCAATCCTCCTCCCCGGCAGTCAGGCTGCGGGTGGCACTCCCCTTCCCCCGTGACCACCAGACAGCAGTCTGCATGGTAATGAGCTAATTAAGCTGAAGACTTGATTGATTTTAAATGGCAATTTGTGAGCGGCTCAGCCATTAAGCCCATAATGGGCGTTTTAGGAGCTAGTGGGCCAAGCTCCAAGCACCCTGGGCGAGCACACCTGCTGTGGCCAGCCCGGAGATGCTGTCCACCCGCCAGGAGGGCGGCCACTCCCTGTGGGGTCGTGTTCCCGAGAGCCAGACCCTCCCTTCAGCCTCGGCCTGAGTGTGGTTAGGACAGACAATCCTGCCACAGCTTCCGTGAGATGACTGGGATGACCGGCGGCCAGAGCACCTGCTGGGCCCTCTCCTTCCAGCCTCTGAGGCCCCAGGTGGCTGGGTCTCCTGGGGAAGCCAGGAGGATGGTGGGGGAGTCGCGGGATCGCCACTTGCTCCTCCCCACCACCTCCCAGCACCCTGGTTTGCAGTGGGGGGACCTGAGTGGGGCCTGGTGGCCAAGGGCCCAATCAGCCTCCTAACCTTCGTCTCCTTTACTCTGAAGACAGAAGGGCCCACAAAGCAAGTCAGAGCAGTGACCTGGGCTCCTCCAGCTGCAGCAGTGCACAGTCTCCACGTCCAGCACCCCAGAGCCTGGGCCGCGGACACAGTGCCTGGGCCGAGGACACGGAGCCGAGCCGCGGACACAGAGAGCCCTTGTCCCAGGGGAGTGCCCTGGGAAGTGAGTGTGGGGGGCAGCCTTCCCCATCAGAGCTGAGTTTGCCAGGAACCCCGCTGGCTGGGAGGACAGAGACTGCCCAAGGTTTTTCCAGGACTCAAGCACCTTGTGTGTCAAGAGCCAACATGGGGCCCGAGTGCATCCACTGTGGGGCCAGGGCCAGGTCGAGACCCACAGGCCGCCTCATGGGCAGGAGCTACGGGGGTGGCCAGAACCACGCAGAGCACTGGGGCCCAAGGGAGACAGGATGGCTCTCTGTGCAGGACAGACCGGGGGCCTCGTGGAGGCCGGTCCCCAGGAACTGTGTGAGGCTGGCCTGGGGCAGCCCAGCCTTCCACAGGGACCTCCCGGCCCACAGGTCACTGACGGTGGAGGCCTGGCGAGTTACAGCTAATTGAGCTCAGCCACACGATGGTCATAGCACGGGACACGTGCCTCAACCTGTAATTACAACCCTCGGACTGATGTTAAAGGTCAGAGGCACCCGCGCCAGCCAGCCATTCTGGAGGGGCCCCGAGTAGGGCAGGCGCTGGGAAGTTACTGCCAACCATCTTCACGCCCCCTTGGAACATGGCCTGGGACCTCGGGCCTGGGTTCAGGCTGTCCGAGGCCACCACCCCCAGGATCTCACACAGATTCAGCTGAGTCCACGCAATGCAGAGGCACGGTAAATCCCTTGGTTTTACTTTAACCTGTACATCCAGACCTGTTTCAGAGCAGTATCCAGACCTGCTCCAGAGCAGCCAGACAGTGCAACACTTCCAGAGAGAAGGGTGGGAGGCTTAGGGCTCCACCTGCTCCAGGAGACAAGCGGGTCCACGTGGGACCTGGGATGTCACACACTCAGGCAAAAACACATAGACACACACACAGGACACAGACACACTCAGGGACACACAGTCATGGTACACACAGACACACTCAGGGACACTGAGACGTAGGGACACCCAAATAAACACCCAGGGACACACAGACACACTCCGGGACACCCAGACATGCACACAGAGACATCCCACACACACATGCTGTGACCCAAACCCACACAGGCCCCAGTTCTGACTCTCCAGTCCTCTCTACAGCCATGCTGTGGTCTCCCTGGGGCCCCTTCCCGGACAGACACTGGCCCAAGGACCCTCATTCTGTCTTCAGAGGCATCCAGCCAGATGCCGTCCCCTACAGGGCAGGCAGCAACCACATGGCAGTGTGACTGATGATGTCACACATAATTATCCACACTCAGTTCAGCCGCTCAGTCGTGTCGGACTCTTTGCGACCCTATGGACTGTAGCACGCCAGGCCTGCCTGTCCATCACCAACTCCCAGAGTTTGCTCAAACTCATGTCCATTGAGCCGGTGATGCCATCCAACCATCTCATCCTCTGTCGTCCCCTTCTCCTCCTGCCCTCAATCTTTCCCAGCATCAGGGTCTTTTTCAATGAGTCAGTTCTTCGCATCAGGTGGCCAAAGTATTGGAGTTTCAGCTTCAACACTAGTCCTTCCAATGAATATTCAGGACTGATCTCCTTTAGGATGGACTGGTTAGACCCCCTTGCCGTGAAAGGACTCTCAGGAGCCTTCTCCAGCACCATGTTAAAAGAAATAAACAAAAGTGTTTTCAAATGAAGCCACATGAGCAGCCTTGTCCCTGCCCACAGGTGGCTCTGCAGCCACCGGCCCCTCTCCACAAACTACACCTTCTCCCCAAGAGACTTCTCACCGGTCTTCCGTGTCAGTCTGCTCTACGAGCTCTGCATACAGAGGCGCACGTTTAAGCTCTGCTCTCACGTGATTTCATGACTGGCTCTAACTTAGAGTTTGTGACAGTTACACCTCACGGCACCAATGGAGTCGCTCCCATTGTCCCAGCAAAGGGACCGCTGTCAAGCGTTGTCCAGCCACCTGTCCCCTAGTTAATGACCATGAGGTCTGGAATGAACACCCACCACACTGAAGAGAGCCCAAAGACAGAAACCAGAGGGACCTACACTTTGAGGAAGAGACTAGCACAAATCAATTTCCGTGTCTCCTTATGGCTGTTTCCCAAAGGGCAGGTCTTACCAGGGGTCATGCAGAGTAGCCGACACTCAAACAGAAGCCTATAGCCTGACTGGATTGAAAAATCAGAGCTCAGGGTGATCACAGTAACTGAAAAGGGAGGAGGCAGATCCCAGAAAGGAAAGAGCTTGAGAGGCCAAACCCCAAGTTCTGTATGAACTCTTGAAATATCTGGCTGACCTTTGAATCACACACAAGAGGCAGGTCCTGAGATGCCTGCAGAAGCTAAAAATCCAGAGGTTTCAGTTATTGTCACCACAGGGAGGCACACTTGGAGCTTCAGCCCAGTCTTGTCAAAACAACAGCTACCAACAGCAACCACAAAAATCAGTGCTCTCCAGAAGAACATAACAGAATAGAGTCTCTACAGTGCCTCAGTCACAGTGTCCCGGAAACAATGCAAAATTACTAGACATGTGAAGAAACAGGAAAACAGGACCCACAGACCAGTGGAGACCTCAAGGTGACCCGGATGTTGCTAAATCCTCGTAGCAGACAAGGATTTAAAAAGCTATTGCAACCATGCTCAAGGATGTAAAGGAAAATATGTTTGTAACGAATTAACAAAGAGTCAATCTCAGCAGTGGAATAGAATGGATTTGACTTTTTTCTTTTCTTTTTTCCTAAAAGAGTCAGATAGTAAATTGTTCAGGTTTGTGGGCTATACTTTCTGATTTTCAATTACTCAGTTTGCCGCTGTAGCACAGAAACAGCCATGCCTTACAAGAACAGATGGAGACCACTGTGCTCCAACAAGACTCCATTTACAGAAACAGCCGCCAGCCCGGCGGTGTAATCGGCCGGCCCTTGAAATGGAATATATCTAAAAGAACCGAACCGGAACTCTAGAACTGAAGAGCCCAATATCCGATACAAAAAAAGTCAACAGACAAGCTTAGCAGCAAATAGAGACAACAATAGAAATTACCCAAAGTAAAAGAAAAAGATAGAAAGCGGACAGAGCCTCAGTGGTGTGTGTAACGATAACAGAAGATACAGCGTATGTAAAGTCGGAGCCCTAGAAAGAGGAGATGGAAAACGGGGTAGGGAAATCTGAAGCAATGCTGACCAAAAGTGTCCCTGATTTGATGAACAATATAAACTTAGAGGCTTGAGAAAGACTTCAGATTAGATGGTTTCTACTGATCTGTCTTCCAGTGAAGCTGGAGCAGGTGTGAGAAAAACTAGGGTGCAGGGCAGGTAAGCCTGAGGGGCCGGGGCCTCAGACGAGGGGGCCTGAGGAGCTGCTGTGGCTGGGCCCGAGCGGGGAGCCACGACAGAGGCCCAGGTGCAGGCGGGTCTCGCAGACAGTCACAGGGCGTGCTTGCTGGAGTAGCTGGTGATCAGGTCACTGAGACCTCACTCCACAAAGGATTCACTGAACACGAGCTATGACAGGCAGACACCAGCCAAAACACCCAAGGCAGGAAGAAGTGAGGTTTCCAGCAGGGTCACACAGACCCCAGCACCACACAAACCCTCTCTCTGCACGAGATGTAAAAAGGGCCCAGAATGGCATGTACTCAGTGACTCTGCTATTATAGAATGAGGAAGCTGGAGGCTGGTGGCCCTGGAGGCCAAACCAACCAGAAAAGGCTTTTTTCAAAGTTCTAAGATTCAAGAACAGAAAGTTAATTACATCACAGGGAGCCATCATGGGAGGAGACAAGCCAGCCTCAGTGGGGCTGGTGGTTGGCTTGGAGACTGAGGGTGACAATCAGATCTGCCTTGAAGTCCACTGGAGCCAGGACACAGGACGCTTCACTTTGCTGGGGGTGGTGGTGGTGGTGCTGGGCTTGGAGAATCAGCAAACAGGTTTTCTGTGGGGGAGCAGGACTGCACCTTGTCGCCCTTTACCATCTGACCCACCAGGGAAGCCCTCCATCGACCTTTATACTTTCATGTGAAAAATTTCAGCAAGGTGTTTTCTCCAAGGCCGTGTTTTCTGCAGATAAAGTGTGTGGTCAATGTTCCAAGGTGTCATAAACCACGCCTGCCATTCACGTGGCGGCTCTGTCGCTGCAGCCACTGCTATCAGGGTGCTCTCAGCATGGCCCCCAAAGCCAGGACTTTGTCACGGGCCACTGCCCGGAGCCAGAGCAGCAGGGAGCCGTGGGCCTATCGATTTCTGATATGGACACCGTGCTGCAGGGGGCAAAGGGTTCCCAAGGCGGGGAGGCCACCAGAGGACCCCACATGGGCACCAGGTCACGAGAGAAGCTGGAATGAGAAGCTGGTTCTCATCCCTGGAGGAGAACAGTACTGCCCACACCCTCACTGGGACCACTCTGCACCACCAGCATGCAGCTGCCCCAGGACCCTTCCCTGGATGCTGCCCCCCACGAACGCTTCCCCCCTGCTGGTCCCCAGGACCCCCCATGGCCCCCCACCCACCACTGCTGGCCCCCAGGGGCCCCATGGCCCCCCCTGCTGGGGCTGCTCAATGGACCCCACCTGTCTGAGGGATCAAGAGTCAGGGTTTCTGCACATTCGAGTGCTTTCTGTTCTGAGGTCACTAGCACGTTACTGTTTTATCCCCTGTAGACTAGGTTTCCTCATCGTATGAGGATAAGGCTAGACCTTTCTGAGCGGCCATAAAGATGAAAGTCAGATTCCTGCAAGGAAGGTGGATTAAATGCTTCTTTCCCAAGCCAGGAAAAAATAAAAGGGTGATGGTGTCATTTATTTTCTTTATTCTTAGATTTTTGGTGGGGCCAGCAGGAAGGAAGGACCTGAAAATGCTGGCATCCCAGCTCTTGACCCACGCAGCCCACAAACTCCCACTGGACCCCATGAGGTCTGGCTGCTCGCGGGCAAGAACAGCCCACTGGCCACTGCTGAGGGTGGAGATGGGAGGTCTGGGGCCCGAAAGCCAGTGGCCGGATGATGTGAGGAAACCTGCGGGAAAAGGAGCTGCAACCTCGACAAAAAGTGCATTCAGCGATTACAAACCTTTTGTTAAATGTGAGAAAATACTGGAGCAGAAACTGAAGACTCCACGGAGGAGCTGGAAGATGAAGTTAGAGTCCTCTCAGGAGACAGAGGGCGAAGACGGCACGGGCTCAGGGGAGGAAATTCAAGAGGAGAAGGCGCACGAGTTCTCTCAGGGCAGCCGGCGGGGAGGCTGCCGCGGGCTCCGGGCGACCTGCCCGCAGGGGCCCGGCACTTCGAGGCAGACGCGTGCCCCTGAAGTGCACTATGGCTGAGGAGCGGGGGTCCCCAGCGTGAACCCCGTGGGTCACAGGCCGCTGGGGGTGGTCTGTGTCACCTCCACTGCACAGCCAGGCCCTGAGCAATGTGAGAGTCACGTCTGGTGGACAATGGTCCACACAAAGGGGGCTCCCCAAGGCCGAAGGCACGGAGGGCAGAGGCTGAGGGCAGGTGCTGGCCCTGCAGAAGGGGCGAAGGGGCGAAGCAGCAGGCAGGGGGCTGGAGGCCAGCAGCCTGGGCGGGGGAGGGGGGCATAAATAGGACATTCAGTGTCAGTTCGGGCGGCACCGGCTTCAGGAAAACAGACGGGCCCACAGGGGCCAGAACAGCGTGCGTGCTGCCCCCACGGCCACCGTCTGGGTCCCCAAGCGCGCGGGCTGAAGTCTGTGCTGCGGGCCTCCTCGGGACGGCGCGGGGCGGGAGCTCCGCTTGGCAGGGCCAGGGCGAGCAGGTTTCCAGAGGAGATGGTCCCCTGAGGCCCAGACCAGCGTCCACGCCTGCCGCCCGACCCTGGACTTCCCTGCCTGGACACGAGGCCGGAGGCTGTGGCCCCCGCCCCGCACACACCTCAGGGGCCGCGACGGGAGGGGGCCCGGAGCGCGGACCAGGGCGTGGCTGTGGGCCGAGGACCTTGCTCCCGGACGGTGCGTCTCGTTTAACTTTAACTGCCCGCGGTAAGGCCGGGGCCGTGCGGATGTGGCTGAGAACAGCCGACCCTGGTACCGCGGCTCCCTGGGGCACGCTGGGGCGGTGATGCGGGGATCCCACGCGCCCCGGGCAGCCCGCCCTGGGACACGGGCACCGCGGCGGTGGGCGCAGGGCCAGGCTCCTCCAGGGACAGAGCGCGCGGCCTGCACGCCCGGCTCCGGCCCTCTCCCGCGGGCCCGCCTCCCTCCGCTCAGGGGGATGCGCGCTGGGCTCCGAGGCGTCACATTCGCCTACCGAGAGATTCCGCGCGTCGGCACCGAAAGGGTCCCCGGGGAACACGGGGTCCCCATGGAAAGCCTCAGGGTGCCTCTCACAGCCAGTCCCCTGGCTGCCTCTGGGGCGCTGCAGAGACCAGTGCAGGGGTCCCCACCCCCTGCACCGGCTGGACGCCGCGGTGGGGCAGAGCGGGGGAGATGTTGGGAAGAGGGTCCCAGAGCTCCGGGGCAGGAGACCAGGACTTGAACTCGTTCCCCCTAGTCTGTTGAGAGAGCTGGGGCTTGTCCCCTGGGCGCCGCCATACACGCCCACCCTGCACCTTCCCGTGCGCCCTGCGAGTGCCCCGGGGAAGGCAGAGGGGTTGCTGAGCCGGGAAGGCCTCTGGCCCCCATGCGCAGGCCGGACTCGGAGCTGAGAGCGCCCGACCTGCAAAGCGTTCTTGGTTCTGTCGAGTTAATGAGTAAAAGATTTCCACAAGGGGTGCCACATTCTCCATCCCAGGGCCTGCCCGGAAAAGCCAGCCTCCTTTTCCAGCTTATCCCCTGAAGGCAGGGTGTGGGGGGCTGGGGGACTGCTGGATGTGGGGGCGGGTCCACAGTCCCCCCCTCACAAGCTCACCCCTGAGGCCTGCTCACTAACTCTGTATTTTTAAATGGCAGTCAGCTGACCCCTCCCCCCAAATCCTAGCAACAGGGTACCAGAGACCCCAGCATGGAGAGGGTCACTAGTAGTTTGGGTTTGAGGTGCCCCTGCGTGGGGCTGACGCAGGTCACACAGAGGTCTCTCCTCACCTGGCTGGCTCCATGCAACACCCTCTCCAGCCGCAGACTCAGTAGGTGAAAGCCAGCACCCTGATGGGGCCGCTAAATCATCCCCACCCCCACCAGGGGGGCCAAAGCTGCAGGGACAGGAGCGGGGGCAGGAGTGCCCGGCCCCCCCTTCCCCACACTAGAGGGCCCTGGCCCCGTCCTGGCCGCCACTGTGAGGTCCTGCCTCCCACTACTGACCTCAGACTTAGTGTCTGCAGCCATCGTGTCTGTTCTGGCATTTTCATTTTCATTTAGCCATTATTTGTTGAACTGTTACTAAACTGGGCGCTGTGCAGGGGGACTACGAGTTCACGGAATGCCCACCAGGCACCTTCTAAACACCTGTTAAGATGCTGGACCTGGCCGTGTCCCCGCCGAGGAGGCTGAAGTTGACGGTTGACAGTGCAGACAGGACTGGCTGCCCTGCAGCCCGAAGCGAGTGCATGACAGCCTCAGACTGCCTTCAGCTTCTGGGAAGCCAGTGAGACCCCTGGTTCTCAGGCCAGCCCCAACACTCCACATCAGAGCTTCTGGGGTGAAGAGGGGACAGCAGCTTGCCTGCAGCAAGGCCTCTTGCCTGTCACAAGGCCTCTTACGTGCAGTGACAGCCCAGGCCGGAGCCAGGCGTGGGGGGGCCCTGCAGAGCCTCAAGTCCTGTGAGGCTGAAGGCAGCCTCCAGGAGCTCAGCCCGGCTGTGCCTGCTCAAGGCAGTGCCCACTGCCCACCCCGAAGCCCTGTGAGCCTGGAGCCCCACGGGCCTGGGCCTGGCCCCAGCCTCACCCCAGAAGCTCTGATGTGAGCTGTTAGGACTGGCCTGAGAATCAGGGGTCTCACCAGCTTCCCAGAAGCTGAAGACAGTGTGAGGCCATGACACACCCGCCCGGGGCTGCAGGGCAGCCGGTCCAGTCTGAACCGTCAGGGAAGGAGCAGGAGGACGGCTTTGCCACCTTGGGGTGTGGAGGGGGCAGCAGGCACACTTGACGTTCCTGAGCTCACCCCACTTGGCTCCCGAGTCCCTGCCAGTATGGCCAGGGTAGGACATGGCCTCCCGGGAGCCTCCATCCGAACTGGCTCTGCAAAGCAGCTGGAGGCAGATGGACCCCCACCCCGTCCGCAGGCAGAACGACAGCAGGCCTGACTCTGGGCAGGGCTCTGCAGCGCCCCCGGCACAAGGCCTTGTGTCCCCCACTTTCTGGCTACAGGAAGCAGCCTTCATTCCGCCTCTGTGACCTTCCCTGAGTTCTAAGGGGCAGATCCAAGCAGCTGTTCATTAGGGAAGGGAGGGGATAGAGACCAGGGAGGGAGAATCAAGAGCAGCCTTGGGGCAAGGTCCTGTTTTCCCATCAAGGGACACACACTGGTGTCTCTGAGCCATTCTGCAGATATGGAAACCCCTCCAGGTGGGAGCATTAATGATTAACTGTATGCTGCCCGCAAGCATGCAGACCCCAGACCAGTCGGACCTGAAGGCTGACAATGTGAACTCCTACTTAGCTCACCACCCACCTGTCAGAAGAATGTCCATGAGCTGATCACGCCCTCTGAACAATTACTGTGAAACCTGTCACTGTCCTCCCCAGTGGGGACACAGGGCTTTGGGAGCAGGAGCCCACGGTGGACCCCTTTGCCTGGCAAAGCGATAAAGCTCTCCTTTTCTACTTCACCTCAGACTCTGAGATTCGATTGGGCTCTGGTGCCGGGAAAAGCTAAGTCTTCGACATCAGCTCTGGGGTCCTGCCCTTGGAGGGGGTGTCCAGTGACTACTCCAGCTGGAAAGGCCTCTGTGAGCCCAGGACACAACTCTCGGGGGCCAAGCCTCCTTCTCCCGCCTCCCCCCGACAACAGGCTCCTTGCCGCAGCCCTCCCTGAGGGCCAGCTTCTCCTGCTGGGGCGGGGGGGTGCTCCGTGTCCAGCCCAGCGCTCCTGACTGTGTCGGGGTATGGTGCTTGCGTGCTAAGTCGCTTCAGGCGTGTCCGACTCTTTGCAGCCCCAGGGACTGTAGCCCGCCAGGCTCCCCTGTCCGTGGGATTCTCCAGGCAAGAATCCTGGACTGGGTAGCCATTCCCTCCTCCAGGGGATCTTCCCCACCTGGGGACTGAACCCCTGTCTCCTGTGACTCCTGCGTGGCAAGTGGATTCTTTTCCGCCGAGCCACTGGGGCCTGGGGGCGAAAGCAAGGCAAGCAGGCACCAGACCCCGAGCCGGTCTCACACACCTCTCGCGGACACTGGCGGGGAGAGCTGGGACCCAGAGGCACGTGAGGGGACCTCAGGTCCCCAGGTCCACCACCACACGAAAGCTAGATCTGACTCGGTGCCACGGGTGAAACCCTCAACCCACGGGCACGAGCGCACGGCCCCGGGGCGGCCCTGTGCAGCCGGGCCCACGTCGAGCGGGGACGGGCCTGAGCGGCACCACGCCTCCTCCGCGCAGGGCCACGTTCTGGGAGAGCAGCTGTGGAGGCTGCGGGCCCATGTCCACTCCACTCCGATGCCCAGGCTCGCTAAGTCTGAGAAGGAGCCGAGGCCTGTGAGCTGGTGGCCCCTCACCCTTCTCCTTGTCCCAAAAGCTGCTGGAGACAGACGTTTCCAGCTTCCACGTCCTGCCTCTCTTTCCCGGCTGAGAGCTCACAACTGGCTGGACTTTGGCAGGGTATCTCTGCAGGTGGTGAGCTCCCTGGAGCTTCCCAACTTACCTAGGAGGAAAGGGAGCCTGCCCTGCCCTCCTCCGCGAGGCCACACCCGGCCTCCCCTGCACGGGCCACGTCTGCGCCTGAAGCACAGTCTGACTGAGGCCTGGCCCACCGGACTCAAGGCCCCCCGAGGCCACGCCCCCAGCCTGTCCCCTTCCCCACTGACGCCCACAGGCTCCCCTGGCCCCGACAGCCTCCCCTCTCAGCAACGCCCTGCCCCTCGTTGGCGTCTTCACCCGGACCACCTTCCCCAGCCCCTCTCGCTTTGCCAGCCCCACCTTTTGCGGCCCTTCTTGACTGTCCCCCAGACGGGAAGCCTGCACCCTGGCCACCACCTGACCCCTCAGCCTGGACTCTGATCCCCCGTGTCCAGCAAGCCCCGGGGCCTCTCCATTCTTTCTAGAGCGAGCACGTAAACACTTGGCTTGCAGGCGTGGACTTGAGACACAGCAGTTCCAAGGACAGACCCCACGGCCTTGAGGCACTGCCCGGGGCCTCAGCCCTGGCTCCACAGGCTGGTCAGGCTGGCAGAGGTGAGATGGCTCCTCACCCTGCCCCAGGGCACAAGGGGCCTGGAGGCCAGAACACACCCCCCACAGCCACCTCAGGGCCTTCGTAAGACCCTGGAGCCACCTGGGTGCCACCTGGACCCTGGGGAAGCCCACCAGCTGCGGGCTCTCTCCTGCCCAGGCCCCCGCCCACCCACCCTCCCTGCTCTCGCTGGCACATGGTGCCCTGTGTCCCGTGGCCGACCTCGCCTGCCCCCAGGGACTGCCACGCCCTGAGGGAGCTCTGGTCTGTCTTATGGGAAGCCGTGGCCCTACCAGGCACGTGGCAGCAGCCGCTAAGAACCCAGCACGTCGGCCTCAGTAATAGCCGTTCAGGCCCAGAGGTCGTCGCCGCGCGTGCACCCCGGAGCAGGTTTCTCCCGGGGGCGCGTGAGCTGACCGTGCAGGCGCTGTGGCCTGCACGCCTGAGCCTGTGGGTCTGCTCTGTCCAGTCTTGTGCCAGAAGGCAGGGCTGGGTGTGAATGCACAGAGTTTCAGCTCATGGGGTAGCTGCTGTGGGCCAGGCCTCAGGGGTGAGCTGTCCCCGCCGCAGAACCCCAGAACCCTGCCACGCCCACGGGGCTCTGAGCAGGTCCGGCCTCGAGAGCCCACGGGGTGGTCGCTGGATGCACCCCTCACGGGAGGCTGTGTGATAATTCAGTGAGGAATTTGAGGAGCTTCGGGAGCCTCTTGCTGGACCGGCACCTGGAGGGTTTGCCGTGTCCGTCCCTTCACTGTCCAGCACTGTCTGGCCAAGCACACGCGTCCGTGCAGACCTGCAGGAGCAGGGCCGGGCGGGCCGGCCTCTAGGCCTGGGGCTCTGTGCCGCCTCTGCGGGGCTGCCCTGCCTCAGACAGAAGGCCTGGGTGCTGAGGGGTGACCTGAGGGCCCATCTGATGGGTTCTGCAGGCAGGGCTGGTGGGGAGAGCGGCCTTCGCAGGCCCCTGGGTTCCCCTGGCGCCCCTCTGACGCCCCGCCCTGAACAGATGGAGGAGACAGACTTCCCAGCATGAGAGGGGGTGGAGCGGGGACAGGAGACCATGGGCAGGGTCGGTGAGGGGGGGTTGGACGGAGCAGGCGCAGGTGTGCGGCTCCCCTGGCGAAGCGGGTTTCTCTCAGGAGCGCACCCAGGCCTCCCCCAAGGCTTCCTGGTGTGGGGGCGGGGCCCCCAGCTGAGCCCGGGGAGGACCCCACAGCCTGGGCCCCAGTGCGGGGAGGTCAGTCCCTGGGCCCGGCGGGCGTGGAGACGGAGGAGCCCCTCCTGAGGGATGGCGGGGTGGGCGGAGGAGGGCCCCAGGGGAGCCGGCCCTGGCTCGCGGGGACCCTGCCTGCTCCATGCTCCCACTAAGGGCGCTTGGACGCTAGGCAGACGACGCGGGGTCCGGTCGGGCACGGGGCTGGGAGGGCCCAGCAGAAGGGTCAGCTAGCTCAGGCCCCTGTCTTAGAGCCCCGTGTGGCTCTCTCGGACGCCCTTGTGGGAAGTTGCCAGACAGACGGCTCCCCAGGGCGTCCCGTCTGCCGAGCAGGCAGGACCGGGGTGTCAGCACCTCCCAACCTTTGCCCCTCGTCCCCGGGACACTCCAGAGAGACACCTTAGCTCCAAATGCCAATTGTTTTACAGCTACAGTAATTCTTCTGCAGGCGGTTCCTGAGAAGGGAGACTTTACACCTTCAGCACAGGAACGCCGCTCCTGTGGCGACTCCAGGGAGCGGCCCTGGTCCCAGGCCTTGGCCAAAGGGCCTTGATCCATCGGTCCTGCCAAGCTGAAGTCCACTAGGGCCCACGGGCTCGTCTACGCCAGGGAGCGCCCACCAAGCCGTCCTACGGCTCACCCGGCCTTTCCCGGTCACCCCCTCCTCCAGACCCTCTCACAGACCCCCTCAGGGGTGCAAGGGAAATTCAGTGGGAGCCACAGGAGGAGGGCACTCCCACAGGAAAGAGGAACAGGGGCTGGACACGGCAGGGGGTTGCTGCTAGGACGGGGCCCTCAGCGGTGAGAGCAGAGTCCTCACTACCGCGCCCCCGGGGAATTCCCACAGGCGCCTGCTTTCGCCTCCAGGAGGTCAGCACTGTCTGCCGCTCCCCACAGCCCAGGAGCATGCCTCAGGGCCCGCGCCGGTGCCCAGGGCCCACACCAGCACCCAGAGGCCCACATTGGTGCCCGGGGCCCACACCAGCACCCAGGGGCCACACCGGCGCCCAGGGGCTGCGCTTGAGAGAAGCCACTGATGCTGCATGCAGTCAGCACAGAGGCCCTGGGTGTCCCAGCACGGAGGTCTGTGCCCCCTCCCCCGGCAAGGGCTGGGCTGGACCGCAGTCCTGCTGACCCGATGAGAAGCCGCGGAGACAATGCTTTGCAAGTGGCGGGCGCCAGGGCGCGGAGAGCAGAGCCTGGGCGGATGAGGCGCCATGACCCCAAGACTGGAGTCCAGCGCGCACACGGACGGGAGAGGGGCTTGCCTCTCCAAGGGCCAGGCTGCTGCGGCCTCTGAGTCCCAGGTCTGGGCTGGGCGGGGGTGTGTGTGAAGAGGGTCACCCCTGAGGCCGGAGGCCCCCAGATACTCCTCAGGGTGCCCTGGGGACCCTTTTGATTAGGAAAGACGCCCCCTGCGCCCCCTGCAGAGCCCCTTCCTCCCAGGCTGGTGAAAAGGGAGGAGGCGACTGAACCCCTTGCAAACCCAGGGGCCGCGTGGGCAGGGCCAAGGCCTCTGAGGACCATCACGGCTGGGGCCTCCCCCTTTGCCAGCCCCCCACCCAAGCCGCCTCCTCTGAAGCCAGGAAGGCCTACAGGCACCCGTCTTCCCTGGAGTGTTTCTGCTGGGCCCGGGGTGGGGGGTGGCTTGGGGGCCGCCCTGAGAGAGGCAGGGGGGAGTGAGGTGGTGAATCCCCACCTGCCCTTGTGGCTCCTGGCTCAGGAGGAGAAATCACACCTCCCAGCAGCTCTGGCCAAAAGTCAGCACTGCCCTCACCCGCCGCCCCCCCGTCCTGGGAACCCCACGTCCAGGGAGGAGGGCAGGGGAGGGGGGTCCTGCCCTCTGCCCCACTCTAGGCCTTGGTTCCGGAAGCTGCCTGGAATACCCCAGCCCAGGTGGACCCCCAGCCAGTGTGGCCTCAGCTTCAGGATCCAGCTCTGCCGATGTGGGCCTGCGGAGCGCTGGCCCCCAGGGGAAGCGGAGGAGGCAGAAGGGGGAGAGGAAGAAGGAATCCAGCCTGTTCCGAGGCCCCAGCGGGTCCTGGTCGGGGGCTGCAGGCTCAAGACCCCCTGGGGAGCACGTCACCCACCCAGGGCCCCGGGCTGGCTGAGAAGGAGGGCTTGCCCCCAGCGGGCGCCCCGGGCACATGGGGACCCGCGGGGGTCAGTGCGGCAGGTCCTGGAGGGCAGGGCGAGGCTGGGAGGGGCCTGAGCACAGGGTGGGGCCCGGCTTGGGTTATACGATGAGAAAGCGGCGGGGGGCGGAGGGGGCGGCCAGCACCCCTCGGAGGAGCCGCAAATGCAGGGCAACACGGGGGCCCCGGGCGCAAGGCACCCCCTCAGGTCTCCCTGGGGCCCCCCTCAGTTTCCTTGGCGTGCCCACCCAAGCCTCCCCCAACGTCTGCCTCACCCCTCCCCTCAAGTGGAACCAGCAGTTCCCCTCAGGTGGAGCTGTTGAAAGGGCAAGGGGTGGGGCAGGAAGACCCCCCTCAAGACTCAGGACGGAGCAGGCTGGAGCAGGCAGCACCCCCCCCCGCCCCCGAGAGAAGGTCCCCTCGGGAGGAGTGCCCGGGAGACGGGGCAGCTCTTCCTGGAGAGTAACACCGGCCCGCCACGTGCATGTCCCGCGTCTGAACCCGGGCTGGACTTGCACAGAAAGTTTTGTGCGATTTGCTCCCAGGGGAGCCTCAGGTCAGGGTGCTTCTAGAGCCCCGGGGAGGCTGGACCTGCCCAGCAAGTGACCAGTGCTGGCAGGTCCCCCGAGGCGGAGACATCCAGGGCAGACATAGCATGTGAGACCATATCCCCCTGCTCACATCTCACTTCTGACATCAGGAACTCCCACAAAAAGCCAGCAAGTCGGGGGCACTCAGGGCTGGGCAGGCATGGCCAGGGAGCTGAACAGACATCAGAGTGGCAAGGAAGAGACCAGAGAGCTTGAAGAAATAGAAAGACGTGACGGACCTAAAAGGGAGCTGGTTGGCAGAGCGGACACACGCAGGCGGGGCTGAAGCAGAAGCAATCTGTAACCAGCCGCCACCAGGAATCCCCCAAGCCAGGTCCAGAGTCCTCGAACAGACTCTCCCCAGAGCCCGCCCCTCCCATCCTGCTGAGGAGGCCGTGCCCCCCCAGGCCCCCCATTCGGAAGCCACTGCTGACCTGTCCCGGTCTCGGATGTTCTGTGAGCGTGTGGGGGTGTCCTCAGCCCCCGTGGACAGTTTCCCCTCTCCACTTGCTAAGACGGCACACGCCATCACATGTCCACCACCCCGGAAGACCCTCCCTGGAGTGGAAACTTTGGTCCTCAGCTGCTCCTGAGAAAGCTGACCTTCCTGTCACCTTGCCTGGAGTTTCCTGCAATTCCCACTTTGCCGGCTCAGTGGAGCAAGTCAAGAGAAGAGCGATCTTTCAGACCAGGATTTTTAGTAGAGAAACACTGTCAATGGAAAACTCGCCTCTATAAATAGGCTTTCACTGAGCTTCATGTCGAGTGGCACCGCTTTTCTTTCTGCACTGGGGACGGAGTGCTCCCGCGCTGGAAGGCAAGGACATTCCCTCCGTCCTCCACTAACGCCCCGGACAAGCCCGACACACAGAAAAGCTGGCTGCCGGAGCCCCAGCGCGGAGCGACCGTGGACGTCTGCGGGCAGAAGGAGCCGGGCCTGCGGAGACCGGGGAGGCAGGGACGGGAAGCGGCTGCGCCCGCCCGGACAGGACCGGGTCACCGTCGGCCACGCGCACCGCGCTCCGGGCCCGGCCAGGCTCGCCGGTCTCTGACCTCTGCCTGCGCTACCTGAGTCCCAGGTCTGGCCGCTGCGGTCCGCGACCTGACCTCCCGGAAGCTGGCTGAGACGCTCCCCTTCCACAGGGAAGACCGCGGAGCCGGCGGAGCCAAGGAAGAAGGCGGCGCGGAAGGCCAGCTGTTGCCTGGGGGCGCAGGAGGGGGCCTGCAGAGTCCGCAGCCAGCCGCCGCGCCCGCGGAGCCCCGGGCAGCTTACCGATCTTGGCCAGGCTGGCCACGAGGATCCACAGCGCGATGATGTACGGGTCCTGGACGTGGTGCCATTTGAAGGTGACCACCTGGAAGCCGTGGGTCTCCCCGTGCGCGCCGCCAGGCTCCTCCTCCACGGCCCGCGCTCGCGGCAGCTCGCCCAGCGCCAGCAGCAGCGCCAGCAGGACTCCCCACCTGGGGCCCGGAGCCCAGCGCCCCGACATCACTGCGGTCGCTCAGCGCCTTGTCCGGATGCTCATGTCGCGGGAGCCCTGGTGCGCTCGGCGGGACGCTCGCTGGGCTGCGCGGAGCCGAGCGCGCTCCGGGCGCAGGCTGCTGTCCGGATCCCCGCCCGCCCGGGTGGCCTTTAATCCGGCGGCCCCCTCCCGCCCCGGGGCGGAGCCTTCCCGCCCGCCCCGCGCTCACGCGAGCGCAGACCCAGCCGCCGGCTCCCCGCCAGCCCGCCCGCGGCCGGCGCACACCCACCCGGCCCGGCCGGCCCCCGGGCCCGGCTTCCCACCCGCGGGCCCCCGGCCCCTCAGCCGCCGCCCAGTCCTCGCCCCGCGCGCTCTTCCTCCCGACCTCCTAGTTCCCGGGCGGAGGGCGCAGCCTCGCTGGCCGCCTCGCCTTGAGCGGGAGGGCAGCGCGGGAGGGGCCGGGGCCTGGGATCCCCGCGGCGGGGTCGGGGCGCGGTGCCTTGAGCGCCCCTCGGCGGCCCTTGACCGGCCTCCACAGGTACCCGGGCCGCTGTGGGCACCGCTGTGGGCGCTCCTTAGCCCTCCAGGCCGGGCGAGGGGCCCTCCGAAGCCTCCCGGCAGCCCGCCCGTCGACAGGAGCCAGGCCTCCAGCCACAAACCTGTGTTTCCAGACGGGAGCCCCTGGCGACAAACCCGGGCCCACACCCCACCCGCCCCAGAGCTTCGCGTGGGCGGAACCAAGCCCCTCTGCCCTCCCCACCGGGGGCTCCCCTCCTCTTTTCTTGAGGGCCCCTCCCTCTGACCTGGGAGCTCGACGCTGCCCCCCACCCCTGGACCTCCAGTGGAGGAACTCTGGGGCCCTTTCTCCCGCAGGGTATGACCAGCTCCACCACCAGGCCTCAGCCCCGGCCAGCCTCTGCTGCTAGCTGGACGGCCCGTCTGGCCTGGAGAGAGGCACACGCTGACCCCCTGTCCCCCAGAGCCCACTGCAGCTCTTCTGCCAGCGGTTCCCCCGGGACTTAGAGGCAGGCGCCCACCTCCAGGCCCCCGGCCTCCAGTCCCCCCCGGCCACCAGTCCCCCAGCCTCCAATCCCCTGGCCTCCAGACCCCCAGCCTCCAATCCCCCGGCCTCCGATCCTCAGCCTCCAGTTGTCTGGGCCCCTGGCCTCTGGTCCTTCAGCCCCCGGTTCCCCTGGCCTCCGGGCCCCCAGCCTCCGAGCCCCCAGCTTACGGTCCATAGCACCTTCAGAATTCCCTAAAGCCTGCCGGCTGCTCAGTGCCTGTGGCCAGCCCACAGTGGCTCAGAGCCCTGGGCCTCCCTCAGCTCCTGTGGGCCCCCCCACTGAGAGGACGGGCCCTGGCCCCTCCCTGAGCTCCTCAGCACCTGCCCTGGGGACCCCATCAGCATCCCCTCTGCTTCCTGAAGCACCCTTCTCCTCCTGCCGCTGCTAACCTCAGCTCACAGGGGTGACTCAGGACTCCCCTCCTCCAGGCTCCGGGCAGGGCTGCTGTCCCTGTAGGAACGTCTTTGCACGAGTGAAGGGCTCCACAAAGGCCCTGAAACTGCCCGACAGACAGATCCCCCAGGAGAGGCTGGTTGGATGCAGGAACAGATGGGTGGGCAGATGCGTGGGTGCAGAGGTGGGTGGGGGCATCTTTTAATACCTGAGTCTGTGTCAGGGTCCCAGGAAACTCGAACACCGTGACTATCCTTGAGTCCTCTCCTGTTTCTTGCTGGTGGGAAGTGGCCACCAGTGGTGTGGGGGAGAGAAAGAGAGCTCAAATCCTGCTCTATGGGGGAGCTTGCTGAGTGGCTGAGCTCTGAACGGCGGGTGAAGCTGGCTGGCTCTTTGGGAAGATGCTGCTGAGGGCCTCAGTTCTCCCTGGGTGTCCCTCTGCTTTGAGGTAGCCTGGGGGTCCTGGCACAGGGAGGAAGGCCAGCCTCAAAGGTTGCTGTGAGCGCGGGGTGGGGGCGGCACCCAGCAGCAGGAGCACGGCCCGAGCACTGGGCTGTGGAGGCTCAGCCATATCGGTGTGTCTGTCCCCAGCTCCACCCTCAGCCTCCTGTCCCAGAGACAGCCGCCAGACCAGCCCAGGGTGCCTGCGGCCCAGCCCACACCGTTCCTCTCTTGGGGCTCCAGGTGAAGCCTTCAGGAAGAGGGGCCTCGGCCTATTCCCATCACACAGGACACTCCCGCCGCTGCTGGGACGAGGCGTGCCCCGCATGTCCTGTCAGCCCTGGGGTTTGGCCCCCCGTCCTAAGAACTCATGGCATTTCCCCCTGAGAGGGGTTGGTCTGAGACCCACGGAGCCGTTCAAAGGGCAGAAGAGCAGAGCGCCACTGTGTGGACTCGGATTCTGCAGTGCCGCCGCTGGCCGCGGCCAGGCTGCTGCAGAGGTGACCACAGGCTGCCAGGGGCAGAGGGAGGGACGCGAGCCCCTGCAGTGGTGGGTGAGCCCTGGGGCGTCTCGTGCAGCGGGCAGCGCCCGGGTGAGGAGCCTGGCTACGTGGCTGCGTTTGTGGGCATCTGTACAATGAATGCGTCTGCAGGGTGGATGGTCAGAACCGTGCCAACCTCCCCAGCAAGCCTGGCCGGCATCACGGCGTGTGGTGCACACCGTCCCCTCCTGACCCCTCCCGAGCCCGCGCCCAGCTGCCGGCCCCTTCCCTTGACCACTTCTCCAGTGTCACCCCCTGGACTGCGGCCGTGGGTGGGTGGGCAGCCTCTAACCGGGTGTGTGGTTTCAGGCAGGGCTGTAGCCTACCCCGGTCCCAGGCTGCCATCCACAGAGGGACAAGTGGCGAGACCAAGCGCACCCAGAGGGCTGTTTGCATTTGGCGGGGGGCGTCTTGAGAAGTGTCCTCAGGACCCTGATGACCACCCTGCTCACAGCGGCCTTCAGACTCTGCCCCCTCCCCTCCGTCCCCACCCCGGCCTGGGTCACCAGGGGGTCTGCCTGCAGACGCGCGGCCTCAGGAAGAAGCGCCCCAGAAGGGATGGGGTAATCATCAGAAACCTGTTTTCTCACAGAATTTGAGTCTGGGAGTCCAAGGTCAAGCCCGACGGGGCTTGGTTCTGGTGACAAGCCCCCGCATGGCCTGTCCTCCGAGCAGGCTGGAGCGGAGGAGGGTGCTCCCTTTCTCTTCCCATTGGATCAGGACCCCATCCTGTGACCTCACCATGACTGCCTCCTGACGACCCCTCACTGAGTGTCGTCACAGCAAACAGGAGTTTGAGGGGAAGGACGCGGTTCAGTCCGTGACGCCCATGGCAGAGCCACAACCACGCAACATAACCTGAAATGCAAAAGCAACACAAGGAACCAGTCCAAACCCTCAACATCCAAAGTGGGAAAATCAAGATACAAACATCGCGTCTAGCCCATTGCGGTCCTTGTGGTTATGAATTTCGTTCACGGGGTTGGTGAGAAGCGCCTTGTGAATGAAGAAGCGACGGCTTACCCCTTTTGCTGACAACACGCAGGGGTGAGAGTCCTGTTTTGATGTGACTGTAAGACGTGGGAGGGGGCTTCCCTGGTGGTCCAGGGGCTAAGAATCCGCCTGCCAGTGCAGGGGGCACAGGTTTGATCCCTGGGCTGGGGAGACCCCACACACCTAAGCCCGTGTATCACAGCAACTGCAGCTGTGTGGCCTAGACCTTGCTCCAAGCAAGAGACGCCACCAACGCTAGCATTGCCCTGCTCGCTGCAGCTGGAGAAAGCCATGCAGCCGCAGAGACCCAGCGCCAGAGAGGAGGCTGTGGAAGGCTTCGCCAGCGCGTCTGAGTGGGCACGCTGGCCCCTCTGGAGGTCTCGCTGCCCAGTAATTCCCGCGCGGCCTGCCTGCCTGCCGAGCGCCTGCCGTGCGCCAGGGGCTGTCCAGGCTAAGTCTGCGTAGCTGCGCACGTGTTGTCCTGTTCGACCTCTGTGGTCTGCCTGCCGGCCTTTGCGGCCTCGGCTGAGTCTGGAGCCTTTGGCCTCAGGCCAAGCTTGCAGGGAAGGGGCGTTCGGACGTCTGTGCAGGCACATTCTGTCCCCAGCCCTGGGGTCGGACTCACACTCCCATCACTGCCAGGCCCCACTGCCAGGCCGGGGTCCAAGGTGGGATGGAGTTTCCAGCGGTCGTGGGCCCCCCAGGGCAAGGCACAGTCCAGACTTCAGGGTCTGGGCTGAGTGCAGACCCTGACCTCGACCAGGGGCCATGCCAATCCTCCCCACTCCCTGGAGGACAAAAATTACCCTGGACCCTGCCCGCAGCCCGTGCTGCTGGGACCTCAAAAAACCCCTCGGTTGGGGGCACGCTTGGACCTCATGCCTGGTGACCTGCCCTCCCAGCCCCCAGGCCAGCCCAGTGGCCTTTTGGACAGAGCTGGATCTGCCGAGGCCCACGGAGTCCAGGACAGCCTGACTTCTGGACTCACCCTGTGACCACCAACAGAGGCCAAAATAGCCTTCACTAAAATTGAAAATCCACTCTGGCCAAGAAAGGCAAGAAGAAAAGCTTAGCAAACTTAGAGTGAGTTTTATTACTCATCTGATATCATAAGTAGTATCTGCAATCACTGAATAGTTAGTGGAGAAGCTCTGAGAGGCTGTCCCGAGGCCAGGACCTGTCAAGGGCACCTGCCTGCTGTCTTCAGAGAGAGAATGGAAGGGCTAGGAATAGCGGGGGAGAGCAAACTGGCCGTCTTGGCAGGTGAGATTGCTGCCCACAGGCAACGTCCCAAGAACTTAGACACACGGTTAGAATTAAACAGTGGATGTGCAAGGCTGCCGGCTGCAGACCGCCTCCAGTTCTGCCCCCAGCAGCAAATTCTTTAGGAAGTGAAAGCTAATTGAAAAGTACTATTCACACAACATCAAACATAAGAAATACCTAGGGAAAAATCCGGACCTGCGAGATAGGCAAGCCACTGTGGGAGAGCTCTCCAGGGACTGTTCTAGGCGAAAAAGCTTTATAGATCTAATTTCATCCATAAATCTCAGGCTGTTCAGACTTTGTGTTTCACCTGTGTCCATTTTGGTAAATTGAATTTTCAAGGATTTTGCCTTTTCATCAAAAGTATCGTGTTTACTTGATGCAAAGCTCACCATAGTGTTTTTTTAAGTTATTTGTTTACTTGTGGCTGTGCCGGGTCTTAGCTGCCGTGTGGGCTCTTCTGCAGTCGCGCCGAGTGGGGCTGCTCTCTCATCGCGGCTCGCTGGTTCCTCACGGTGGAGCCCGGGCGCCAGGACTCGGAGCTCAGCAGTTGCGGCTTCCCGGGCTTGGCTGCTCCGCGGCGTGTGGGATCTTCCCGGACCAGGGACAGAACCCGTGTCCCCTGCGTTGGCAGGCAGATCCTTCACCACTGAGCCACTGGGAAGCCCCCATCGTGTTTTATGATCCCTTTTAAGTCTGTGCATTTCTGGGTGACGTGCCGCTCTGCTTGCTGGTGCTAGTGACGTCCGTCTCCCCCCTCGTCGGGGTGAGTCCTGCTGGGGGTTTGTCCGCACCCAGAGCCTGCTCGGCGCCCTGTGCTCTGGCCCTGCTGACGCTCTCTGCCGTCCACCTTCTGCTGCAGAGGCACCGCTGTCACTTCCCTTCTCTCTCTGACTTTCCTTGCTGCTCTCTTTCTAGCTTCTTAAACTGAAACCTTAGTTCACTGATTTCCAGTGTTTCTCTCTTTTAATCTATGACTTTTCCAATAAAAAAAGTTGTAGCGCTTCCTCTGATAACTGCTCTTCTGCACTCTGGTGGATTTAACATGTGGCGCTTTTCCGTATCAGCTCAAAATATTCTCTGATTTCCACTGTCATTTCTCCTTTGACAAAGGCTATTTAGACGTGTGAGGCTCACATGGCAGTTGGTAAATTTCCAAATATTCGGGGGGGCTGTGGTTTCCTGCTGTCTTCCTGTCTTTGAAATCTGATAAAAACCCCAGCGTGGCCAGAGCACACACTCTGTGCGGTTTCAGCCCTTCTGCTTTCGCTAGCCTCTGTCTGTGGTTTAGAGTCTGGGCTATTTTGGTAAACATCCCACGGACGCTTGATGAAAGTGTGGATTCTGCCGTTGAACGATGTAGCATTCTACTATTAGTCCATTTGGTCAAGTTGATTAATTGTGTTGTTCAAGTCTGTGCTTTTACTAACTTCAGTACCTGAGAGAGATGCGAAAACCTTCTCTGCAGGTGAACTGCCTGTGTATCAGTCTGTGAGCTTCTGCTCTCCGTGCTCAAGCCGCGCTGCAGGACGGCTGTGTCCTCGGGGGAGGCCCCCTCCTCTCTCCTAACGCTCCTGCCACAGTCTCCTCGGGCGCCCTGCAGACGCTCTTGATGCTGTGTGCGTGGAACACCCTGCTCCTTCCTTTGGCTTTCAACCTGTGTCTTTATATTCCGAGCGCGGCGTTGGTTTTCTCGTCGGGTCTGACGGGGTTTATGTTCGCGCACGTAGCTGTAAGCAGCAGTGTGTGACCGGCTGCCGTGGGTCAGGGCCCAGGCGTTGCCAGAGGGCCTCCTGCCTCGCGCTTGGGCAGCAGGTGTCCGTGTCTCGGCCACCACAGCGCTCACCCGGGGCTCAGCTCCACTCTTCTGTCGCTTGCTCAGGCTTAGCTCAAACGCCTCCATGCGCACAAATGTTTTCTCCTGCCTTGGGGACTCATTCATTTCCCGGGAGTTTCTTCTTCATTCACTTCCCGTCAGCAAAGGTTATCTCGACCTGCTAGGCTGTGTGCGTAGCAGCGACACCCCAGCTGCCCAGTCAGCCCATGGGAAGTGGGTCCTTACACGCGCACGTCGGAACAGCACGGCGGAGCCCTGCAGACACAGGCAGGCCCGGCACACGGGACCCACCCCCCGAGCTCCCGCAGTCCCTGCTCGCTCACCCTGCCCTGCTGTGTTCCGAGTCACTGTTCATGCAGATCTAGGGAGTCGCTGGAGTCCCCAGGGCTCCTCACAGTGAGTGGTCATCCAGGGCTCCTCCTCTGCCCTCCCCCAGGCCCAGAGCCCTCTGTGGATGCGTCCCAGCTGGGTGCAGTCGGTTTGTAGGGCTGACCTTTGGGTCGGCTCCATCGACAGATTTGCCCGCATTTCAGAGATTGGCTCTGGGCCTGGCCCAGCCCCACCAGGCCCCTTTTGGGAGGCCCTCTTTACCCGCATTTCAGAGATTGGCTCTGGGCCTGGCCCAGCCCCACCAGGCCCCTTTTGGGAGGCCCTCTTTACCCCCAAAGTCAATGCTACAGGACTCGCAGCTAGACCCCAAGGCCGTGTGCTGGCCAGGAGCCCCCAGCGCCCGCCCCACCCACCATCCGTGAGCAGGGTGCCTGATCCTCCAGGAAGCGTGGTGCTGAGTCCTGGGGCCATGGGGTTGTGCCCACCGTGTGTGAAAGGGCGTTCAACATGGCTGGGGGCAGCCGCCAGCCTGATCCTGCAGGTCACACGGGGCTGGGCCCTGCTCGAGATGGCTTCCACCCTCCCAGGCCTGGTCGCTGCGGCTCCTGGACATCGCTGAAGAGGAAAGGAGTTGGCTGAGTGTGCGTCGGCCCTGGTGTGCTCCCCACGTGCCTGCGCCCTCTGGGGCGGGGGATCCGGGATGCTCCTGAGGGCTCTACCTTCATACTTCCCTGGAACCAGAAGGCCTGGGGGGATCAGCTGGGCCTAGACCCCACCTGCCTCAGGCAAGCTCTTATTTGTGTTGAGCAGACCGAGTCTCCGGAGAGGCCTCCTGCCCGGAGCGCAGCAGTAAACACCCTGCCGTGTCTGCGCCCCGCGCCATGCCCCACAGCAGGCCCCTGTCCCGGGAGCTGACGGTGACGGGGGCAGGTGGGACAGCCGTGCACAGCTCCTCCGACCTCCCAGGGCCGCGTGTGGCACAGGCGGCCGTGGGTGCCGGAGCCTGTGGGCCCCCCGGGGCTGCTGGCGCAGGACCAGGGCCCCTTGGGCCTCAGCACCTTGCTTGCCTGGCCCCACCCCCGGCCCGGCAATCAATAGTGTCAGCCCAGGCCTAGCGAAAACCCTCGCCCGGAAGGCCAGGGGACAATGGCGGGACGGGCCAGCTGGGCTTGGTCCCAGGGGCTTGGCGTGTGCGTGTGTGGAGGACTTGGGAGGCTGGGGCTCAGAGCTGGCATCCCCCCAAGAGAGCTCCGTGCTCCTGGACAGGCCACTATGCTCCGCGGGCCATAGGCTCGCACGCTCTGGGGATGAGCCCCGTTCCCTGAGAAGGGGTCAGCTTTTTTTTTTAATCTATTGATTTAATTGGAAGCTAATTATTTTACAGTACTGTGGTGGTTTTTGCCGTGCATTGCCATGAATCAGCCACGGGTGTATACGTGTCCCTCATCCTGACCTTCCCTCCCACCTCCCTCCCCATCCCACCTCTCAGGGTCGTCCCCGTGCACTGGCCCGGAGCGCCCTGTCTCATGCATCAAAGCTGGACTGGAGATCTGTTTCACATACGGTAATACACATGTTTCAACGCTATTCCCTCAAGTCACCCCACCCTCACCTTCTCCCGCAGAGTCCAGAAGTCTCTTCTTTACATCTGTGTCTCTACCGCCATTTCACATGTAGGGTCATCGTTACCGTCTTTCTAAATTCCATATATATGCGTTAATAGACTGTACCGGTGTTTTTCTTTCTGCCTCAGTTCATTCTGTCTAAGGGGTCAGCTTTTTAAACACTTTCTCTCCTGATAGCAGTTCTTCAAAAAGCCCCCAGGGGGGCAGCTCAGTCCCTAGTTGTAGAACTGAGATTCTGCCAGCCACACAGCAAGGCCAAAAAAAGGAGAAAGAAAAGAGCCTGGAGATATTCGTCTGGGAGTAACTTCAGAACACCTGCTGGTGTGCTGGGAGAGGGACCTGTGAGCACAATCGTGCTCTTGCCCTTGTGGCCTCATTCTTAAGTGTGAGCAGTGTCTGCGTGGCCAGCTTCAGATTCAGAGTCAGAGGCCTTCTGTGAGCCTGGAGTTCACGGCTCCCGAGGTGCTGGGTTGAGGGGGTCCTGGCGCCTGGAGAGGCGGGGCTGGGGTGGCAGAGGCTGCTGGTGCTGGGAACAAGACTGGACCCCTGTGCCCCTGTTGTGGCTCAGGCTGGCACCCTGGCGAGCTTGGGACCACCACCGGTGGGACTGACCCACTACCAGGGGTGCCACAGGCTTTGCTGTGGGGGCTTCCCCCTCTGGGCTCGGGGGGGACTCGCTGGAAGAACCAGTGAGCAGAGTCTGAGTCCTGAAACCCTGGAGCCCTGCTTCCCTGGGTCTCAGAACTGCTCTGTCCCCCGAGCGCCTGGTCAAGCGGCCCTGATCGGCCTTGGTGCCGCCTGGACCCAAAGGCAGACAGACGCAACGCAGGGAGCCGGCTTCCCTGAGGCCGGCTGTGGGCCCCCAGCAGGCCGGCTGAGGATGGAAAGTTTTCTGGAGAGGAATGTGTGCGGCGTGGTGGGAAGGTGCATTCCTAGGAGGAGGCCGGTGAGCAGGACACTCATTTGCACAAATTAGCCTTTTAGATGGCGAGGCTGCTCACGCAAGACTGCTCGGCACAGGGAGGCTCCTGTGTCCGGGGACTGGGAGTCCGGGGCGCCGCCACGGCCCTGCCAGCCCCCACACGGCCTCTCCACCCTGGCCGGGATGATGGTGGGGGGACAAAGGGCGCTGTCCATGAACGGGCAGCACAGGGCGGGCCGCGCGGGCTCCAGTCCCCCCGGGCCGACACCTCTGCTGGTGCTTTGATGACAGGAGTGCCGCTGCCCTGCCCAGCGAGGCCGGGACACACTGTGCCCGCGGTGTCCCGAGTGACACTCTGAGAGGCCGTGACCCCAGCGGCGGGCAGGGGCCGGCGTGGCATGGGGCGCTCATCCATGTCCCGGGCAGGAGGCAGGCCCCAGCCCCGGCACCACTGTGTGCCCAGTCCTTGGACCCTTCAGAGCGTCCTGCCCCGGAATCTGCGCTGGTCACGGGAGGGGGGCCGTTGAGGGGCGGTCTTCTGTAGAGATACTGCAGGCCACACGCACTTCACGCAGCCCAGGGTCTGGGGACCCCTGTGGCCTCTTTGAGGGGGGCCAACCCTGTTGGCCCAGAATCCCCTGAGAGACCCCCCAAACTGAAACGAGGTTCCTGGAGGAGCCTGTCCCCACTGGAGGAAGAGGACCCAGCAAGGCCACCTGGCTCCTGAAGCCCTTGGTGTCTCCCTGCAGGCCAGTGAGCCACAGGGATGGGGTGGGCGGTGCTGGGGCCTCTGGCCTCCTCGGTGAGGGGGTGGAGCTGGCGGGCAGGGGGCCCTCAGTCTCCAAACGCTTGTCCCCAGGCTCCCAGATGCCCCTGCCTCGGCCCTGGAAGGCCGCTGCCCTCTCGGGGGTGTGCTGGATTCTGGGGGACACCGAAGCCCAGGTGGGAGCTGGCCGGGCTCCATGGTCAGCCAGGACCTGCCTTTGTGTGTCTCCCTCAGGACTGTCCCGAGTGAGGCTGCGGGCACGGCTATAGCTAGGGCCCCGGCGGGCACGGATCCCTCCCCTGCACCACCACTCAGGGCCTGAGACATCCCAGGCCCAGGACCCTCATCACCTGTCACCTCTGCCAGGGACTCTCCAGGGATGCCGCTCACCAGCCCCACAGCCAGGGTCGTCAGGACAGCCTCCAAGTTGCCCTTGGTGGAGACCAGCGTCCCAAGGCGGCGGGTCGGCCTGCCGCCCAGCAGTGGGCATCCTCCCAGGCCTGTGGGACGCGCTCTGTGGCGCCACCCGGCCCCGGTGCGTCCTGCCCGTGTCCAGTGACTGGCTCTGGGCACGAGGTTTGCCGGGAGCCCTGCGTGCAAGGCTCCCGGGACACAGGCGCTTCACGAGGCTGGGGCGCTGCTGGGCACGTGGGCTTCCGGCGGCTCGGTTCCCCCACTTGTGAGATGAGGGCGAATGTGGCTCCAGGGAGGACGAGAGGTAGGGAGGCCGCAGAGACACAGGTTCGCCCCAGGCTGCCCCGCGGGCAGGAGCCGACACCCCTGAGCTGAGTCCCGGGATCTCGGGGGCTCACCTGAGAAGCGCCCAGAGAGGCCCTCCTGCCGCCTGCAGCTCGGGGGTGGGCGCCGTCGGCCCTCCACGGGTTCAGGCGGCTCAGACTAGCTCAGGGGCCCCTCCCTGGGGGCTCGCTGGGGAGGGCTTGCTCCGTCCTCAGCGGCACCCCCTGACCTGGAGCCGGGCTGGGCACTGCCCAGGCCCAGGCAGTGAGGGCACCAATGGGTCAGGCCATCCTGGGCCGGCCCTGGCTGGGCCGAGGTCAATTGGGGGCTGTAAAGGAGACATGGCTGTGGGACTTCTTTCCAGAAATAGGACTTGCTGGGTTTATGGTGTGTAATTCTGTGGAAGAATTGGGGAAACAGTACTATCTGAGTCACACTTAGTGGCCCCAGAGAGGGTGTGGAAAGGCAACTCCCCATGCCTCCTGCAGCCCCCCAGGCAGGCAAGCTGGGTGCAGAGGTCACCGCATAGATTTGGGATGCTGGGGACAGGATGGACATTCAAGGTTTTCTTCCCCAGCTTGAGCTTGCTTCCTTGACCGGCTCTAGCCAAGCCCAGGGTGGACCCTGGTACCCCAAACCTGAGATGCCCAAACAGCCACTGCCAGGAAACACCAGCTGCAGTTTAGATTTCAGGAATAATATTTTCCAAAATCGATCTTCATGCTCTTGCGTTTCAGCTTGTGAAAACGAGGCTGTTTTTCTTGGCTGCTTGCTCGGGGTCCTCCTGAAGAACTGCCGGGTCAGCCCCCTCCCAGCCGGCTCACCTCCCCTGTGACCTGCCTGAGAACAAGAGTGGACGCTGACAGCATTTTCTCAGTGATCCTGCGATTCTGACACTGTGTCAAATGCATGCCGCCTGCTCACAATCAGCTCACAGGCTGGACGTCGTGGGGAGTTCCTCAGTCCCCTGAGCTTCCCCCTGGGTTGGGACCGCACGTCCTTTATTGAACACAGTTTGGTGTCTGTGAAAACGAACCAGAAAGGACAGGGGCCGGCCTCGCTGCTCTGCAGTTGTGTGGAAAGCTACCCTCGGCCGGGGCTGGGCGTGCCCACAAAGCCGTGTGTGTGTGTGTTCGGAGACTTGGAACGGTGCCTGGGCCCCTGAGAGCAGTTCATGGGCACTGCCCTCTGACACGCGTGCCTCCTTTCCCTCCCACGTGCGCCGAGAAGGGTGGTGGCAGGGTGTGCCCCGAGAAGGAGGGTGGAGGTGAGGCCTGGACACGGCAGAGGCCCCGGGTGGAGGGCAGGGCCGGAGGTGCCCCAGGAGGCTGCACCCACCGGCAGGAGCACCTGGGAGCTGCAGGCACTGGCACTCGGCCCCCAGCCCCTCCCCTGGCCATGCAGCCGGGAACAGGCGTAGCTGAGCCCGCCTGCTGAGCGGCATGTTCCTGCTGAAGCCCCGGCGTCCGCGCTCCGCACGACCTGCTTGGGGGACGTGCTCGGGAGAGAGCTGTCTGCAGGGCGATGGGTCACCTTACAGCCTCTCGCCCCGGCCTTGCTTCCCAGCACTGCTGTCTGTGAGCCAGGAGGGAAAAGCCTGTGGAGACGGGAAGGCCTGGGCTCCCAGGGGTGACCTGAGTGATCGGCCCCTCGTCAGGGCTGTGGCCTGGGGCAGCCGTTGGCGCAAAGTAGTGAGAACAGGAAAACCTCATCTTTTAATACAGACGGCCATGGAGGCATCGCCCACAGCTCCCCAGGGGTGGCACAGATGTTGGTGGAGCATCAGGGGCCCAGCTCCAGAGTCCCAGCGTGGGGCGTCTCAGTGCCAGGGGTCCCAGGGGTCCCGGGAGTCCCAGGGATCCCAGCTCCAAGGGTCCCAGCAAGGGGGCCCCGGCCACCCCTGTGCCTGGCCCCATGTGGGTGGCCGGGGGGCAAGTCTGCACCCTCCCTTTGGACCTTCCTCCTGACCTTGGTGAGGTTCACAATGAGAGGAGGCTCTTATCAGGTGTTTTCCCTCCTTCTCATTAAATCCTTATCAAACAATAGTGCCAGTGCCGGTGAGATACCCACGGGGTGCAGGATTACGTATTAACTCTGCTAATTAATGTGTACGGCAGAGGGTGGCTCAGACCACCGTCCACAATGGGACAGCAGCTTCCAAGGAGAGATGGCCCCTCAGGCCACAGAGCCTCCCCTCTGGTCCAGGCCAGAGGCCCCCTCCCCACCCTGGCCACTCCCCTGTCCTCCCCTCCAGAGCAGCAGGAGCGCTGGGGAGGGCCCCCGCGGAGTCCCGGAGGCCAGTCTCCCAGGCCCTGTGGCTGGAAAAGCAGCCCCTGCCCATCTCTGAGACTCAGCATGGGCTCTCGGCTCCCCCTGCGTCCCCTGCCCTCTGTCCTGCCACAGGGGACCCCCAGAGGCCAGCCTTGACCTCTACACCTTCCATTTTCTCCTTGTCCAGAGCCGGCTCAGCCCAGATCACCTCCTGCCTGCCCTTCCCTCCGCCTGTTCGGGAGCCAACCCCAGACCTGTCTTACCCACCGTGAGAACCACAATGGGGTCCGCAGCACGGCCTCAGCAAAGGCCCCAGGCTTGGAGAGTCTGCCTAAAGGCGTATCCTGTCCCTGGACCGCTGTCCCTAGCTGTCCCGGGCAGCACCCAGGCCTGGGGTGTGCCCACCGGGGGGGACAGGTGTGGACAAGCCCCACCTGGGGTGGCTTTGGGCCCCGGATGAGCTGGGGCCTCCACGGGGGTCGGATGAGGAGGCTGGCTCCAGCCGGCGGTGGAAGGAGGCTGGAGCTGGGGGTGGGGGCATGGGCATTGGAGAGGAGAAGTTCGGAGGGTGGGGCGTCCCCGCCTGAGAATCAGCTCAATGAGACCCGGGGTCTGGGGCAGCACAAGGAACAACGGACGCCTTGGAACCTGCCCCTCCCTGCCCATCACAAGCGGGCTCCCCCCGGTCAAGTCAAGTCAAGGCCCGGGGCACGGGGAGCTCGGTGCCCTCAGTCAGCCAGGTGCTGCTGTGCCACCCTTTCGACCCTTTGTCCCCTGTCCTGGGGGCTCTCGGGTCCCCGTGCTCCATCCCCTAAGGAGCCACAGGAGAGGGCGGGGCCTGGGCCGAGTGGGGGCAGGGCCTGGGCAGGGCCAAGCCCAATCTCGACCCGGCTGCGGGACCCCACAATGCCCATCCCTTCAGCTGCAGATAGATTGAAATTGGGGGTCAATTGTGGGGAATCACGGTGCACTGCTGTAGTTTTACTGCCCTGGTGGAGCTGCAGGTTTTTTGTGGGGTTCAAGTTGAAAAGCAATGTGCCCTCTTGATGAAAGTGAAAGAGGAGAGTGAAAAAGTTGGCTTAAAGCTCAACATTCAGAAAACGAAGATCATGGCATCCAGTCCCATCACTTCATGGCAAATAGATGGGGAAACAGTGGAAACAGTGTCAGACTTTATTTCTGGGGGCTTCAAAGTCACTGCAGATGGTGATTGCAGCCATGAAATTAAAAGACGCTTACTCCCTGGAAGGAAAGTTATGACCAACCTAGACAGCATATTCAAAAGCAGAGACATTACTTTGCCAACTAAGGTCCGTCTAGTCAAGGCTATGGTTTTTCCTGTGGTCATGTATGGATGTGAGAGTTGGACTGTGAAGAAAGCTGAGTGCCGAAGAACTGATGCTTTTGAACTGTGGTGTTGGAGAAGACTCTTGAGAGTCCCTTGGACTGCAAGGAGATCCAACCAGTCCATTCTAAAGGACATCAGTCCTGGGATTTCTTTGGAAGGAATGATGTTAAAGCTGAAACTGAAACTCCAGTACTTTGGCCACCTCATGCAAAGAGTTGACTCACTGGAAAAGACTCCGATGCTGGGAGGGATTGGGAGCAGGAGGAGAAGGGGACGACCCAGGATGAGATGGCTGGATGGCATCACGGACTCGATGGAGTTCTGAGCGAACTCCGGGAGTTGGTGATGGACAGGGAGGCCTGGCGTGCCACGATTCATGGGGTCGCAAAGAGTCGGACACGACTGAGCGACTGAACTGAACTGAAGACATGTCTATCTGCAGATGAATGGATACGGAAGCTGAGGCACAGAGGCACAATGGAGTATTACTCAGCCATGAAAAGGAATGCATTTGAGTTGAGTCAGTTTTCTAATGAAGTGGATGAACCTGGAACCTATTTTCAGGGCATCAAAGGAGACAGATGTAAAGAACAAACTTTTGGACTCAGTGGGAGAAGGCGAGGGTGGAATGGTTTGAGAGAATAGCGTTCACACAGGTGCATTACCAAATGTGAAACCGATGGCCAGTGCGCGCTTGATGCATGAAGAAGGGCACCCAAAGCCAGTACTCTGGGACAACCCAGAGGGATAGCATGGGGAGGGAGGCGGGGGCAGGGTTTAGGATGCGGTGGACATGTGTATACTTGTGGGCGATTCGTGTTGATGTATGGCAAAAAATAATATTGTAAAGTAATTATCTGCCAAATAAAATTAACTAATAAATTTAAAAAAAAAAAAAGAAAGAGAAAGCAGTGTGCCAGGCCCAGCACGCCACCATGGATCCCCAAGTCCCAGGAGAGGACCAGGCCCTAGTCCTGCTTCCTACTTTTGGGTCCTGGGGGTGGCCAGCTGGCCAAGCCCCCTTCGAAGAGGAGGCGGTTGTTAGAGCAGGAGGCACCCCAAAAAAGATAACTCCCCTCAATTTTGCTCTGAATCTAAAACTGCTCTAGAAAAATTAAGCCTTAAAAAATTTAAAAAGACAACAAAAGCAAGAAAAGACAGCACGGTCCTGTCTGGACGGGACACGCATTTAGGGTTGAGGGTGAGCAGGACTTGGCGACGGTCTAAGGCCGTGCAGGGTTGGGACACTGGGCTGGTGACGCCTCCCTGGTCTGGTCCAGGCCCTTAGCCTGGAGGGGGCTGGGCTGGCCTTTTGAAAGGTGGGTGGGCTGTCAGCCTGTGGGGCCAGGGCAAGAGGAGGCAGGGGCCCAGGGGCTTTGCTCCCCTGGCCTCATACCTTCCTCCGGGGACACTCGCTGGGGCCCTGTCACCACCAGACCTGAGAGCCAGTGTGGTCAGGGCCGTGCTTAAGGGGTGAAGGCTATGGGGCAGTGATGGCCATCCCCAAGAACTGTGACCTGGCCACACCCCTGCCCTCGCAGCCCTGAAGCCTCTGTTCTGTGAAGTCTCTGTGCTGCCCTGGGCCCTGAGTGGTCTATGGCACCCTCATCAGCAAGGAGAAGTGACGAGCCGTCAGGAGCAGTTGACGGAGCTGGACATCGTGTCGTTCGAACAGCGAGGAAAAGCGGCGGGGCTGGGAGCTTGTCAGAGCGGAGGCTTGCTCCCTCCTGACGGCGAGAGGGGCTCCTGCCTGGACTTGGCTGGGCAGGCACGGTGCCTGCAGCTCAGCGATCGGATACAAGGCTTCCAGGACAGAGCCTGGCACGGCCACCCGCCGGCTACTCCCAGGGACCCGCTGCCTGACTGCAGCTGATGCGCAGAGCCGGCCTTCCCGGGGAAGCGGCAGCCCCAGCCACCCACAGAGGCCTCCTTCCTGTCCCCAGGCCCCCAGCCCCACGAAGGCCCAGAACAGGAGAGCCTCGGGCTGCCGCCTCCCAGCACTCCCCAAGGCCATGAGGGCCACCCTCCCCCGCCTGCAGATTCAGCCCTGGACCCCGAGGGGTGCAGGTGGGATGCTCCCACAGTCCCACGGCTGCTTCCTGGCTCCCACAGGCTCGGCCTCCACAGCCGCTGGCAGCTCTGGGCAGGTACCGGGCAGGTACCAGGAAAGTGGTGCAGGCATGTGACTTTGTCCTGCCAGAGCAGGGGTGGCTGCCAGGGCCTTGTCGGGAAATCCGGCCCCGCTGCCCGCCACTGGGTGACCCTGACCCCAAGGAGCCCGCACGAGGTTTCTCCACAGTGGAGGCTGTGGGGCCGCAGGAGGTGACCGCCAGCACCCTCCGCTGGGGCTGGCTGTGGGGTCCCGGCAGGCCTTGGGCCGACCTCTGCCCTTGACCTCACTGCGGCCTTGTCGCCTCTGTGCCCTTGTTGCCTCTGTGGCCTTGTCACTGTTGCTGGGTAATGCTGCTCCAGGCTAGGGCAGCCTGTACTTGTGCTTTTAGAAGACAAGTGAGTGGGTCTGGGAGATGGCCCCTCTCCACAAGTCAAGTCCCCGGAGTCACAGGTGTGGGCACTGTGCCAGCCGGCCCCCACCTTCCCGCACCTGGAACCAGGCAGCAGCTGTCCCTACAGCTCAGGCTGGGCCTGGCACGTCCTGGATGGTCCGGAACGCGGTTCCCACCTGCACTGCCACCCGCCCGCTCACATCTGGAGGGGGTACCCAGGATCCCCAGGCAGAAGAGAGGGCCTAGCGTGGGGCCTGGGAAGCAGAGGGCATGCTCTGGGGCTCCCAGGAGCCTCCCCAGGCCCGGGTCTCCCTCCTGCCGCCCTGACCCTGGCAGAGCGAGCTCCCTCAGGGCTGTGGTCCCGGCCCTAGGCCTCGGGCCCCGCTGGGCCAAGGAGGGGAGCTTCCCGTCCCCAGGCTCAGCTGCAATGCCGTGGGTGCCTGCTGGCCTGTCGTATCCAGGCCTGCGGTCAGGGGCTCAGGGTCAAAGCTCTTCATGACCAGCCCCAGTAAAGGGACAAGCCTGGGTCTGCCCTGAGGGAGTCTGGACTCAGAGACACGGCTATTAGAGGGCAGCCTGGCGAGGCAGGGGAGGGGGCTGGGCCAGGGCAGGGATTCCCCGGGCAGGCTCTGTGCCCAGGCTGCAGGGCCAGCCTGCCCCTGGCAGCCAGCAGGGCGTGGCTTGTCTGGGGGTGCTGCCCGGTGCTGTGGAGGTTCCTGCCCTTCCCGTCTGCGTGCCGCCTGGCCCAGGGCATCCAGGCCCACCGAGAGGTCGGGGTGGGATGAGGTTCCTGCTGGCGGCCTCCCCTGGGGACAGCCTGCCCTGTGTGGTGCTGCTGTTCAGGTGCATCCAAGGGGCTCCTTGCTTTGCTCACCAGAGGCCAGGCTCCAGGTGGAGTGAGCCCTTGGCCCTGCCCCCACCTGCACTGGGATCCCAGGCTGCTAGCCATCAGCCATCGAGCTGGGGCTGGGGTCCTGCCCCTGAGGCAATGTGGACCACAGGGAACCCCTGCCCCAAACACCACACTGGGTAGACACAGAGCACGGGTGACCCAGTACCTTCGGGGCTGTGCTCTGCAGGTCTCACCGGACACCTGACGTGGTGGCCTTGCCCAGTTCTGCAGGCACCACCTGCCCAGGGTCCTTTAGCAAAAATTGCACAAGGAATAAATATCCATTTTGTGCCAGGTTTAATATTGTTGCTGTTCACTCGCTAAGCTGTGTCTGACTCTTTGCAACCCCATAAACTGCAGCACAATAGGCTTCCCTGTCCCTCATTTTCTCCTGGGGTTAGCCCAGGCTCATATCTATTGAGTCAGTGACGCCATCCAACCATCTCATCCTTTGCTGCCCCCTTCTCCTTAAGCCTTTAGTCTTTCCCAGCACCAGGGTTTTTTCCAACGAGTTGGTTCTTCTCATCAGGTGGCCAAAGTATCAGAGCTTCAGCTTCAACATCAGTCCTTCCAATGAACACCCAGGACTGATTTCCTTTAGGATGGACTGGTTGGATCTCCTTGCAGTCCAAGGGACTCTCAAGAGTCTTGTCCAACACCACAGTTCAAAAGCATCAATTTTTCAACGCTCAGCTTTCTTCACAGTCCAACTCTCACATCCATACATGACCACTGGAAAAACCATAGCCTTGACTAGATGGACATTGGTTGACACAGAGACATCACTGCTTTTAATGTGCTGTCTAGTTTCCTTCCAAGGAGCAAGCGTCTTTTAATTTCATGGCTGCAGTCACCGTCTGCAGTGATTTTGGAGCTCCCCAAAATAAAGTCTGTCACTGTTTCCATTGTTTCCCCATCTATTTGCCATGAAGTGATGGGACCAGATGCCATGATCTTAGTTTTCTGAATGTTGAGTTTTAAGCCAGCTTTTGCACTCTCCTCTTTTCCCCTCATCAAGAAGCTCTTTAGTTCCTCATCAGTTTCTGCCATTAAAGTGATGTTATCTGCATATCTGAGGTTATTGACATTTCTCTTGGCAATCTTGATTCCAGCTTGTGATTGATTCATCCTGGCATTTGGCATGATGTACTCTGTATAGAAGTTAAAGAAGCAGGGTGACAATATACAGCCTTCCTTTCCCAAACTGGAACCAGTTGTTCCATGTCCGGTTCTAACTGTAGTTTCTTGACCTGTATGCAGGTTTCTCAGGAGACAGATTAGGTGGTCTGTATTCCCATCTCTTTAAGAGTTTTCCACAGTTTGTTGTGATCTACAGTCAAAACGCTTTAGTGTAGTCAATGAAGCAGAAGTAGATGTTTTCTGGACTTCCCTTGCTTTCTCTATGATCCAGCAAATGTTGGCTATTTGATCTCTGGTTCCTCTGCCTTTTATACATCCAGGTTGTACATCTGGAAGCTCTTGGTTCATGTCCTGCTGAAGCCTAGCTTGAAAAATTTTGAGCATAACCTTGCTAGTGTGAGTGTAAGTGTATGGTAGTTTGAACATTCCTTGGCATTGCCCTTCTTTGGAATTGGGCTTCCCTTGTGGCTCAGCTGTAAAGAATCCTCCTGCAATATGAGAGACCTGGGTTCAATCCCTGGATTGGGAAGATCCCTGGAGAAGAGAATGGCTACACAGTCCAGTATGCTGGCCTAGATAACTCTATGGACTGTCTGTGGGGTCACAAAGAGTCGGACACGACTGAATGAGTTTCATTCACTTCACTTCTTTGGAATTGGAAAGAAAACTGACTTTTTCCAGTCCTGTGGCCACTGCTGAGTTTCCCAAACTTGCTGACATATTGAGTGCAACACTTTCCCAGCATCATCTTTTAGGATTTTAAATAGCTTAGCTGGAATTCAGTCACCTCCAATAGCTTGTTCGTAGTAATGCTTCCCAAAACCCACTTGGCTTCACACTCCAGGTTGTCTGGCTCTAGGTAAGTGACCACATCATCATGGTTGTCCAGGTCATTAAGACCTTTTTGTTCAGCTCTTCTGTGCATTCCTGCCACCTCTTCTTAATCTCTTCTGCCTCTGTTTGGTCCTTTTCGTTTCTGTCCATTATCATGCCCGTCCTTGTACTAAATGTTCCTTTGATATCTCCAATTTTCTTGAAGAGATCTCTAATCTTTCCCATTCTATTGTTTTCTTCTATTACTTTGCATTGTTCATTTAAGAAAACCTTCTTATCTTTCCTTGCTGTTCTCTGGAATTCTGCATTCAGTTTGGTATATCTTTCCCTTTCTCCTTTGCCTTTCACTTCTCTTCTTTCCTCAGTTATTTAGAAGATCTCCTCAGACAACCACTTTGCCTTCTTGCATTTTTTTCTTTGGGATGGGCTTGATCCCTGCCTCCTTCACAATGACCCGAGCTTCTGTCCACGGCTCCTCAGGAGCTCCGTCTATCAGGTCTGCTCCTTTGAACACGTCTGTCCCCTCCACTGTGGGGGTTTGATTTAGGGCATACCTGAAGGGCCTAGTGGTTTTCCCTACTTTGTTCAATTTAAGTCTGAATTTTGCAATAAGGAGTTCATGATCTGAGCCATAGTCAGCTCCTGGTCTTCTTTTTGCTAAGTGTATAGAATTTCTCCATCTTTGGAGAAAATTTATAATCAATCTGATTTATGCAAAGAATATGATCAGTCTGATTTCAGTATTGACCATTTTGTGATGTCTATGTGTTGTCATCTCTTGTGTTTTTAGAAAAGGGTGTTTTCTATGACCAGTGCATTCTCTTAACAAAACTGTTAGCCTTTGCCCTGCTTCATTCTGTACTCCAAGACCAAACTTGCTGTCATTCCAGGTATCTCTTGACTCTCCCTACTTTTGTATTCCAGTCCCCTATGATGCAAAGGACGTCGTTTTTTGGTGTTAGTTCTAGAAGGTCTTGTAGGTCTTCATAGAACTGGTCAACTCCAGCTTCTTAGACATCAGTGGTTGGGGCACAGACTTGGATTACTGTGATACTGAAGGGTTTGCCTGGGAAATGAACCGAGATCATTCTGTCGCTGTTGAGACTGCGCCAGGCACTGCATTTCAGAGTCTTCTGTTGACCACGAGGCCTCCTCCGTTGCTTCTAAGTGTTTCTTGCCCACAGTAGTAGATACGAAGGTCATTTGAATTAAATTCACCCATTCTGGTTCACTTCAGTTCAGTGACCCCTAAGATGTCACTGTTCAATCTTGCCATTTCCTCCTCGCCCACATCCAATTTACCTTGATTTGTGTACCTAACATTCCAGGTTCCTATGCAATATTGTTTTGTACAGCATCAGGCTTCAGAAGTGAAGTCATTTCTGCTTTGGCCCAGTCACTTCATTCTTTTTGGCGCTATCAGTGATTGCCCTCTGCTCTCCCACAGTAGCATATTGGACACCTCTGACCTGGAGGGCTCATCTTCCAGTGTCAAATCTTTCTGCCTTTTCGTATAGCTCATGAGGTTCTTGCAGCAAGAATACTGGAGTGTTTGGCCGTTTCCTCCTGCAGTGAGAGCTCTTCTCTAGGACCGTCCATCTTGGGAGGCCCGCACAGTACGGCTCCTCATTTTACTGTGTTCCCCAAGCCCCTTTGCCACAGCTAGGCCGTGATCCGTGAAGGAGCAACTTCACTGTGGGCCTGGGGCAGTCTTGTCTTTGGGTCAGGCGCCATTTATACAGCCCCTTTGTTACCAGACGTGTGAGGACACCTGTGGGACCTGTGTTTGGACGGGGGTGGGTGGGGCTGAAGGGTATGTACACACGGACACACACTGAAGTCCATAAAGGGCCTGAACAAGGAACTGATTAAACCACCGTGTAGTCACCTGATGGAGGTTATGCTTCCTTTAAAATTGGAAAGAATTTTAATGACATGGGAAGATGTTCACTCTGTGACATGAGGTAAAAAAGTCAGGACCCTGATAGGTGCCACGCGGGTGACGACAGAGGAGAGGCGGTTGGGTGTGAGTGCTGACTGCCGTCTTGTCCCCACAGCGCTCCAGACCTACAGCTTGGGATGCTTTTATTTCAGTAACTTTTGCTTCTCCACAGCTTCCAGATCTTTTACGGGGAATGTCCGTGGCTTACAAATGGATAGAATAGAGTTATTCGGACAGCCTGTGCCCAGCATCTGGTCTAGACTGAGCTGCAGGGAACGGCCAAGCGTGCTCTGAGGAGAGCCTGAACCGGCCACAGGAGGGGCACAGCCCCTGGTTCTTCAACTTACGGTGTCACCCCCGCCCCCCAGTTTGCAGTCTTGACCAGCCACGCAGCATGTCCTTACGGGAAGGCCCTAGAGGCAGCGAGGTCCCGGGAGGTGCCCGCCGCAGAGCGCTCATTCCATAGCCGGTTTATGACGTGGGGAATAAACAAGCCTTTACCTTTCACCAAAGCACTCTGGTTGTTATTTAGGGTGGACGCCCCATCTGCTTCCCAAAGGAATCTTGGCCGCTCATGTAATTATGCTAGACCCAGCAGGGAGCTCCTATAAATAGAAAGCATGAGGGGCGGTGCCCGGGAAGTTGCTCGAGAGGCCCCGGTCCTCCGTCTTGGGACCTTGGGTGGCTTGCTTAACTTTTATGAACCCACGGCCGACCTCACATTGCTGTCCTGTGAGTAACTACATGAGCACCGAGTCCCAGCACGCAGGGCAGCCGCCCTGGTCCCCTCCCAGAGGGGCCAGGGCCCCCACCCTCACTGGGAAGGTTCAAGGCCCCACCTTAAGAAGGCAGCAAACTGCACCCAGTGACGGTCACTGGGCCCGGTGGCAGCACACCCCTGGTGCCCGCAGCTGCGGGTCTGCGGGCTCACCACAAACATCTCTACCCTGGGGGCCCTCCTGGGACCCACCACACACTGCTAGCCGTGTCCCTGTTCCCGGGGCCCACACCCAGCTCCTTTCAGAGAAGACGCCAGCCACATGGTTGAGGACTGGACCCGAGCTTCTCTGGAGCACGAACCCAAGCCAGACATGCCTCCTGCTGGACCGGATGAAGGGCAACAGCTGTGTCCTGTGGGTTCTTCCTGTTCAGAACATCTGCCATAAAGGACAAGCATGCAGGCTCAGTCGTGTCCAACTCTTTACGACCCCATGGACTGTAGCCTGTCAGGCTCCTCTGTCCCTGGGCTGCTCCAGCTGAGAATGCTGGAGTGGGTTGCCATTCCCTTCTCCAGGGGATCTTCCCAACCCAAGGATCAAACCCACGTCTTCTGTGTCTCCTGCATCGGCAGGCGCATTCTTTACCACTGAGCCATGGGGGAGCCCAATGTAAAAGACACAGCCACCAATACTTGAAGGGAAAAATTAGCCCGAAATGGGAATGGCTGGCCAGGGGCTCACTGCCCGGCAGGAAGCCGGTGGCGCCGGGGCCTCCGTGTCCCTAGGGCGACCCTCTCTTCTCCAAGGTGCCTGGGCCACATGGGCTGCAGCCAAGATGCGGGTCAGGCAGAAAGCCACATGGACGCTCAGGGGTGTGGCCAGCAGAGCAAGGGCGAGCCCCGCACAGGGTGGGTTCCACCTCCTGGAAGCGCCCAGAGCAGTGCCCCAGGCACCCCCTGCACTGGAGGTTGAAGGGACAGGAGAAGACCTCTGGCTCCTCCACTGCTCATCACAGAGACACACCTCTCCGTCTTCCCTAAGCTGAGGGTGGTAAGATGTTGGAGAAGTGGCACATGGGGGACTTTGATGCTGAAAAGGAAGGTACAGCTATGCACCTGTCTTCCCGTTGAGTTTGGGGGTATCTCTCCTCTCTGTGACTGAGTGGAGAAGTGAGGGGAGGATTCAGGTTTCTGTAGATCAGAGTTGCCCAGGAGCCTGACCTCTGTGCCCCGGGACATCTCTGCATCAGGGGTCAGCAGGAGGGGCAGAGAGCCCGTTCCCCTGGGACTCTGGGAAGTCCCCATCCAGGCTCCCTCCTCCTGATCTTGCTCCCTCCTCCTGATTCTTGCTCCCTCCTCCTGACCTTCCTTCCCCACTTGGGGACGGGTTGGTGGCCCCCGTTCACCTTTCAGGGACCCCAGGGCTCCTGAGGCTTCTGCGGGAGGGTGCTCAGCGGTGTTCTCTGGATTCTGACCTCCTACCCTTTATTCTTATTAAGTGTAAAAATCTTGTAAAAATAAACCGAAGGAGCATGGATATTCCCATGATACAGGAAAGTGATTGGGACGACAATGTTCCTTCTATGTGGCGGGTCGAAAAGGAGGGAGAAGGAAGGAGAAAGCGAAGGACCTCAGGGCCGGTGGCCCAGCAAGGAAGTGACCGCCCTGCCACCTGCTGGACAGCCCCTGCTTCCCAGGGCAAAGGCCGAGGGCAAGGCCAGCGGAGCAGCCACAGGTTTGGGAAAATGCCCAGTGGTTACAGCCTGGCTGGGATGCCAACCAGCCCCCAGAGCAGACCTAAAGCGCACTCAGCAGCCTTGCTGGAGGAAAAGAGCAGTTTGGTGACACCATGGTCATCTCCCCTTGCTGAGATCCCACACTGCCCAGACCACCCACCCTGAATGGACCACCCACACTGCC
>NW_024070204.1:299379-336037 GCF_014754425.2 Oryx dammah
GGACCACCCACACTTCTTAGACCACCCACACTGCTCAGACCACCCACTCTGCCGGGACCATCCACCCTGCATGGACCACCCACCCTGCTTGGACCACCCACACTGCCTGGACCACCAACACTGTTCAGAGTCCAGTGTATATGCCCTTTAGGAAAACACAGTAGCTGACACAGTGGAGCACACAGTGTAAGCAGTGGTATCAGCTCATCTTTATCCTAGACAGTGAGATAGGAGCTGTCACTGTGTTATTTCATAGATAAGAAACACAGCTTGTGCCACTGCGTGACCAAGCGGTCCTTCCCAAAAGTGAGCTGTGCTGTGGTCCTGGGAGTGTCTCTTATGTTCCTGCGATGATTGAGGAGGGACAGGCACCCACACGTGCTGCACGGACACCCCCTCCTCTGGGGCGGAGAGGAGCTAGATACTTCATAAGCACTATTTTGACCAGTTCAAGATGAGGATGTTACTGTCCACACCTTTGAGGTTACTTATTAACCTTTAGCTAACTGACTACATGCTTGCAAGTTTGCTTAAACAAAAGCTAAATAAGAATCATATCATCCTCCAGGTGGAGGGGAAATACCATAGAAAAAAATAAAACAACTCAAAATATAGGTTTAGCAGTAAGTTAACTTCAAATTTTCAAAACTTCTCTTCAAGAAAATATACCTTAAAATGTAAAAAGCAAAAGCTATCGATTGTGAAAAGATATTTGTAACTCAGAATCGGCAAAAGATCAGCATCTGGAAAACTAGAATTTCTGTAAATCAGTATGAAAAAGACAAGTAATCCAAATATTTTGTTTGAAGTAAAAATCTAATTCTCTTATTTACATATTCCTGAGCCAAGGTAACACGCTCTTAATAGAGGATTTTATAATAAACCTTGCTATGTGATACAGCAAGTCTTCCTGACCTTGAAAATGGAAGTCAGAAGAAAACTGCATGTCACCTGAAAGGTGATGAAAGGAAAGAACACCTGCCACCCCAGAGTCTTATACCAAGAGTGTTCTCCAAAGTGAAGGCAAAATAAAGATGTTTCTAGGCAAGTGCCTTGGACCACAAGGAGACCAAACCAGTTAATTCGAAAGGAAATCAGTCCTGAGTATCTACTGGAAGGACTGATGCTGAAGCTGAAACTCCAATACTTTGGCCACCTGATGCAAATAACTAACTCGTTTGAAAAGAGCCTGATGCTGGGAAAGATCGAAGGCAGGAGGAGAAGGGGCCGACAGAGGATGAGATGGCTGGATGGCATCACCGACTCAATGGACATGAGTTTGAGTAAACTCCGGGAGCTGGATGGACAGGGAGGCCTGGCGTGCTGCAGTCCCTGGGGTCACAAAGAGTCAGACGTGACTGAGCGACTGAACTGACTGAGGCAAGTAAAGAAAATCCACCACAGACCCAGCCGACACCCCCAGGAGAAGACCTCAGCTGAAGAGGACCCGCCACATGGCTACACTGACCACCAGGCAAAAGAGGAAAGGCGGTGTGGGCACGCAGGCAGGAAGACAGGTCACGAGCTCCGTGAGGTAAGGGGTTCACAGACACAGGCAGGACTGCTGGGGGCGTGGGCACTCAGCGGGGACATGGGCAGATTGCTGGGAGGGCTGGTCCAGGCCCTCAGCCTTGGCCTTGGTGTCATTTACCCCAAGCCTCTTGCTGTGGTGAAGCACACGTAACACGAGGTCCGTGCCAGTGCATAGCTCAGCGGCATCAAGCACCTCGGTCCAACCATCCCCAGCAGCACCCCTAGAACGTTCTCATCTTCCCAAACTAAGACTCTGCCCCCGTCAGACACCAACTGCCCTGCCCTGCCTCTGGGAACCACCATACAGCTCTGTTCTAAGAAGTGGAATTCTCTAGGGACTTCGTGTACGTGAGATCACAGGGTACTTGTGTTTTTGTGCCTGGCCTGTTTTACGTAGAGCCCTCCAGGTTTTATCCATGTTCTAGCAGCTGTCAAAAGCCCCTTCCTTTTTCAGACTGAACAGCACCCCATGGAGTGGATGCCTCATGTTTTCCTCTCTTCTCATCCATCGGTAGACATTTCGGCTGCTTCCACATTTTAGCTGTTGTGACTAATACTGCTGTGAACATGAATTCAGTTTCAATTCTCTTTCAGTTCTTCTGACTATATCCCCAGAAGTGAAAATCCTGGACCAGATGGTAATTTTATTTTTACCTTTTTGAGTAACCTTCCTACTGTTTTCCAGAGAGGTGGCACCAGGTGCCTCCCCACCAATTACGCACAGAGATGTCAAGGTCTTCACATCATCACCAACACTTGCTACTTTGTTTTGGTGGCTTTTTTTTTTTTTTGGATAGAAACCATTCTGAGTGTGCAGCGGTGTCTCATTGTGGTTTTGATTTGCGTTTCCTTAATGATTCATGACGCTGAGTGTCTTTTCATGTGAGTATGGGCCATTTGTGTATTTTCTTTGAAGAAATGTCTATTCAAACCCTTAACCCACTTCTGAACTGTTGTTTTGCTGTTGAGTCTCAGAAGTCTCTGTATGTTCTGAGTGTTAAATCCTTATGAGATGTACAACCTGCAAACACTTTCTCCCATTCTACTCTTTGTAGTTTATTCTGTAGACAGAGTCTTTTGATGTACAAGAATGTTACATTTTCATGAATTCCATTTTGTCAGCTTTTTCTTTTATTGTCTGTGCTTTTGGAGTCGTATCAAAGAAATGTTGCCGAATTCAACGCTGTGAAAATTGTGCTCTGTGCTTTCTTCTAAGAGCCATGGCGTTAGGGCTTAGACTTAGGCCATGTATCCATTTTGGTTAATTTTCTTATATGGTGTGAGGTAAGGGTCCAACTTCAATTGCTGACATTCAGAGCAGATAATTCTTTGTTCATGGGAAGGACCGTGCTTTGTAGGATGTTTAGCAATGTCCCTGACCTCTGCTCACTAGATGTAGGGGACTCTGCTCCCGGTGGGACAACCAAAAATATCTCCAGACATTGCAAATGTTGCCCTGGGCAGCAAATTGTGTCTCTGGTTGCAAGACTGGTGACAAGGTGGCCTTCGGGATGGAGGTGGAGCTGTGGACGAAACTCTTGGAGTGAGCACAGAGCATTAAGAGGTTGGAGACCCTCCTGAAAACCTGCTAAGGGAGGTCAGCAGCAGAGGGCTCTCCGCAAGCAAGTAGACAGAGGCCTGTGGCCCTCTGCTCAGTGAGTCCATGGGCAAGGTGGCCCAGGCAGCAGAGATGGAGGCTCTGTGTGGGCTCAGAAGTGCCCACATCCCCACACCAAGGCTGACCCAGCCACCAACACTGCTGAGCATCCAGTCTGTCTACAGCAGAGGCCATAACCTCACCTCCAATGTGGTACCCTGCTTGAGGGACAAGCTGATTAACCGCAAACCCTTCTTTTATGGAGGGGCTGCACTTGGCCCTTAAAACAGAAATAGAGCGTGTTCTTGGATCAGAGGACTCAGCTTGTAAAATACATTTACCTGTGGAGTCAACACACTCCCATTAAAAACCCGAGTGAAACTTTTGCTGTAGTTGACAGACACACTCGAGGCCACGAAGAGCCCAGAACGTGCTTGCAGGTGAAGAAGGTAGGCGGTGTGGACAGAACGTGCCCACCCTCCCATGTCTGTGTCGAAGCCCTAACACTCAGGGAGGCTGTGTTTGGAGATGCAGTCTCCAAGGAAGTAATTAAGGGTAAATAAGGTCATACAACCTGCCTCTAATCTGAGGTGCCTGGGATCCTCGTGGGACAAGGGGAGCAGGGCCCAGACTCTCGCCAGAGGAGAGAAGCCAGCCCCCGACCAGCCCAGGGAGCGGCCTTGGGAGGAGCCTGGGTCTTGGATGGACAGTCTCCGGACCTGAGGGACGGTGTGTCCATGTCCAAGTGGCCCAGCCTGAGCAGACTGCAGTGCGGGCCGGGCGCCCCTGGGAGTCTGGGCCAACATCCACAGCACTGAGAGGCTGGATTTGGCGTGAGGTTACGTGAGCGGATGGTGACGGCTATGGGGAATCCAGAGAGAGCACATGGCCCCTTGACTCGTGGCAAAGGTACTTCCCAGGTCACAGGGAAAGGATGGTCACTGTGAGCCTAGCGTGCTGGGACAAGCAAGTGTCTATTCGGAAAAAAAAGCCTAGGCATCTGTTCGGAAAGATTTCTCAAACAGGACACAAAATACACTAACCGTGAAACACGGATAAATCTGACTGATCGACAGGAAAGTCTCTCATGCGCTCAGAAGACACGGTTTTAAGGAAGGAAAGGCTGGAGGTCCGAAGGCCTATGACCATACATGGGCGAAAAACCATCGGTGTCGGTTCCATAAAGAGCTCCCAGAATCGGCCACTACTGAGCAAGTGAGCAGAACAGAGGGTGGATCAAAAGCTCGGCAGTGTAGTCATCGTGGAAACCCCAATACCGAGAGAGGAAGCATGTAAACCGACCGGCAATTGCGCTGGGAGGTCATTGTGGGGCCTGTGCACAGTCCTCCGCCGAGCAACTGCCCCCCACGTTCTACCTGCCGCCAGGGTCACGAGCAGGGCCAGCGTGGTCTGGGCCTGCACCCACCCTTGTCCCCCGGGGTGAAGAGACCACCACGTCCTCCCCACCCAGGGCCTCGCCTCCCTCTGCCCTGAGTCTTCGGGACCAGTCCCACTCTGTCCCTTCTCTCTATCCGTGCCCTCGCCTCCAGACCCCCTCCCTTTGCCCCTGTGCGCCACAGCGGGGCCGCGCACTAGATCGCCCCTGAAAGCCCGGAAAGCCGGGGTCCCACCTAGACCGCCCGTTGCCAGGTCCCGCCCCCAGGCCACGCCCCCCATCCCCAGCATGCTCGCTCCAGGCCGCCACCCTCTACGAGCTGCCGGGGGAGATGCACGCAGGCCCTTTCCCGAGCCCTCCGCTAGGGAGTCCTGGCACCCACCCGCCTGGCCCTGGCTGCCCCAGCCTCGCCAACCTGGTCCCACCAACCCCACCCCCGCCGGGCATGGGCACGTCCCGTCGCTGACACCCAGGCCTGCCCTGCCCCACCACCATGAGGGCACCCCGCCCCCGTGCTCCTGGACGGGACGCTGACAAGATGCGGGGCTCCCCGTCCCCAGAAAGCTCCCCAGGCAGGAGCACACGTGCGCCCAAGGTGCCCTCATGCCACGCCCACGAATGCCCCCGAGTTTCCCTCTTCAGCCTCCCATTTTCCGCACAGTCACCCTGGGACCCCCCTGGCAAAGCGCCCCGAGTTTAAGCGGATCCTGGCCCTCCTGCCGCCCGCGTCCTTGACCCGGCAGCCTCCTCGGAGGACGCCATCGGCACGTGGACACACTGTGTGTCCTCGTGGAAGACGAGGCTTCCGCCGGAGCTCCTCGCTCTCCCTCCCACCGCTCCTCCAAGACACATCGGCTGCCCCCAAGCCCGTCCTCCAGCCCTCGGAGGGCGGCCAGCGGCCAGGATGGCCTGCCTCCCTTGGCCTGCCCGGGCACCGCCTGCCCAGTGCTGCCTCACCATCAGAGTGCTGTCACCCTGGCCAAGATGCCCCGCTGAGCGCCACCGGCAGTGGGCGCCTCCTGAGCCTGGTCTTCCCCTCTGGGGTGGGCGCTGCAGCCACACCTGGACTCGGGAGCACCCACGCGTGCCCCCGGGGCTCTGGCCTCGCTGCCCTCCCAACGTCCAGCCTGGGAGGGACGCAGCCTCGGCCCCCTGCTGCCAGGGGTAAGACCGCCAGGCCCAGTCCCTTCCCAGCCCTGGGTCGTTCATCAGGTGGACGCGGGCCAGGCCAGGCCTCGCCAGGCTCTCACCAGGACCCCAGGGGCCGTCCGTCCGGTGGGCGCACGTGTGCTCCTGCCTGGGGAGCTTTCTGGGGACGGGGAGCCCCGCATCTTGTCAGCGTCCCGTCCGGGAGCACAGCGTCCCACCCTCGTTTCTTCACCGTCCTGGGCCTTCGGGACTCGGCTACCTGAGGGCCAGCACGTGCACCAGTAGGAGGGACGTGGGGTCGCTGACAGCTGGCAGGCTGGGAGGGACCCTCAGCCACCCACAGCCACACTGCGCTCGCCCGGGGGTGACCGCCCCACGCAGACCACAGCCCCGTGGGGAGTGTTATGGCCAAGTCACCCCCGCGTGCGAAGAGGTCGCTGGACTCAGGACACAGTCTGTCTGGTCTTAACTGATATCAGGCTGGGTGTCAGGTTCTCGTTTGATCTAATACTGTAGCCCTGAAGCTCCATTTCCCTTAGAGCTGAATGATTTATTCTTCGCACTTTTACCGAAAGCTACGTGCTTATAAGGAATAATCACACTTCAGACTCCGCCAGTTTAAGTTTGTGGACATACGGGGCGGCTACCTTTCATCCTTTCCTGCTCAGTATAGAAACAGCCAAGTGCACGTGCCCAGAGGGGATGCCGAGGAGACCCTGGCCCGTGGCCCCACCGAGCCCCGGGCTCTGACGGCTGGCATGTCCACCAGGACGGGGCCCGTGCCCTTGAAGGGTCATTGCCCCTCCAAGAGTCCCCGAAGCCCAGCAGCCTCCCCGGCTCAGCCCTGCCCCCACAGTTCTGGGTAGGGGCGCCGAGTGGCCTTGGGGGCCCAACCTGCTGCTCCTGAAGGCAGAGCTGACCTGAGATCACCACAGGCACAGGGAGCCCGGGACCCCAGCAAGGACCCGCACACACTCCGGGAGGCCTGCGCTGTGGGTGGTGTGGACCCAGCCCGACGCACGCACCCACCCAGGACAGGCCACAGAGCCATGAGGGTCCACACAGTCACGAGGAAGGGGGCCCACTCAGAGAGCCACTGCAGGCTGGCCACAGAGACCCCACCACTGCTGTTCTGGGGGGCAGTGGGCACCGGCTCCTGCTCAGGGCTGGCAAGCACCCATGAGTGCCTGGTGTCCACCAGCCAGCCCAGCATCACCAGGGCACACGGGCAGAGTCTCAGGCCCACAGGCTGGACGAGGGACACCCACCATTCTCCCCACTGCGCTCAGGATGTCCGACTGTGGGTTCCCACAGCTGCAGGAGACTCCGCCTGCTTCTCTCGGGCCAATTTATCCTAAACCTTCTCCCCACCTTGCCTCTGCTGACCACACGCTCGCCCTGCGCCAGCCGTCTCCACAGAAGCTCCTGGCTCCTTCCTCGCCGTTTGTGCAGCAGTGAACCATCCCCGGGGCGGCTTTGAGCCTGCAGGCATTCAAGCCTTTGCAGGGAGCCCACTTCCCTGTGCTGGGAGATAAAGGGCCAGCCCACCCATCAGGCGACTGGCCTGCCCGTTACATGAAATAGGAGCAGATGAAAAAACAGGATTTGATTGGTGCTTCAGGTGCCCTGGTCTCTGCCTGGAGTTCTGCCCCGGGATGGGGGTGCACCACCCCTGATGACAGCCTCTGAAGGCCCAGCACTGGGCCGCGGGGTTCTTGCCACGGGGTCTGCAGCCGGGCACGCATGTCACAAACCTCCCCGTGTCCTTGGGCGCCCCAGGACCTCTGCTCCTGCTGGACCCCCTTCCTCCACGCTGGGCTCAGGTTCCTGGGCCCTCATCCCAGCTCCTCCCCCCATACCCCTGTGCCCACTGCGAATGAGGACCCCTGGCCGGGGGCTGGGAGGTGGGCTGGGGACAGAGGCCTGGCCTGGCGCACGGTGTCAGAACTGTTGCAGGGGAGAGGCACCCACGTGGGTGACCCTGCATGAGGCTGTTGGAGCCTTGGGGAGAGGAGGACGCAGGAGGCGAGGAGCAGACTTGTTCCCAAAGAGGTCAAGCGTGTGAGCACCTTGAGGACAAGGCGACCTGACTTTTCAACTGTCAGCACAGGGAGCTGCAGACTTCAGGAGAGAAAACGACGATAAACTCTGTCTTAGATTGGAAATGATGGAACCTGTGCAAGTGCAGCACTTTCAAAACACACAGGTGGACGCAGACATCACTGGGGGCAACAGGCTGCGACAGGCGTGACGGAGACCGTGGACGCAGACATCGCTGGGGGCAACAGGCTGCGACAGGCATGACGGAGACCGTGGCACCCGGTCCATCACTTCATGGCAGATAAGTGGGGAGACAGTGGAAACAGTGGCTGACTTTATTTTTCTGGGCTCCAAAATCACTTCAGATGGTGACTGCAGCCATGAAATTAAAAGACACTTGCTCCTTGGAAGGAAAGTTATGACCAACCTAGACAGCTTATTAAAAAGCAGAGAGATTACTTTGCCAACAAAGGTCCGTCTAGTCAAGGCTATGGTTTTTCCAGTGGTCATGTATGGATGTGAGTTGGACTATAAAGAAAGCTGAGAGCCAAAGAATTGATGTTTTTGAACTGTGATGTTGGAAAAGACTCTTGAGAGTCCCTTGGACTGCAAGGAGATCCAACCAGTCCATCCTAAAGGAAATCAGTCCTGAATATTCATTGGAAGGACTGATGTTGAAGCTGAAACTCCAGTACTTTGGCCACCTCATGCGAAGACTTGGCTCATTGGAAAAGACCCTGATGCTGGGAAAGATTGAGGGCAGGAGAAGGGGACAACAGAAGATGAGAGGGTTGGATGGCATCACTGGCTCAATGGACATGAGTCTGAGTGAACTCCGGGAGTTGGTGATGGACAGGGAGGCCTGGTGTGCTGCAGTTCATGGGGTCGCAGAGAGTCGGACACGCCTGAGCGGCTGAACGGAACTGACTGGAGATGTGACAGCCTGTGTGCTGTCTGCCTCGGAGCAGGGGGGCTGGGGAGGGACCCGCAGCCCGAGACCCCTGAGCAGGCCCAGTGCTCAGACCTGGGTTTCTGAGACAGTCCTCACCAGAGGAGCCTGGAGCTACCTGGGGGGTGAATGATCCAGGGCTGGGGCGAGCAAGGCACAAGGGGGCCAGAAATCTTGGGTCAGAAAGTGAGGAGCTGTTTAAGAAAGGCGGGGCCACGTGGGAGGAGCGTGAGCCAGCATGAACGGGCTGCCCCTGGCTGAATCTGGTGCAATTCGGTCACGAAAATAAAGAATGACAGGAACAAATTATAAGCCACTGAATGTGACCAGGCTACAGGAGCCCAGATTTACAGCAAAGAAGACACAGAAAATTCGAGGACTCATGTGCTACGACAGCTCGTGTGCTGTAACTAAAGATCCTCGTGTGCAGCTAAGACCTGGCGCAGCCAAGTAAACAAATGAAAATGAATGTCTTCTAAAACTATGAATTTGTAGCTTAATCAGCTTGCAAGAGCAGACTCATTGGAAAAGACCCTGATGCTGGGAAAAGTTGAAGGCAAAAGGGGAAGAGGGCAGCAGAGGATGAAATGGTTGGATGGCATCACCTACTCAATGGATGTGAACTTGAGCAAACTCTGGGAGATAGCGGAGGACAGGGAGGCCTGGTGTGCTGCAGTCCATGGGGTCACAAAGGCTTGGGCACGACTTAGCGACTGAACGACAACCGCCAACAGGAACAGCTTGCACGGCTGTTGGGGGGGTCTAGGCAGCCTGTTGTGTTTCTACACTGTAATTGAAGCAAGGTTATTTGTGGGTCTTTTTCTAGACCATTTGAGAGTAAATCATAAATGAGGTGCCCCTTCAGCCCCCTGTACATCCGAGTCAGGACGCCAAGTCAATTTGTGGCCACACTCTGGTCCTCAGATTCCGTATGTCCTTCAGTAGAGACTCCAGCCCCACACTGAGCGTAGTTTTAGCTGTCACCCTTGACAGTTACAGTTCTTTTATTTTGCAGAAAGTCCCTGAGTTGGGTCTGTTGGGGGAACTTCTCAGGACTAGAGGCAGGTTACAGGCCTGCGGCAGGAGGTCCCTGAGGCAGGGCCAAGCTTCCCCACAAGCTCTGCCTGGCAGGACTCCCACTTTCTAAGAAAACACTGGTACGATTTATGTCAGGGAATGTTTGCCTCTGTTCTCTTCTAGGGGTTTTGTGGGGTTGTGTCTTTTGTTTGCCTTTGAGCCATTTTGAGTCTATTTTTGTGGGTGGTGTGAGAGAGTTCTAACTTCATTGATTCATATATGGCTGTCCAACTTTCCCAACACCACTTGCTGAAGAGGTTGTCCTTTTCCTACTTTATATTCTTGCCTCCGTGGTCAGAGGTGACTGGCCACAGGTGCCTGGGCTCCTTTCTGGGCCCCCTCTGCTCCCTGGAGCTGTGTGTCTGTGCTTACGCCAGCGCCACACTGTTTTGATTACTATAGCTCCGTAGCGTTGTCTGAAGCCTGGCAGGGTTATGCTGCCAGCTTTGTTCTTTTCCCTTAAGATTTGCTTTGGCAATCCTGGGTCTTTTGTATTTCCATTAAATTTTAGGGTTATCTGTTCAAGTTCTGTGAAAACTGTCGTGGGTAATTTGACAGAGAAAGCATTAAGCCTGGCGATTGATCAGAGAGTCTGAGTAAAGGATTTTCTGGGTAACTGTTACAGACAACAGCTGCGGAGATTCTGGGAAAGGACTAGCCATGAGGGGGTAACTCTATCATATTGAGACGCATTACAAAGCTTGGATAAGCAGGCCAAGCTCCAGGGCACAAAAGACCAACCCGTGGAGAAGTGGAAGTCTGGCAGAAGACGCCCAAACATGAGGGAAAGTACTGCTGCAGCTCGGAGGCCACCTCAGTGACCGATCACTTCCGGAGTGAAAACTGAGTGTCTGGGGGACCCACTCTTCGTGTGAACCTCATTTATCCCTTTTGACTTTTCTACCATATGTGTGTTTTCTGCTTAAATAAATAAATAAAACATGACCTCAAACGTTATACAAATGCCAGCTGCTTCTCTCCCCGAGCACAAGCTGGCCTGCAAGGCGTGGAGAGAGCAGGCCTGGCTCCCTGGCAGGACCGCTGACCAGCAGAGCCGGCCAGGCCTTCAGCCTCTCCCTGGGCTCCCAGCCGGGCCAGGAGGCCCACCATCCCTGGGTTCCACAGCCCCCCTGGGGCAGACACATGAAGAGGAGGTGATTCCTGGGGTGCAGGGGGCAGGGCTGGCCCAGCCGCTAGGTGAGATCCTCCCAACTCAGGGCTCCATGCTCATCACCCCGCACCCTCTTCTGAACTGAGCCAGCTGCCCAGCAATCATGAGTCATTATGTTGTTACATAACTTCTTTCTTGCTTGCTTTTTTTTTTCAAAAGCAGCTTTATTGAGATATAATTCACATGCCAGGTAGTTAGCCTATTTGCAGTGTGTGTTACAATGGTTTTTAGAGGATTCCTGGTCATGCATTCCTCCCCACAATTTGTTTTAGACCCTTCTTACTCCCCCGGAGCAACCCTGCTCCCCCGGCTCGCCCCCTGCATGCTCCCTCCCCGGCCCCTGCAATGACCAGTCTGCTCCCTGTCTCAGGGGATTTGTCTGTTTGGGGCATTTCGTGAGAAGAAGTGCAGCCAGGTGGCCTGGCGCCTCGTTCTCTCCTGCAGCGGGGCATTTCCAGGGTTCACCTGTGCTGAAGGGGGTGTCAGCGCTTCACTCATCTTTATTCCAAGTAATGTTCCTCTGTGTGGATGGCCACACTTGCCTGTCTATGGCCATTTGGCTGTTGTAAGTTAATATCAGTGTGAACAGCCATGCATGAGTTTTCTCTTAATGTGGAGAGTATATATTTAGGAGCGGATGTCACACAATGTGCTGGTTACTGCTGTTCTTCCAAACGGGCTTCCCAGGCGGCTCAGTGGTAAAGAGTCCACCTGCCAAGGCAACAGAGGCAGCAGCCGTGGGCTCAGTCCCTGGGTCGGGAAGACCCCCTGGAGGAGGCAGTAGCGCCCGCTCCAGTGCTCTCGCCTGGAAAATCCCATGGACAGAGGAGCCTGGTTGGCTGCAGTCCATGGGGTCGCAAAGAGTTGGACTCAACTGAGCACAGTCCTTATTTATTCCTCCAAACTAGGCTTATTCTTCTCAACCACTGATCCTTTCAAATTTTTATTGTGGTAAAATACATACAACATAAAATTTCTCGTTTTAGCCAGTTTTAAGTGTTCACTGGTATCACCACCGCCCACCTCTGCAAGTCTTCATCCTGGAGAACTGAAACTGTTTAAACAATTGTTTATTGTCCCCCTAAACAACACTGCCCTCGCCCGCCCCAGCGCAGCCCCACAAGCCCACCTTCCGTGCCCATGACTGGGCTCCTCTCAGTACCTGACGTTATGATACGAAGCAGCCCTTGCCCTTGTGCCTGGCTCATCTCTCGGAGCACAGCACCCTCGCGCTCGGGTCGTGTTGGAGCCTGCGCCAGACTGTCCTTGGGCCTCAAGGCTGAGCGAGGCTCCACCGTGGGCTGGCTTGGTCTCGGCCCGTGGACGCTGACGCACCTCCAGGGAGGCCCGGGTTCGCCTGGGCTGTGCGGTACCCCACAGACATTTCCCGGAGACAGGCTGGGGCTGCACCGGCCCGTGTGGCCTCACTGCGGTTGCAAGACATGTGCAGCGATGACCGCCAGGGAACCCTGAGAGGACAGGCCCGTCACTCACAGGTCCTGGAGGGCCCACGGCGCGGGCACAGCACGGTCACAGGTCACGGGGGGAGAGTGGCTCAAGCTCTGCCTTTGTGGGGGTGAGGGTGGGGCCTGGGGCTTGGGGGTTCACTCTTCAGTGGTGAATTGAAGGCAGAATGGGGGGGGTTAGGGAAGGAGGGGAGAGGAGGTCACCGCAGTGGTCTGCTGTGTGCGTCACCAGGGCATTTGGGAAGCGGAAGCTCAGGCTGGCGGTGGGTGGCCCGGCTCCTCACTGGGCACCTTGCTGGTGACCCTACTGCTGCGTGCTCATCCGGGGGCCATCTGTGAAACGGACGCCTCACAGCAAAAGCTGTGCATCTAAGGAAGAAATAGAAACTATTACTCAAGCCAAGGTGAGGATTATCACCCAGGAAAAGCCTCTCAGAAAGCTGACTGGTCATCAGAGGTCAACCCACAGCGACGCGGGTTTCTGAGACAGGCTCTGCGTGACCTGCCATAGGTCGTGTGCACACTCCAGGGCTATGAGGGCAAGGTGGGGTCCTGGTGACCTGCACGAGGCTAAGAAGGAATGCTGTCTTCGTGGAGCTGTCTTGTTGGTGCTGGGCGAACGTCGCTCTTCAAGGCTGAGCAGGTGTCCCTGCTAATGGGGAGGTGGGTCAATGCAGAGACAGACGCACAGTGTGCGGGGTCAGGGGAAGACAGAGGAGGCAAACAGCAGATTCTTCTCATCTGCCCGTAAAATATGGGTTTTATTTCATAGGCATTACACCATGGTCAGAGAAGCAGGCTGTCAGGCAAGTTATGCCGACTGAGAAAATGCACAGCCTAGAAGCTGAGAGTTGTTTCATTTGGGGACACTCCTGGGGACTAGAGTCTAGGAGGCAGACTCTCGGTTGCTCTGAGACTGATTTGAAGAAGTTGGGAGGAGCCAGGATATATTGGAGTTTTTTGAAGAAAAAAAGAGTGTGGTCAAGCCTCAGAACATGACGGCTAATCACCAGGTATCTCCAGTTAATGCGTCGAGCGCTCTCTCCGGGCTCACTGCAGGCCCTCCTCTGATGCACACCTTGCCATGCACCTAGGGCCAGAACCCTGCCTCTCTCCACCCTGCGAGCCCTCAGGGTGCCCTGCTGGAGGCGGTGGGCAGCTGTGATGTGGCGGCCTGATGGCCGCGACGTCCTTCGTTCACTGGCAGGTGACATTTCTTGTCCGCAGTTTCGATGCCTAGAGCAGGGTAGACCCACTCGTTTGTTGATGCGCACTCGATATGCTGCTGAGCTCAGCCTGCTGGTGTCTGGGGCGGATCTTCCTGAGGACAGTGCCCGTGCGCTGCGCTGCTTCACTTGGCTCTTTGCAACCCCCTGGACTGCAGCCCGCCAGGCTCCTCTGTCCATGGGATTTTCCAGGCAAGAGCACCGGAGTGGGCTGCCATCTCCTCCTCCAGGGGGTCTTCCCGACCCAGGGATCGAGCCGAAGTCTCTCATGTTTCCTGCATTGACAGCTGGACTGTTTACCCCTAGCACCAGCTGGGAAGCCCGTAAGGACATTGGTCTGCAGCTTTGTACCGTCTGGGTCTTGTCTGGCCCAGGTGTCAGGCAATGCCGCCCTTATAGAATAGTAAGGATACGTCTCCTCCTCTTCAGTCTTTTTTTGGAAAAGTGTGAGAAGGATCGGTCTTAGCACTTTGAATGTTTGATTTTTGGAGAATGCACCAGCTTGCTTTTCTCTGCTGAGCGATGCTCGACTCACTGATTCAGGCTCCTTCCTAGGAGAATGTGAAGTCTACCCAGGTTTCCTAGTCGCTGTTTCTTGCTGGTTCAGGATTTGGGTTTGTCGGAATGTGTGCTTCATCTGTTACCCACTGGGTCACGTTTGCTCACAGGGCTCTCTTCTAATCCTTCTCGTGTCTGCAGAGTTGGCAGTAACGTCCCCACTTCAATTTCTGACTAGCGTTGGAGCCTTCTGTTCCTGTTAGTTCATCTGGTAGGATCTGTCGACTGTTCATCTTTTCAAAGAGCTACCTTTTGCTCATGTCTGCTTTGTTTTCCCATTTGCTAGTCTTTATCTCCGTTCTAATCTTTATTATTTCTTTCCACTAGCTGCTTTGGGTTTAGCGTTTTTTCTCTAGTCTGTTTAATCTGAGAAGTGGAATATTTCCTTCCATATCAGTAAACTAAGAACATCGCAGTCCTCAGTGATTTCAGTCCTCCAACAAGAGCTGGTGAGCCCTGAGGGGGCCCAGGGGAGAAGAACCTCTGCCATCTAGCCCTGGATGCAGCCTCTCCCCCAGGGAGCCCCGGGGCGTGGGGTACCGGCCGTGAGCACACGGGGGCCTGGTCCAGGGAGCCGAGGTGCCTATCAAAGTGAGCCCAGACTTGCGCATCCTCCCGAATACAGAAAAGCGCTACATTCCTTAGCTTGGGATATCTGGTTTTCTTTAATTAACAATAATCTTGATGTTCCTGCCACTTGTCCTTTGTTGCAAAAACTGCTATATATATCCAAGCTCCCCCCGCACCTCCTCAAAGAAGTTCCTCAGGACTGTCTGAGACACTGCTCCCCGGGCTGCAGTCCTCATTTTGCCCCAAATAAAACTGCACTCACAACTCTGACGCTGTGCAGTTTTCCCCCTGATGAACTGTAAAATTAAGTTGTTGATTTGAAATCTGTCTTCTTTCTAAAATGTGATTACAGTCATACCCGCTTAGCAGCATGTCGACAAAAAACAAAAATTACATTCACAACCTAAAAGCTGAGAGGTATGTTTTATTCAGTGGGCATTCTAAGGCCTTCAAGCCCAAGAGACTGCATCTCAAGTGACCCAGAGAGACCTGCTCCGAGAAAGGGGTCGAGATATATAGGAGTTTTGCAGCAAAGGGCAGGGGTAGGAACAAAAGACTCAGTTCAGTTCAGTTCAGTTGCTCAGTCACGTCCGGCTCTTTGTGACCCCATGGACTGCAGCACGCCAGGCCTCCTTGTCCATTGATAACTCCCAGAGCACTTACTCAGACTCGTGTCCATCAAGTCAGTGATGTCATCCAACCATCTCATCCTCTGTCATCCCCTTCTCCTGCCTTCAATCTTTCCCAGCATCACGATTTTTTCCAATGAGTCAGTTCGTCATATCAGGGGGCCAAGTGTTAGAGTTTGAGCTTCATCATCAGTCCTTCCAATGAATATTCAGGACTGATTTCCTTTAGGATGGACTGGTTGGATCTCCTTGCTGTCCAAGGGACTCTCAAGAGTCTTCTCCAACACCACAGTTCAAAAGCATCAATTCTTCAGTGCTCAGCTTTCTTTATAGTCCAACTCTCACATCCATATATGACTCCTGGAAAAACCATAGCTTTGACTAGATGGACCTTTGTTGACAAAGTAATGTCTCTGCTTTTGAATATGCTGTCTCAGTTGGTCAGAGCTTTTCTTCCAAGAAGCAAGCATCTTTTAATGTCATGGCTACAGTCACCATCTGCAGTGATTTTGGAGCCAAGAAAATAAGGTCTCTCACTGTTTCTATTGTTTCCTCATCTATTTCCCATGAAGTGATAGGACCAGATGCCATGATCTTCATTTTCTGAATGTTGAGCTTTAAGCCAACTTTTTCACTCTCCTCTTTCACTTTCATCAAGAGGCTTTTAGTTCTTCTTCACTTTCTGCCAATAAGGGTGGTGTCATCTGCATATCTGAGGTTATTGGTATTTCTCCTGGCAATCTTGATTCCAGCTTGTGCTTCTTCCAGCCCAGCGTTTCTCATGATGTACTCTGCATATGAGTTAAATAAGCAGGGTGACAACATACAGCCTTGATGTACTCCTTTCCCGATTTGGAACCAGTCTGTTGTTCCATGTCCAGTTCTAACTGTTGCTTCTTGACCTGCATACCAATTTCTCAGGAGGCAGGTAAAGTGGTCTGATATTCTCATTTCTTTCAGAATTTTCCGCAGTTTGTTGTGATTCATACAAAGTCTTTAGTGTAGTCAATAAAGCAGAAGTAAATGTTTTTCTGGAACTCTCTTGCTTTTTCTGTGACCCAGTGGGTGTTGGCAATTTGATCTCTGGTTCCTCTGCCTTTTCTAAATCCATCTTGAACATCTGGGAGTTCACAGTCCACGTACTATTGAAGCCTGACTTGGAGAATTTTGAGTCAACAAAAGAGTCCAAAATGCAGTACTTGGATGCAATTTCAAAAATGACAGGATGATCTCTGTTCGTTTCCAAGGCAAATCATTCAATATCATAGTAATCCAAGTCTATGCCCCAAGCAGGAATGCTGAAGAAGCTGAAGTTGAACAGTTCTATGAAGACCTACAAGACCTTCTAGAACTAACACCCCCCCAAAAGATGTCCTTTTCATCATAGGGGACTGGAATGTAAAAGTAGAAAGTCAAGATACCTGGAGTAACAGGCAAATTTGGCCTTTCAGTACAAAATGAAGCAGGGCAAAGGCTAACAGAGTTTTGCCAAGAGAACACACTGGTCATAGCAAACACCCTCTCCCAACAACACAAGAGACAACTCTACACATGGAAATCATCAGATGGTGAATACTGAAATCAGAGTGATTATATTCTCTGCAGCCAAAGATGGAGAAGTTCTATACAGTCAGCAAAAACAAGACCGGGGGCTAACGGTGGCTCAGATCATAAATTCTTTATTGCCAAATCCAGACTTAATTGAAGAAAGTAGGGAAAACCACTAGACCATTCAGGTGTGACCTAAATCAAATCCCTTACGATTATACAGTGGAAGTGAGAAAAAGATTCAAGGTATTAGACCAGATAGACAGAGTGCCTGAAGAACTATGGACGGAGGGTTGTGACGCTGTACAGGAGGAAGGGTCAAGACCGTCCCCAAGAAAAAGAAATGCAAAAATGCAAAGTGGCTGCCTGGGGAGGCCTTACAAACAGCCAAAACAAGAAGAGAAGTGAAAGGCAAAGGAGAAAAGGAAAGATTTACTCATTTGAGTGCAGAGTTCCAAAGGATATCAAGGAGAAATAAGAAAGCCCTCCTTAGTGATCAATCAAAAAAGTAGAGGAAAACAATAGAATGGGAAAGACTAGAGATCTCTTCAAGAAAATTAGAGATACCAAGGGAACATTTCATGCAAAGATGGGCTCGATAAAGGACAGCAATGGTATGGATATAACAGAAGCAGAAGATATTAAGAAGAGGTGGCAAGAATACACAGAAGAACTTTACAAAAAACATCTTCATGACCCAGATAACGATGATGGCATGATCACTCACCTAGAGCCAGACATCGTGGAATGTGAAGTCAAGTGGGCCTTAGGAAGAATCACTATAAACAAAGCTAGTGGAGGTGATGGAATTTCAGTTGAACTATTTCAAATCCTAAAAGATGATGCCGTAAAAGTGCTGCACTCAGTATGTCAGCAAATTTGGAAAACTCAGCAGAGGCCAGCTGGAAAAGGTCAGCTTGCATTCCAATCCCAAAGAATGTTCAAACAAAAGATCACTGCTAATAAAAGACAACTATGGACTTCCCGGTGGTCCAGTGGTTAAGGCGCCAGGCTTCCAGCGCAGGGAGCATGGGTTCGTCCCAGTCAGGGAACAAAGGTCCCCCACACAGTGCAGTCAAAATACCTAACAATTTAGCACCAATTGGAAATTGCAGGGGTCTGCGCTCACTGAAGCCATTCCTTTGACTTGCACCTCAGCTACCTGGGACCAAGGTGCCATGTTCACATCCTGAGCTTCCCCAGGCCGTTGCCACCGGGCGTGGCTGAGCAGGCTGATGGCTGCTAGATGGCAGGCATTCTTTCCTTCGTGAGCTCCTCGGGGCCCAGCAGCTCACCACCGTGGGCGGCTGCGACTGCCAGGACTGCGACACCTTCATTTGCTGCTACGGCAGGAACTATTCCATTTTGCCACCGCTTTGCCTGCAGCCTTTAAGTTCTGTTATGTTTTCATTTTCATTCATCTAAGTATTTTCTAATTTCCCTTGTGATTCTTCTTTGACTCATTGATTGTATTGTTTAATTTCCACAGATGTATGAATTCGTCATCTGTTACAGATTTCTAACTTTCTCTGTTACAGTCGGAGAAGATACTTGGCGTGACGTTTATCTTTTAAAATCTACTGAGACCCGCTTCATCGCCTGACGCGTGGTCTGTCCTGGAAAATGTCTGGTGTGCATCTGAGAGGAGTCTCCACGCTGCCGTGCTGGGTGGAGCGCGGTGTTGGGTCAGTTTGCCGTCGGTTCGAGTCCTAGTTCCCTTCTGATCTTCCGTCCGGTTGTCGTGCTCATTGTTGTGAGTGGCGTGTTGAAGTCTCCAGCTATTACTATAGAGTCGTCTGTTTTTCCAGCTCTGTTGGTGTTTGCCTCATAACTTTCGATGGTCTGGTATTAGATGCATGTTTATAATTGTTGTGGCTACTTGCTGTGCTGCTGCTGCTGCTGAGTCGCTTCAGTCGTGTCCAACTCTGTGCAACCCCACAGACGGCAGCCCACCAGGCTCCGCCGTCCCTGGGATTCTCCAGGCAACAGCACTGGAGTGGTTGCCATTTCCTTCTCCAGTGCATGAAAGTGAAAAGTGAAAGGGAAGTCACTGAGTCGTGTCCGACTCTCAGCGACCCCATTGACTGCGGCCCACCAGGCTCCCTGGAGTCTCCGGGCGAGAACACTGGAGCGGGCGCCGTCGCCTTCCCCCGCTCGCTGTGCTGGCGCTTCTGTTACTGTGTGAACTCCTTCTCCATCTCTCACACCATTTTCTTGCTCCAAGTCTGTTCTGTCTGGTATTAGTACAGCCACCCTTGCTCTTTCTTGGCTGCTGTTTTCGTGGAGTGGCTTTCTCCAGCCTTTCACTTTATCTGTGTCTTTGGATCTCTGCATCACAGACTCAGTGGACATGAGTTTAGGTAAACTCCGGGAGTTGGTGATGGACAGGGAGACCTGGCGTCCTGCAAGTTCGTGGAGTCACAAAGAGTCAGACACAACTGAGCAACTGAACTGAACTGAACCGAGCCTTTTGCAGGCCACCTTTCATTGAATCATAAGTTTTTATCCATTCTGCAAATCTTTGCTTTTTGATTGGAGAGTTTAATCCATTTACATTTAAAGTAATCACTGATAAGTAGAGACTTACTCTGTCATTACACTATTTGTTTCCTATATGCCTCATAGGTTTCCTATATGCCTCATAGGTTTTAGTCCATCATTTCCTGTCTTCTTTTGTGCTTAGTTAGTTTTTTTGTAGTATAACTTTCACCTTTCTTCCTCATTTGCTTGTGTGTGTATTCTATAGCTCTGAAGGGAGGAAGGCTCTGGTCCTTTAAGTCCACATGCTTGGTGCTGCTGCTCCAGGAGGCTGGGGAGACAATCCTGCTTCCTCCTCCTCTATCTCCAGGAATCCTCCCTCAACTGTTTTTAAAAGAAGCATTTCCCCCTGCCATATCATTTCCTTCATCCTGAAGATTGTGGCACTGACCTGCCTTAAATTGCCTTTATTTCCTCCTCCCAGGTGTGTGGTGGTCCCAATTCAATTGGGAAGTGGTGACCAGAAATATTAGGGAGGCTGTGACTCATTTGAAAAGACCCTGATGCTGAGAAAGATTGAAAGTGGGAGGAGAAGGGGCCGACAGACGATGAGATGGTTGGATGGCAGCACCGACTCGATGGACGTGAGTCTGAGTGAACTCCGGGAGTTGGTGATGGGCAGGGAGGCCTGGCGTGCTGCGGTCCATGAAGCAGCAGAGTCGGACACCACTGAGCGGCTGAACTGCACTGATGCCTAGTGTTATCTGGTGTGTAGAGTCTTGCGAACAGATGGCATGCCCCTAACAGACCAGATTTGTTTGCACGTAGCATTGGACAGTGGAGAACACACCCTGTGGGCTTGCACGGCTGGGCGCTGAGGGGGTCTGCACCACGTGGCCCTGGGTCCAGGGAGGCCCCTCTGCCCTTGGCTGTGGGGCTCCTCCAATAGTACCCTCACTGCACATATCTCAAAGGGAAACAAGAAGAGACCAGCTCTTGACCGTCTCAAATGAAGAGAGAGAGCTCTGTCGCAGGTCCCCCAGGAGGATGCTGGGAGCAGCCAGAACACCTCCTCCCTCTGGGACAGATGCTCAGCCAGTCTTGCAAACTTGGCTCCAGACTGCGGGGCCCTCCTCTGCTCTGCCCGACACGGGCACCACACGCGTGCGTCCTCGGACTTCTCACCTCCATCTGTGGCAGGAGCATGGGCGAGACACCGTCTTGGACAGAGAACGAAAGGGACTGGGAGGCCTGTGCTGTCCCTCCTGGTATCTCGTCTCACTGAAGGACTCAAAAATAGACCGAACGTCAGTCGAGCTGTCATCCGATCTGTGTACAACTCTTAGTGTCCCTGAAGTCAGCACCAAGTACACACTTTGTTAGGAAGGAGGAAGTGGGGTGAAGGCAGAAATGGATAAACCCTCTTTGTTGTTGTTGTTGAGCAGCAGAAACTAACGCAGCATTGTAATGCAATTATGTCTGTGTGAGTCGCTCAGCCGTGTCCAACTCTTTGTGACCCCGTGGACTGTAGGCCACCAGGCTTCTCTGTCCATGGGATTCTCCAGACAAGAATACTGGAGTGGGTCGCCACGCCCTCCTCCAGAGGGTCTTCCTGACCAGGGATCGAACCCAGGTCCCCTGCATTGCAGGCAGTTTCTCTACCTTTTGAGCTATACGGAAGTCCTCTTAGTAAACGTAAATAGTGTACAGTATCTCAGAAAGAAAACGTTGGAGTGAATAAAAACAAAACTGGGAGCTAAGCTGCATAGATGGCAGAGAGGCTTGGCTCAGAGGAGCTCGTCCACAGCTAACAATCATGCACTCGGGGAAAAATGGGAAGCACTCGGTGAAGGCCCTGGAGAGTGACTCAGACACAGGCTGTCCTTGAAAGGAGGCCCTGCAGCAGCTGAGGCTCACATGCCCCAGCTTTTCGCCTGAGGACACGGCTGTGCGGTGTGGGCAGGTGGAGCCCGAGAGAGCGCTGCAGCTTTGATGGCTGGAAGAGCCAGACATCAGGCAGTGAAGGCTAAAATCACGAAGCAGAAGGAGCTCACATCTGTGTGCAAATCCACCCAGATCCTCAGCTGACTTGTGCAGGGAAGATGCCAGTGGTCCCACGAGAAAGAACCAGGTCAGGGGGACTGCCACCCACAAGGCAGGGACGGAGCTGGCGTTGAGTTCAGCTGGGCAAGCGGCCGGCTGGGATGAAGGTGAACCCTCATCACGTGAAGACCACAGAATCCAGAGCCACTACACGGGAACCAGCAGGCGGACCAGCAGCAGGTGTGCGCCGGTGAGACAGGACACGGGAGGCCGGCCCAGGGACGCGCGTCCCGCAGAAGCCTGCCTGGCAGGCCGGTACGACAACGGGCAAACTTCGACCCGCTCAAGGAATTCAAGAAAAACATAGTCATAACGAACGAACAGGGAGTCTCGGCAGAGAAATGGAAATGGTTTTTTGAAAAGAACCAAACAGAAATCTGGGACTTAAAAGTGCTACAGATTATGTGCTGGGTCATAAAATAAGTCTCAAATATTTCCAGTGTGAAATCTTAGAGTACAGTCTCTGATCACAAGGAAGCTAAATTAGAAACGAATGAGGATTGGACACAAATATTTGTAAATTGGAGAACACACTTTTAAACAATTCATGGGTCAAAAGAAATCACCAGGAAATTGAAAAACACGTGGGGCTGAGTGGCAATGAGACTCTGTGTGACCCTGTGGGCCGTATAGCCCACCAGACTCCCCCGTCCATGTGATTCTAAGGGCAACCATATGGCGTGGGTTGCCGTTTCCTTCTCCAGGGCATCTTCCCCACCCAGGGATCAGTCTCCAGCGCCTCCTGCTTTGCAGGCAAATTCTTTATTGCTGAGCCACTGGGGAAGCCCCATGAAGAATATGTGAGTGTGTGTGTCTGTGTGTTAGCTGCTCAGTCGTGTCCGACTCTTTGCAGCCCCACAGACTGTAGCCTGCCAGGCTCCTTTGTCCATGGAATTCTCCAGGGAAGAATACTAGAGTGGATTGCCATTCCCTTCTCCAGGAGATAATGAGTATACAACGTGTCAAATCTGTTAACTAAGCAAAAACGAGCTTAACAGGATAATTATACCTTCAAATGCTCACATCAGAAAAAAATTTCCAAGAAATATCTAAGAATTCACTTTAGGAAGTTTCCGAAAACTGAGTAAATTAAATGCAAAACAAGTAGAAAGAAGAAAGTGATGGCCAAAGGGAAAAATGACCATAAATTACTAATATCAGTGATACAAGAGAAGACATCACTACAGATTCTATGGACTTTAAGTGGACACTGAAGTGGAGTCGCTCAGTCGTGTCTGACTCTTTGCCACCCCGTGGACTGTAGCCTACCAGGCTCCTCCGTCCATGGGATTTTCCAGGCAAGAGTGCTGGAGTGGGTGCCATTTCTTTCTCCAGGGGATCTTCCCAACCCAGGGATCGAACCTGGGTCTCCCACATTGCAGGCGGACGCTTTACTGTCTGCGCCGCCAGGGAAGGTAAGCGGACACTATCAGAACAGTGTAAACAAGCTTGCTCGGATACATTTGACCGTTCACACAGTGCACAAGTCCTGTTAAAAACAGCTCACCAAGGTTGTGAGGCAGGCGGCAGACAGACGGAATGCCGTTTCCTGGGTGAGAACTTTGACGACCTGAACACTATTACAGACGGCACCTTATTTACTCGAGAAATTGAACTTGTTCTGGATGCCCGGCCTGTGTGCTTCTGATAAGTCGCTTCAGTTGTGCCCAACTCTTTGTGGCCCCGTGGACTGCAGCCCAGCAGGCTCCTCCGTCCGTGGAGATTCTCCAGGCAAGAGTGCTGGAGTGGGTGCCATTTCCTCCCCCAGGGGATCTTCCCGACCCAGGGATCGAACCCTCATCTCTTGCATCTCCTGCAGTGCAGGCAGATTCTTTACCACTGAGCCACCTGGGAAGCTCTGCAAAAGGCGATACAGCATGACAAAGCAGTGTTTTTCCAGGAATGGATGCAAGACTATGTCAGTATTGAAACTCAAATCAAGGGAGTCCATCACACTGGCAAAGTAAAGGAGAACATCATAGAAACATCAAAATAGAAGCAGAAAGGGCATTTACCAAAATTCAAAACCCTTGCAAGATAAAGGGCTCAGCAACAAAGGCATCAGGTAAAACCAACCACTAACGTCAGACTTAGTGGCCAAATGCCAAATGCTTCTCCGAGCCCAGGGACAAGGAAAGCAAGCCTGTTCTGACTGTGTCTAGGTCGCACTTTTACTACAGGTGTTAGAGCAGGAAAGCAAGAGAGAAATGGGAGTCAAGATTGGCCAAGGAAAGGTAAAACCCCTTCTAACCGTCTCTCCAAACCTTTGTTGTTTCGAGACAAAAGCCGAGGAGCAAACGCTCGCCTCACGAAACACCCACTGATGATGCAAGTGTCGACTCAGAGCCTGTTAAGGAGTCTCTAAAACGACGTTTAGCGTTGTTAGGAGCTCAGCTGTGTCTCAGAACACAACACCAGTTAAGTCTCTATACAGTGACAGCAAGTAACTTGAAAATAGAAATGTTGAATTACTCGGTTTTTAACAGCATCAAAACTGTAAAATACTTAGGAGTAAATTTAACAGAAGTTTTATAGGGCGTCTCTGAGACCCACCGAGAGGAGCCCGGGGAGATGGCCTTCTCGGGTTGGGACGTTTGTTGTTGATGGTCGCCAGCTGTCTCCCAGCCGGGCTGTAGACCCCAGGCGGTCAGACGGATCTGGGGTGGGGGTGGGGCGTGGGGAGACCCTGATTCCGAAAGCAGCCTTCAGCGTTAACGGCTCCAGTGCCGGCTCTGTTCTACCCCTCGTGGCTCAGCCTGGGAGGGGACACAGGGGGGCTCTGAGTCCTCACCCCACAGGAGGGAAGGAGGCACCCCTCTGAGGCACAGAGAGGCTGCTGGCCTGGCCCAGAGTCACCCAGCTGGACAGAGACCCCGCTGGGCCCCAGGCGCTCACCACACGTGCGCAAGGGGTGTCCAAGGTCACACTTTTATCTCCTTATCACCATCCTGTCCCTCAGTGGAGTGGAGGCCTAAAATAGTACTTGTAGACCACTCTTTGGGGATTTCTGTCTTCATTCTCAGGGTTGAGAAAGACAGGCTAACCCTGGAGTGTGCCTTTGCTCTAAAGCACAGGGATCAGGAGAGGTGGGGATGGCATCCCAGAGGTGGGCTCCCGGGGACCAGGGCCCGGCTCGCAGCCTCCCCGCATCGCCCGAGTGTGGGGACATCACGGGGCCGCCTGTGATGAGGAGGTGGGACCCTGGCCTCCGAGGCCATCCTGCCCTGGGACACTTCACCAGGCAGGCCCTGCCCTGCCCACCCTGGGCAGCGGGTGACCCACTTTGGCCCTGAGACCCCAGGTGTGAGAGAGGCCCAGGGAAGTTCTCACTTCCCTTGGCAGGATGAGGACCTTTGATGAAGCCCCAGGACCACCGAGAGGGCTGTCGGGATTTCCTTGCAGGCTTGGGAGCAGCACGGAACTAAGGCAGTATGTGGGCAACACCGCATCCTCCGTCCTAATCCCTAAATCGGCAGCAAGCTTCCCCCTCTGATAAGCTCGGCCTTGTTTTGAATGTCACCCCATCTCAGAACACTATGTTTTAAAGACTTCTTCACATCTGCTCTGCCCTGCTTAGGGCGTCACGTGACACCCAGCATAAGGCGTTCCCTCCTCTGCTCTTAATCCTTCGATTTCTGCTGATACTTAATATTTCCAACTCCTGAGCCTTCACACGGGTATTATGTTCTTGTTTGCTACAGAATTAAAGGCAGGAAGAGAATAAACAAAGCAATGCCTTTTGCGTGGCAAACTCCCGTGGCCCTCACCCCTGGGGTTCCTGTTAGGTGGCTGCCCAGCACCCTAGCCACCTGGGCAGGTGTGGAAGGTGTCACACCACCAGGCCTTTCGAAACTGTGCTAAAGTGGCTGGGTGGAGGGGAGACGGGAGGAGCTTGAGGAAGACCAAGTGTGCACTATTTATAACTGTACTTTTAAAGCAGATTTACAACCTAAAATTACTGTGTGAATTAGCAACGTGTTTCCTCTTGGAACAGCATGCTTGCTTTCAGGGTAATTTTTCAAGTCGTGGACAGAACTCATTTTGACATTCTGTGACTGAAGCCGCAGGTGGAATCATAGGACAGAACTTGGCTGTTTCCAACTGGGACAGAAGCAAGCTGCACCTCTAGGCACTGCCTCTTTGGCAGGTGCCGTAGAGGAGCCACGTGACTTCCTGCTCCAGCTCTGGGGCAGCCCCAACCCCTTCAGGCATGGCTGGATCCAGGTGCCCGAGTGATAACTTCACAAAGCTGTTAGAGTCCACCTCTTAGCCATTTTCTTCTCTGCGGTCATGTTCTCACAGAGGGGTGGGCTGTCCTGAGTAGCAGCAAATAGATTCCAGCTCCAAAGTCTGGTGCAAACACCAACCACCTCTTTCCTAAGAGTTAGCAACTCTTGATTCAGGCTCTCCCTCAATCACCTTGAGTTGGGGTCTACCCTGGTGCCTTGGGAGCATGTGACCCAGAAGGCAGCCCCTAGGAAAACCTAGACTTTGAAATCAGAGAAGGGAAGCTGAAGCTGCAGCCAGAGAAGATACCCACCAGCTGGTGTGGCTAGGGGAGGAGGAGCGCACTCCGTCGTGGGACAGGCAGAGGGCAGGACTCCGCAGACAGGAGCCGTGGGGTGGGGCCGGAGTGCCAGTGGGGAAGGAGGGCTGGTTCACTGGGAGGGGCTGGGTCCTTCCCTGCCAGTAGCAATGGGAACCCATGCAGGGTTCACACAGGGTGCGGTCACTCTAGCTGTCGGGGAGGTCACTCTGGCTGCCCGGGTTTGTAATATCAGAGCTGATGCAAAGCGTGGCACCCATGAACTCTCAAGGCTGGATGGGCAGACAGAGAACGGGTGGCTGGTGGATGGATGAGGGAGTGAACTGAGAGGGTGGAGGCTGAAGGGACAGAGCTTGGTCCTGAATCTTAGCTCAGAGACCTCCTTGGCTGGCCTGACCCCATTTGGCTCCCTCATCTGTAAAATTGGGATCATGGGGCAGGACCCCAACACTGGGGTCCCATGCTGTTGGGGGAGGAAGGTGCACGTTTGTTTCATGACTGGTCTGGACCCGCTAGGACTGACCCCTGGAATGCTCTTCCTGGCCCCGCCAGCACCAGCCCTGTCCTCACCAAGTGGAGAGGCCCACTGACCTCACACAGTGGGCCTCTCCAGGCTGACGCAGGCAGACCTCGCTCTGCTGCACTTCACAGACGCTGAGGTTTTGTTGCTGTTGTTTGTTTGTTTGTTTTTTACAGATTGAAGGTTTGTGACAACCCTGCGTCGAACAAGCCCATCAGTATCATTTTCCCAACAGCATTTGCTCACTTACTCTCTCTGTCACATTTTGGTGATTCTTGAAATATTTTAAGTTCTTCCCAGCAAAAAGAGTGTGACTCTCTGAAGACTCAGAAGATGGTTAGCATGTTTTAGAAGTAAACTACTTTTAATTTTTAATTTCATGGCTTGAAATTAAAAGACCCTTACTCCTTGGAAGGAAAGCTATGACCAGCCTAGATAGCATATTCAAAAGCAGAGACATTACTTTGCCGACTATGGTCCGTCTAGTCAAGGCTATGTTTTTTCCTGGGGTCATGTATGGATGTGAGAGTTGGACTGTGAAGAAGGCTGAGCGCCGAAGAACGGATGCTTTTGAACTGTGGTGTTGGAGAAGACTCTTGAGAGTCCCTTGGACTGCAAGGAGATCCAACCAGTCCATTCTGAAAGGGATCAGCCCTGGGATTTCTTTGGAAGGAATGAAGCTAAAGCTGAAACTCCAGTACTTTAGCCACCTCATGCGAAGAGTTGACTCATTGGAAAAGACTCTGATGCTGGGAGGGATTGGGGGCAGGAGGAGAAGGGGACGACAGAGGATGAGATGGCTGGATGGCATCACGGACTCGATGGACGTGAGTCTGAGTGAACTCCGGGAGATGGTGATGGACGGGGAGGCCTGGCGTGCTGCGATTCACGGGGTCGCAGAGAGTCGGACACGACTGAGCGACTGAACTGGACTGAACTGAACTTTTAATTTAGCTGTGTACATTTTTCATACAATGCTTTTGCACACTTAATAGACTGTAGTACAAACTGAACGTAACTCTGACACACACGTCCGCACTGGAAGCCCAGAAGTCTGTGCGGCTCTTCACTGTGACGCTTCGTCAGTGTGCGCTGTGTGCTCAGTCGGGTCTGACCCTGTGCAACCCCATAGGTGGTAGCTCACCAGGCCCCCTGTCCGTGGGACTCTCCAGACAAGATACTGGAGTGGGTTGCCATTTCCTTCTCCAGCTTTACTGGTATCTGGAACCAAACCCACAGTACCTCCAAGGTTGCCTGAGTTGTGAAAGGAAAGGAAGCATTATCGCACAGCTGGCAGACCGGTTTTGATCTCACCTGGTCCCAGGTCTGTGAGAGGCAAGGGTGAGCATTACATGAACACTGTATATTGGGGTAATTCACCCAAGATCAGGTTGTGGTGATTCAAGTCCAAAGCTGGGTGTTAAGAGTTCCCACTACCCTCTAATGCCTCCTAATGGTGATAATCATTGTTTTCTCAACTTTGAAAAATTATTTCTTTTTTATAGAAGCAATAACTCAAACATTCTTCAGACATATCATGAAACAGAAAGCCTGTCACAGATACCACACTGTATTTAATAGGATATGAAGATAAAGAGATAACAAAAATAGTCTTCCCTGCACCTGCTTAACCATTGAGATGATAAATGCATTTAAACCCTGCCTGCGCCCCCACACAGGACGTTATGTGTCTGTTGAGGGTTCCTGGTTACAGATTCAAGGGGTTTTGGTCATTAAAAAAAAACAAAAACAGGCAGGATCAGTGTGTGTGGCGCAGGGGACATGAATTGGCTCCAAGAAATAACTAGGCTGTTGAGACAGCAAAGTGCTTCAGGGCGAGCTTTTAGTGCAGTGGGTGGTGTTGGGATGAAACACATTCAGGCTTTTATGTTTTATTCTTTAATATTTTCCTAAAGTCACTGAGGCTTGTTTTGTGGCCTAGCACGAGGTCTACGCTGGAGCGTGCTCCACGCGCAGCTGAAAAGAAAGTGTGTTCTGCTGCTTCTGGATGGGATGTGCAGTAAGAACCACGTGCGTCCACCTGATCTAACGCGCCATTTAATGCCAGTGTCTCCTTACTGACTTTTTGGGAGATCTGTCCATTGGTGTAAGTGGGGTGCTGGAGTTCCCCGCTGTTATTGTGTTACTGCTGATGTCCCCTTTGACAGCTGTTAGCACTTGCCTCATGTATTGAGGCTCTCCTGCGTTGGGTGCGTATACATTTACAACTGTTATGCCTTCTCTTGGATTGATCCCTTGATCATACGTAGAGTCCTTTGTCTCTGCTGACAGTCTTTGTCCTTAAGTCTATTTAGCCTGATATGAGTATTGCAACTCCAGCTTTCTGTTGACTTTTCTCTTTTTTTCTATTGATTTCTATTTGCATGGAATGTATCTTTCCATCCCCTCAATTTTAGTTTATGTGTCTTTAGCTCTGAAGTGAGTCTCTTGTAGATAGTATACATATAAATCTTGTTTTTATATCCATTCAGCTACTCTAAATGGAGCATTTACTCTATTTACATTTAAAGTAATTATTGATAGGTATGTACTTATTGCCATTTTTAAAATAATTTTTTATGTGGACCATTTTAAAAATCTTGATTGAATTTGTTACAGTATTGCTTCTGTTTTATGCTTTGGTTTTTTGGCCACCAGGTATATGGGATCTTTAGCTCCCTGGCCAGGGATCAAACTCACACCCCCTCACTGGAAGGCAAAGTCCTAAACGTTGGAGCAAGTCCCCCTGTTGCCATTTGCTAATTGCTTGGGGGCGGTTTTGAAGGTCGTTTTTGCTCCTTTCGGTTTCTTTTTTGCTCTTCCCTTGTGATTTGATGTCTAGCTTTAGTGTTATTTTCGGATTCCTCTCTCTTTTTTGTGCACCTATTATAAATTTTTGGTTGGCAGCTATTATGAGTTTTTACATAGCAATCTGTATTTACACGTGATTATTTTAAGTTGCTTTTAACTTAATCTCTTAAGCTCAATGCATTCTAACAACTCTACAATTTTTCCCTCCTTCATGATTACTCTTTTGACATTATATTTTGTATCTTTTTGTTTTGTGGTATCTCTTAAGTACTTATCATGGATATAAATGATTTGACTACTTTTGTCTTTTAACCTTCCTACTAACTAGTAGGAATGTTTAGTATATGTGGTTGGTTTCCCATCTTTCCTGTATGTTTGCCTTTTTCCAGTGAGATTTTCCCTGAGCACTGGGGCTGAGCTCAGCAGTACCCACAGGAGTGGCCACAGACCCAGAGCCCTTCCAAGATGGAAGGTGGAGGTCTGTGTTGCTCTGGGCGCCCGCTCAGGACCTCAGTTACCGTGCCAGAGCCTGCGGGCCCACCTTGCTGTTCATGGCTCAGAGGTTCCCACCTTCAGAAGAGAGATATTGTTTCGTGCCACCTGGTCCTGCAGGAAGCATCTCCAGAAGCTCAGGCTGAGCCTGCTGGCCCAGGCCCTTTGACAGCTAATCCTTAGGACACTGTGATCGATATCCTTGTTTTGCAGTCATGCCACTGCTTTGCTTAGTCATAAATGATGCAATTGGGAACAGGTTGTTTTTTTTTCTCCAAAGAAAGACAACTGCCAAGTCATGGCTCCTTCTTGAAGGGAGCAGCATCCAGGGCTCAAACCTCTGAGCTCCATGTCTCCACCCAAAGTGTCTACAGAGAAGTTAGCTGTTGTCCCATAACTAGCTGCCCCAAGACTTCAGCAACTGGAAAGAGCCAACACTCTGCTGCCCTGGCTCCTGGGTGAAGGTCTGGGGGTCGGCCGGCTGCTCCGAATCAGGGGGTCTCAGGGGAGCTGCCCTCCCACCCGGAGGCTCACTGTGGGGTGGTGGATGTCCACCCAAGCTTATGCACAGGGGTTGGCAGGAGGCATCGGTTTCGCCCCAGAGGCTGCCAGGGCAACACCCAGAGCCAGAGCCCCGTGAGACAGCTCCCAGGTAGGAACACGGCCCAGCCCACTGTGACACCCCTTCACACCTGCTGTTTCCCCCGGCCTTCCTGGTGTGGAGGGAGGCGACGCACAAGGGGGGAAGCAGGGAGGATCGGGAAGCCGGGAGGATCGCGGGCTCTGCGGGGCGGCCACAGCACGGGAACACAGCGAGGCGGATTTCCTTTATTTTAAACGAACATTTGTTGGTTGCCTGGTGTGTCTCTAATGTTGTGCCATGTTTTGTAGCAAAAGATCATACATCTGACAAGAACTGAACAGTCACACTGTTTAATTTTCATGTTTTTCTGCAGAAGGAATTGGCCTTGCAGAGAGATGCAGAAACTGCCCCAGATACAAAGGCATAATTAGCTGGTGATAGAGATAATTTCCACTTCTACTCCACACAATTTCTAAGAGAAAAGCACAACTTTTGCGTTGAGGAAGAATTTGGAAAGAAAATTCTTGGAAGATAAATGCTTTCTGATGAATGAATGATCATAGACACAATATGTTCCAGAAACTGTAGATGAAGCTACTGGTCCACAGTGAGAGTGAGAGAAAAATAGGGGACCTCAGCACGTGAAGGCACAGTTTGGAATAATCAAGAAAGAAAGCTGATTCAAGGGCACAAGAGATGACCAAACGGAAATACAGCACCCGGGGTGGAAGAGAGACGGCATCAGGGTCTCTTGCAACCAGGGAGAAGGCCTTAGGTATAATTAGAGGGGTTCCCTTGACATCCGAAAGGCATAATTTTCTTATTAAGAATATTCACTGTCAATGATGTATTATAATGAAATTTCACTATCTATTTGAAAATATAATTACCTTTTTAGTCAGTGATAATGAGTCATATACCTTGTGTATCAGTGAATGAGGGCACAGGCAGGAAGCAGAACCTCAATTATTTGAAGATATTCAGTTCAGTCACTCAGTCATGTCCAACTCTTTGTGACCCCATGGACTGCAGCACGCCAGGCCTCCAGGTCCATCACCAACTCCTGGAGTCTACCCAAACCCATGTCCACTGAGTCGGTGATGCCATCCAATCATCTCATCCTCTGTCATCCCCTTCTCCTCCCACCTTTAATCTTTCCCAGCATCAGGGTCTTTTTCCAATGAGTCAGCTCTTCAGATCAGGTGGCCAAAATATTGGAGTTTCAACTTCAGCATCAGTCCTTCCAATGAATATTCAGGACTGATTTCCTTTAGGATGGACTGGTTGGATCTCCTTGCAGTCCAAGGGACTCTCAAGTCTTCTCCAACAAAAGCACCTTTCAAAAGCACCAATTCTTCAGCCTTCAGTTTTCTTTATAGTCCAACTCTCACACTAGAGGTGCAGATTTTATTCCAAAATTTCCCACTGTCACATTTACACAGGGAGTTGAGTAGAAAGTGTTCTTAACTGGATATGTTGTTTATCAGGTAACTGAAGGGTATCTTTTATCTTTTAAAACTTGTTTGGCTGCACTGGGTCTTAGCTGTGGCATGTGGGATCTAATTCTCCAACCAGGGATCAAACCCCAGCCCCTGCATGGGGAGCTCAAGGTCTTAGCCCCTGGACCACTAGGGAATTCCCTGAAGGGTATCTTGTATCAACAGGTAGAAACTTCCAAAAGCAGCTACCATGTTTGTGGGGGAGGGGGAGGGGGGAAGGTTGGAATTATTAAAATTTTAAATTATTACAATTATTAAAATTTTTAAGCTCAGACTTCTGAGAGGGGCAGCTGCTGTCAGAACTGGCCTCTCAGGGCTCAGAGGAGACACCCTGTGCCAGGCACAGCTCAGCGTTTCCCACGGAGACATGAAGCTGATCCCACGCTCTGCACTGACAAGACTGCGTTTTCCAGACTGCTTTGCAGCACCTTTGTTGTTCTCCCACACTCTTGCTTTCTTTTATCGTTAGTATGAAAATAGTTGTATTTTAACTTCATTCTTAAATAACATCTTTACTGGATACAATATTCTAGGTTGGGAGTTATTTTTTCTTTCTTAGAGCACTAAAGACATGATTCCCTTGCCCTTGGCTTTCATTATTTTTAAAACCAATTAATTTTCATTTCTGACTGTGCTTTGCGTGGGCTTCCGTGGCTCCAGGGATCAGGGACTCACCTTCCTTATGGTGCGACAGCTCCTCGTTCGGTGGCTTCTCCTGGTGTGGAATGCGGGTTCTAGGTCTGCAGGCCTCAGGAGCCGCAGCACGCAGGCTCTGTGGTTACAGCTCACGGGCTCAGCTGCTCCACAGCGTGTGGAGTCCTCCTGGGTCAGGGCTCAAGCCCATGTCCCCTGCACTGGCTGGCAGACTCTTATCTGCTGTGCCATCAGGGAGGTCCCTAGCTTTCATTACTCCTGTCGAGAAGTTAGACATCGATCAAAGTGTCGCTCCTTTTTTCGGTCTGTATCTTTTAATCAGTTGTTAACTACTGCCTTTGCTATTGGCTGCACTGGTCTTCACCTCTGCACGTGGGCTTTCTCTGGCTGCAGGGAGCAGGGCTACTCTCTCTCGTCGTACACAGGCATCTCGTTGCAGCGGCATCTCTTGCTTCAGGGTACAGGCTCCAGAGCATGCACGCTTCAGTGACTGAGGCTTGCAGGAGCTAGAGAAGGTGCTCAGTACTTGTGGCTCACGGGCTTGGTTGCCCTGCAGCATGTGGGATCCTCCCGGACCAGGAATCTAACCCAGGTCCCCTGCGTTGCTGGCGGATTCTTAACCACTGAACCACTAGGGAAGTGTTCCTCCTTTTAAAGTGAACTTACTTTGCCCTCCAGCTGCTTTTATGATTTTCCTTTTTATTTTCTGCAGTTTTACTATAACGTGCCTAAGCTGTGGCTACTTAAAATATTTATAAATTTTTTGGGGGAGCTGTATTACGCAGCTTGCAAGGTCTTAGTGCCCTGACTAGGAATTGAACCCAGGATCCTGCTAGTGGAAGCACAGAGTCCTACCCACTGGGAACCACGAAGGAACTCCTGGATTCATTTCTAACTCATTTTGTTTGGAGTTCTTTGGAATTTCTGAACATGTAGATTGGTGTCTTTGCCCACTTTTGGAAACATCTCAAATGCCATCTCCTTCCATGTGGATTCTCCCTCTTTTCTCGAGCAGCTCTAACCACGCACAGGTCGGATACCTCACTGTGACAGGCCCCCTCCTCTTTGCCCTCCTCTCTTTTCCTGACTTCACTCTGGATCATTTCTTCTGAACTATCTTCCAAGTTACTGAATTTCTCTTTCATTCTTGCTAATCTTCTGTTAAACTTATTTTCTGTGGGTTCTTAATTGTTTGTTATTAGAGTAAAGTTCTAGAATTTCTATTTGGCTCTTGTTCAAATCTGCTGTGTCATCTTTTGATAGTTTCCAATCTTCTGTTGACATTTCATTCTTATATCTGTCTTCTTGAGTACAGTGAGTGCCACTATCTAAAGACTACTTTATTGGCTCCAAAATCACTGAGGGTGCTGACTGCAGCCATGAGATTAAAAGACACTTGCTCCTTGGAAGAAGAACTATGACAAACCCAGACTAAAAAGCAGAGACATCACTTTGCTGACAAAGGGCCGTCTAGCCAAGGCTATGGTTTTTCCTGTGGTCATGTATGGATGTGAGAGTTGGACTGTGAAGAAGGCTGAGCGCCGAAGAATTGATGCTTTTGAAGTGTGGTGTTGGAGAAGACTCTTGAGAGTCCCTTGGACTGCAAGGAGATCCAAGCAGTCCATCCTAAAGGAGATCAGTCCTGAATATTCACTGGAAGGACTGATGCTGAGGCTGAAGCTCCAACACATGGGCCACCTGATGTGAGGAGAACAGGGAATTGGTGCCATTATCTTGTGATCACATTTAAATAAACTGCAACAATACTGACCACTATGCTGCACACCTGAGACTAATATAATGTTGGCAATCGAGTATACTTCAGTAAAACATTACAAAACAAAGGGGGAAGAAAGAAAACAGACTTACGGTTACCAAAGAGGAAAAGGAGGAAGGGATAAGTTAGGAGTTTGGGATTAATGTATTCACACTCAGTTCCGTTCAGTTCGGTTCAGTTCAGTTGCATCTAACTCTTTGAGACCCCATGGACTGCAGCATGCCAGCTTTCCCTGTCCTTTACCATCTCCTGGAACTTGCTCAAACTCATGTCCATTGACTTGGTGACACCATCCAACCACCTCGTCCTCTGCCGTCCCCTTCTGCTCCTGCCTCCAATCTTTCCCAGCGTCAGGCCTTTCCCAATGAACTGGCTCTTCTCATCAGGTGGCTGACGCTGTAAAGAACAACATTGCATAGGAACCTGGAACGTTAGGTCCATGAGTCAAGATAAATTGGAAGTGGTCAAACAAGAGATGGCAAGAGTGAACATTTTAGGAAAGAGCGAACTAAAATGGATGGGATTGGGAGAATTTAACTCAGATGACCATTATATCTGCTACTGTGGGCAGGAATCCCTTCGAAGAAATGGAGTAGCCCTCATAGTCAACAAAAGAGTCCAAAATTCAGTAGTTGGGTGCAATCTCACCAATGGCAGAAGGATCTCAGTTTGTTTCCAAGACAAAACTGTTCATTATTACAGTAATCCAAGTCTATGCCCCAACCACTAATGCCAAAGAAGCTGAAGTTGACCGGTTCTATGAAGACTACAAGACCTTCTAGAACTAACACCAAAAAAGGTGTCCTTTTCATCACAGGGGACTGGAATGCAAAAGCAGGAAGTCAAGAGATTTGCACACTTGCTGTATGTAAAATAGACGGCCAGCGAGGTCCTGCTGTACAGCACAGGGGGCTACACTCAATACTGTGCAATAACCTAGGTGGGAAAGAGTCTGAAAAGAATACAGATGTGTATGTACATGAAACTAAGTCACTGGGCCACACACCTGAAACCACCACCACATTGTAAATCAATTCTACTTAAAAAAAAAAAAAAAAAAACCTAAGGCAAACCCACAGGGCCATGCAGTCAGAGGTGTGTGTTCATCATCGAAATGAGGGAAGGGAGGGGAGGGAGGGAGGGCGTGGCTCCTCCTCCTCACTCGTGCGCGTGTTCCTGGTCCTGCAGCCCATCTGCTGACAGTGACGCGGCCATCGGAGGACTTTTATGTAACTGGCGTTTGTCTGATATAACCTCCTCCATCCCCTCATGACCTGCCGACGCCATTCTATTTTAAGTTGCCGGTAGCTTGTAGATGTGTCTTTAAGACATGACTGTCACGAGCAGCGGTTCTAACGTGTCAGTGGAGCTCAGTGGGTGCTGATGCCACATGCGTGGCGAGCACAGCGCCCAGGATAAGGGAGGGATGGAGGAGCTTCTTACGTCCCGCTTGAAACGCTGAGACTCCAATTCTGCTAGACTGAGAAGTCGAGGGAGAAGTTTGTGTGTATATAGTAATCCCTGTGCAAACGTGTTTAGTTAAAAAACTAACAGGCAGATCAAAATGAAATACTGAAAAATATTCCAATAACCCAAGAGAAGACAGGAAATGCGGGAGCCGAGGCGGCGACAAATGGAGAACCTGTATTAAGACAGTTGCTCTAAATTCAGTTTGTCAACAATTAGAATGAGGGCAGATGACCTAAGAATCCAATGAATACAGAAACGGTCAGCCTTGATACAGGTAACAAGAGCTCTCCACAGCCATCTACAGAACCCACTGTGATACGAAGACACAGACATTGCAAATAAAAAGGTAGAAAAGACACTGAGCAAACACCAACTTAAAAAACTGAGGCCACATAGCAAACTTCCGAGTAAAGAAGATTACGTAATGGCAACATAACGTCAGCAGGACGTAGCAGTCCCGAACGCACCGGCTTCTGCCAGCAGAGCTTCAGGTCACAGGAGCCCACGCGGTAGACTCGAGAGGCGAGATGGCCCCGCCGCTGTGAGCGGGGCTCCACCCGCCAGTCTCAGCCAGCCCGCGGCCGGCACGGCTCCGCGGGGCCTGAGCGGCCGGAGCCACGCCACCTTCCCACATCCTGGAGCTGCGGGCCCAAGATCCTGGGGCTGGCCCAGCCAGAGTCCTCTCCAAGGCGGATGGACAGTCACCTTCCTGCGGCGTGCCCACATGACCTTCCTCTGTGCTTGTGGGGGAGAGAGGCAGAGACACAGAGAGACAGAGACACAGAGAGACAGAGAGTGAGCCAGAGACACAGAGAG
>NW_024070204.1:336047-336158 GCF_014754425.2 Oryx dammah
AGAGACACAGAGAGAGACAGAGAGTGAGACAGAGACACAGAGAGACAAAGACAGAGAGTGAGACAGAGAAAGAGGGAGACAGGGACAGAAAGAGAGACAGAGACACAGAGA
>NW_024070204.1:336258-349286 GCF_014754425.2 Oryx dammah
GACAGAGAGACAGAGACAGAGAGTGAGACAGAGAAAGAGGGAGACAGGGACAGAGAGCCAGAGCCAGAGACACAGACAGACAGAGACACGGAGAGACAGAGTGAGAGAGACAGAGACACGAGAGAGACAGAGAGACAGAGACACAGAGACAGACAGAGACATAGAGAGATAGAGTGAGACAGAGACACAGAGAGAGACAGAGAATGAGACAGAGGCACGGAGAGACAGAGTGAGAGAGACAGAGACACAGAGAGAGACAGAGACACAGAGAGACAGAGACACAGAGAGACAGAGACACGGGGAGACAGAGACAGACAATGACAGAGACAGAGAGACACAGAGAGAGAGAGACAGAGAGAGAGACAGAGAGAGATCTGACATCTCCCCCTCTGGTTCTGTGGCTTACAGACCTATCTTCATGACCTCATGGAATCCTAATTACCACTTAGCAATCCCCTCTCCAAATACAGAAACACTGGAGGTCAGGGCTTCAGAATATGTTTAGGGGAAGCACAGTTCTGTCCATAACAACTCCTCTCTCAGTAATTGACAAAACAGTTGGCAGAAAATTAGCAAGGTTATATAAGAACCCACCAGGGCCAAGAACCAGCTGGACGTAATCGACACTTACTGAGCACACCAAACAAGGCCAAGACACGCGCTCTCTTTAAGCACCAATGGGACGCTCACCACCATAGACATTTCTTCGGTCATAAAACACACTTTGTTGCTGTTGTGTCCAACTCTTTGTGACCCCATGGACTGCAGCACACCAGGCCTCTCTGTCCCTCACCATCTCCTAAAGGTTGCCCAAGTCCGTGTCCTTTGCATCAGTGATGCCATCCAGCCATCTCATCCTCTGATGCCCTCTTCTCCTTCTGCCTTCAGAACACACTTAATAAGCTTAAAAACAAAATCCTCAAAGGAATTAATGAAGACATCAATAACAGACAAACATCTGGAAAATTCTCCAAGTATGTGGAAATTAAACAACATGCCTCTGGATAATCTACATGTCAGGGAAGATATTTCAGCAAAACTGGAAATTATTTGAACCGAGTGAAAATAAAGATGCAATATATCAAAACTAAAGAGTGTTTAGAGGGAAATGTATAGAAATAACTGCTTTATTAGAAGCATTTAACCAGAAGGAATATAGAAGTATTAAAGACAGAAGAAAATTAGAAATTAACAATGTAAGCTTCCACCAAGAAATTAGAAAATGAAGACCAAGTTAAACTGAAAGCGAGCAGAAGGAAAGACATAATAAAGATAAGAGGAATCAATGAAATTGAAAGCAGAAAGGTAGTTCAGAAAAAAATCGATGAAGCTAAAAGCTAGTTCTCTGAAAATATCAATAAGACTGACAAACCTTTAACCAAACGGATGAGAGAGGGAGACAGGGGACGTAAGTGGAGAGCAGGTGCCTGGCGACCCCACAGATGTTAAAGCGTCGTATGGACCATTGAGAGCTGCTCCAGTGCGTACGCTCGGCAAATCAGAGGCAACAGTCCAATTACTTGAAACAGATTACCAAAACTCATCCAAGAAGAAATAAACAGCTCAAATAATCCTTCTTGTAGTAAAATAATTGAATTCGTAGTGAAAAACCTAAAAATGAAAATTCCAGATACAGATGGTTCCATTAGTGAATTTTACAAATATTTAAAGAAGAAACAACCAACTCTACACAATCCCCCCCAGAAGACAGAAGACCAATTTTTCCTGTCTGACGTCCCGAGGCCAACATCGCCCTGACAGCTAAAACTAGGCAAGTGACAGCCAAAAAAGGAAACTGCATGGAATACACTTCGTAAACTGAGATGCCAAGATGCCCGACAGAATATCAGAAGGTCAGACCAAACGAGATGTAAGAGTGACGGTGCACTGAGACTAAGGGGGGTGTTAAGGCTGGATAAACACTCGAAATTCAACCGGTATAATCTACCATATTTAACAGATAAAGAAGGAAAACTATGTGATCATTTCAGATGATGCAAAAAAAAAAAGATAAAATGTAAGATCCATCCATGACAAAAAGTCTCAGCAAACTAGGAATAGAAGGGAGTACCCTGAACCTGATGAACGTCTATTTAAAAATGTACACCTAACACCACACTCAGTGCCTAAACACTGAATACTTTCTTCCCAAAATCTCGGTTAAGGGAAGTGCGTCTGCTCTTACCACCCCGTCCAACATCATGCTGGAAACACCAGTGCAAAGAAGATAAAGGCACAAAGACTGTCAGATTGGAAACGAAGGAATAAAGCCATATCTGTTGGTTCAGTTCAGTTCAGTCACTCAGTCGTGTCCGACTCTTTGCGATCCCATGGACTGCAGCACGCCAGGCCTCCCTGTTCATCACCAACTCCCGGAGTTCACTCAGACTCACGTCCATCGAGTCAGTGATGCCATCCAGCCATCTCATCCTCAGTCATCCCTTTCTCCTCCTGCTCCCAATCCCTCCCAGCATCAGAGTCTTTTCCAATGAGTCAACTCTTCACATGAGGTGGCCAAAGTACTGGAGTTTCAGCTTTAGCATCATTCCTTCCAAAGAACACCCAGGACTGATCTCTTTTAGAATGGACTGGTTGGATCTCCTTGCAGTCCAAGGGACTCTCAAGAGTCTTTTCTAACACCACAGTTCAAAAGCATCAATTCATCGGTGCTCAGAAATGGCAACCCACTCCAGTGTTCTTGCCTGGAGAATCCCAGGGATGGGGTCGCACAGAGTCGGACACCACTGAAGAGAAATGGCAGCCTTCTTTACAGTCCAACTCTCAAATCCATACATGACCACAGAAAAAACCATAGCCTTCACTAGACGGACCTTAGTTGGCAAAGTAATGTCTCTGCTTTTGAATATGCTCTCTGTTGGTAGGTGTTACAGTTGTTTATGTAAAAAATTAATTTACAAAAAAGAACAACTAGGGCTAACAAACAAATTAGGCAATGTCACAGAATATAAGCTCAATACACAAGAATCAATCACATTTTTATATCCTAACAGCAGACACGCGGAGATCAAAATTTACAGCTCTGAGCCATTCATGATTGCTCCAAAATAAAACATGAACAGATTTAATGGGTACATATGTATACATAACATATACATTCCCTGGTGGTTCAGCGGTAAAGAGTCTGCCAGCAACACAAGAGGGGCAGGAGACGCAGGGTCGATCCCTGGGTCAGGAAGATCCCCTGGAGAAGGGAACGGCTCCCCACTCCAGTGTTCTTGCCTGAAGAACTTCATGGACAGAGGAATCTGGCGGGCCACAGTCCATGGGGTCACAAAGAGTCGGACCCAACTGGGTGACCTAGCACCAGCACACACGTTTAACAAAGCGCAACAGGGCTCGCAGGCTGAAAGAGCGAAGCGCGACAGGGCTCGCAGGGTGAAAGAGACAGTACGCTGATGAAAGAGATCAAAGAAGGCACAAAGTGTGTGTGACTAGAGGACTCATAAGGTAAAGGCGCAGTTCTCCCCAAATTGGTCTATGTGTTTCACGCAACTCCAATAAAAATCTCAGCCAATGTTTCTAGATAAAGTGTTAGTCACTCAGTCATGTCCAGCCCTTCACGCCCCCACGGACTGTAGACCACCAGGCTCCTCTGTCCATGGGATTTTTCAGGCAAGGACACTGCAGTGGGTTGCCAGTGTCCTCCTCCAGAGGAGCTTCCTAACCCAACGAGGGAAGCGGCGTCTCTTGCATCCCCTGCTTTGGCAGGCAGATTATTTACCACTGCGCTGCCTGGGAAGCAGGTATCAGACAGACAACCCGGCAGCCCTGTTGATAAAGGTGAAAGATTTTATCAGACGCTTCACTAAAGAATTTTAGATGGCACGCTGCTGCTGCTAAGTCGCTTCAGTCGTGTCCAACTCTGTGCGACCCCATAGACGGCCTCCCACCAGGCTCCCCCGTCTCTGGGATTCTCCAGGCAAGAACACTGGAGTGGGTTGCCATTTCCTTCTCCAATGCATGAAAGTGAAAAGTGAAAGGGAAGTCTCTCAGTCGTGTCCGACTCTGCGACGCCATGGACTGCAGCCCACCAGGCTCCTCCCTCCTTGGGATTTTCCAGGCAAGAGTGCTGGAGTAGGTTGCCATTGTCTTTTCTGTTTGGATGGCATATAAGCACATAAAAAGATGTTCAACATTGTTAGTGATGGTGGTGGTGTGGGGTGAAGTCTCTCAGTCGTGTCCGACTCTGCGACGCCATGGACTGCAGCCCACCAGGCTCCTCCCTCCATGGGATTCTCCAGGCAAGAGTACTGGGGTGGGTTGCCATTTCCTTCTCCAGGGGATCTTCCCAACCCAGGGATCGAACCTGGGTCTCCTGCATTCCAGGCAGACGCTCTAACCTCTGAGCCGCAGGGAAGCCCTGTGAGTCATGAGGGAAGTGCGAGTGAAAAGCACAACGTTTGTCTGTGCGCTTACGTGTGCATTATTAAAAAATAAAAAATAAAATCACAATGTGACGCTGCTCTGCATTTATTAGAACAGCACAAAAGGAAACAGGAAAGAAAGGGCCACTGCCGCACCCCGCAGGATGCACGGCCGACGAGGATGCAGACGACCGGGGCGACCGCGCTGCTGGCGCAGGAGCGCACGGCACAGCCGCCCCGGCAGAGGGTGTTTGCAACGCTGCCTTTTAAAGTTCAACATTCTCTTACCATATGATTCGGCTATGTCATCCCTAGACATTCACCCTGGAGAAACGAAAACCTGATTCAGTGGACTCTATACGTGGCTCTTTTTAGTAATTTTAATCCACAATCAAAATCTGGAAACAGCTTCATGTCTCTCAACAGGTGAGTGGATGTCTGTGGATGGAGTACCAGGGAGCGGTTAAAAGGAACAAACTACCGAATCCCGTGGCAACGCGGGCGACTCCACACACACGCTGCTGAGTGAAGACAGCAGCCTCGGGAGTAAGTCCACACGGCCTTCCAGGAGAGACACAACCTCAGAGACGGGCAAACAGGTGACTGCTTTCCAGCAGTTTGGGCTGGAGGAAGGGTTTGACTACAAAATGGAAGCTGAAATGAAGTTTTCGGGGGATGGAGCTGTCTCGTTTCCGCATCAAGGCGACCGCCACTGGCTCTTCTCTGCCCTGTGCCCCCGCGCAGGGAATCACAGCGGACCTCGCTGTCAGCGCAGACACCCACATGGAAAGCTGGACCTGGCCCAGCGCCACGTCTCTGTCCTGCCCCTTCGAGGCCCTTTGAGTCCTCTTGGCATTTTCCCTGCCGGGAGATGTCAGCAAATCAAAGCCTACTTTTTCACTTCCGTGAAGCTGGTGAGAATTCAGGTGTGTGTCTGTGGGACGTGACCGGGCCCCACCCTGTGAGGAGCAGGTGCCTCCCGGGACTTCAAAGGTCCCAGAGGAAGGGGGCTGCAAACAGGTGAGTCAGCCCATTGTTCACTATCTCAAAAATCAATGGAGTCCAAAGGAAAACTCTGTATTTAATGAGCCAAAATGTGGAGCTAATTGGTTTTTGAAAGGATATTGCTTCCTGTTCCCTGAGACTGAAAAGAGCCCTTTGAACGAACCCATTAACAGAGACTGCGGTCTGAAAACGGTTACTTGAGGTTAAGTAAGTACACAAAGGGGCTTCCCAGGGAGAAGATCTCCCGGAGGAGGAAATGGCAACCCACTGCAGTGTCCTTGCCTGGGAAATCCCGGGGACGCCCGGCTGGCTGCAGTCCACAGGGTCACAAAGAGTCCCACATGACTGGGCGCGCACACAAGCCCAGAGGGCAGGAGACACCTCAGCCTTTCCCTTGGGGTCCCGAGGAAGGTGCACACCTCAGGCGATGCGGTTCCAGGGGGACGTACCCCGGGAAGCCTGGGCCTGGGCCCTCTGTGGCAGGCTGGCCAGGTGGCCGCCCCGCCCTTCTGGTGCCCGGAGTCTCGTGGGGGGAGGTCTCCGTCACTGCTGGAGAGCAGAGCTCAAGTGAGTGCTGAGCCCCTCACCCCGGGGGTCCCGTGGCTATTGGTCGAGATTCCGTGGCTGGCAAAGCCCCTCTCGGGACAGCTGCCTGGGCCTCCGGGTCCCTCCAGGTGCCCCTGAGAAGTGAGAGGGTGCAGAACCCCAGGCAGCCTCTTCGCAGAGGCTCACGTGTGGGGTCACGGGGACCACGTGGACAGGTACCCGTGTCACAGGGCCGTGCCCACCTGCACAGGGCCTCGGGGAAGGCCTCCCTGCCTCCCCCAGCTCCTGGAGGCTCCAGACGCCCCTGGGGCTGTGGCTGCATTGCGCCCGCTCTGCCTTCCATCAGCACGCGGTCCTCGGTGTGTGTGCGTCTGCGTTTGCTCTCCTCTCACCAGGACACCTGTGACGGTGCCTGGGCCCACCCAGAAAACCCAGGAGAAAGTCTCCCCAAGACCCGGAAGTGAATCTCATCTCCTGACACACGGGCAGCACTCAGGAGCGCCAGAGGGTTCACACGGATTCTTGGGGGGAAAGGGGCGTTTTTCAGTTTCACACAGCACACTATCCAGGAAACTGTAAGCTTCCTGGGGCAGAGATTTCCCTCTGTGTTTGTCTGCTTCTCTGGAAGCCTCATCATGGACTATTCATTTCAACTGTTGATCATTATAAGTGACAAAGGGCAGAAGGCATGGCTTCAGAATTCACACTCACTCTGTAGCTGGAAAACCAGTCAGCTAAGTTTCAGGTTCTGTTTGTACTTCGCCCTGATCCTCTCCATCATCATCAAGAAGCTTGGGCTGGGCCAGGCTGGACCCACGCTCAGAGCCACACTGGGCCCCTGAGAAGAGGAAGCGGCAGGTCCACCGGGCCCGCCTCCTCTTCCCTGACTGAGCCTGGGGGCCTCTCACTCCCCACTCCTCTGCTAGGAGCACCCACACCCATAGCCCGTCCCCTTCCTCCTCGGGGACCACGTCTTGTCTCCCCCAGGTGGAAAGGGAGCCCTCCTTTGGCACAGTCGCCTCTACACACCTGCCTTGCAGCTGCGCATGCTCTGAACATGCTTGCCTGCGTGGTCTAGTCTGTACACTCATGTTTCATCTCCCACCTCAACAGACCCCAGGATCAGGTGGGAAAGCCTTCAGCTGCAGCACCGGTCATTCCACATTAGACTCTTCTCACTGAGCCAGGAGGCTGGAGGGCAGCAACTGGCGTTGGTTTGGAGCACAGGCTGGGCACCTCTGTGATATCAATTTCTTTCCTCCGTCATTGCACCAAGATGGCTGCTGCAGCTCCAGGCATCACAACTGTGTCAAGGCAGAAAGAGAAGGTCCTGGCATATGTCCCCTATACGATTCCTTTTTCCAGAAAAGCAAAACTTTACCCCCAAGTGCCACTGCAGCCTCCTGCTTAGTTCTTATCAGTCACAAGTGGCCAACCACAGCTGTAAGAGACGTAGAGAGGGTCTCCGCCCCCGACATTGTAAATAGACAAGGTTGAAGAGGGCTAGGAGACACTGCTCCCCTGGAGAACCTTGTCAATTTTTTTTCTAGAGATGACAAGACTGTGTTTGGAGAGCAGCTTGCCCAAGCTACATAGGCCAGAGCACCAGCCCCGGGCACCCCTGCCTGGTCATAGGCTGGCTCCCCCATGCCCCACAACAGGCCCCTCCTCCAGCTGTACTGTTAAGCCTGAGTGCCTGGCTCTCAGCCCTGCAGCCCTCCCCACTGCCCACTGTAAAGGAGACATAACCAATGGCCCTCAAAAGCATGGCAGCGCCTGGCCCCCTGCTGGGCGCTCACCAAGCTCTGCCACCCGAGGGCTCCACACCCAGTGGGAACCAGCGCTTCCAGGGCAGGCAGGGCGATGGAATCTTCAGGGTCCGCACAGGCAGGTTCTCGGGGAGGAGTGAAGGCAGCTGACCGAGGCTGGTGGTGAGGGAGCAGGCCTGTGAGGCTTGCCGACCCCAGGTCATATTCTGTCTGGTCCAGAGGGCCCTTCACTGGAGCCTTAGAGACGGGGAGAAGGCTGCAGGGCTCCAGAGAGGACAGAGGGGCCCTGGTCCTCGGGAGGGCCAGGGCCCCTCATGTCTCGGCTGAGGTCTGCCCTCATCCCTGTGTCTCCCCCGGTGGGATGAGCAGGAGTGTGTGGCGGGGAGGGGTGGGCAGGGCAGCTCCCACCTGGAAGAGGCTAGGTACACCCAGTCCCGCTTCTCTTGGTGAGAGGCCTGAGGGGCTGTCCAGATGGAGCCATGGTCCGCCTGTGGGGCGACCACTGCTCGCGCCTATGTGCCCATGCAGAAATTCACGCCTAGTTGTCCTGTCTCCATGCTTTCAGAAAGAGCTGGAAGTTTTGATTTTCCTGAGAAGTCTCAGGCTTTTGTAAGGCCTTACAAATAGCTGAGAAAAGAAGAGAAGCAAAAGGCAAAGGAGAAAAGGAAAGATATACCTATTTGAATACAGAGTTCCAAAGAAGAGCAAGGAGATCAGTGATCAAAGTGAAGAATAGGAAAACAGCAGAATGGGAAAGACTAGAGATCTCTTCAAGAAAATTATAGATACCAACTGAACATTTCATGCAAAGATGGGCACAATAAAGGACAGAAATGGTATGGACCTAAAGCAGAAGATATTAAGCAGAGGTGGCAAGAATACACAGGAGAACTGTACAAAAAAGGTCTTCACAACCCAGATAATCGTGATGGTGTGATCACTCACCTAGAGCCAGACATCCTGGAATGTGAAGTCAAGTGGGCCTTAGGAACCATTACTTACAAACAAAACTAGTGGAGGTGATGGCATTCCGGTTGAGCTGTTTCAAATCCTAAAAGATGATGCTGTGAAAGTGCTGCACTCAATATGCCAGCAAATTTGGAAAACTCAGCAGTGACCACAGGACTGGAAAAGGTCAGTTTTCATTCCAATCCCAAAGAAAGGCAATGCTAAGGAATGCTCAAACTACCGCACAACTGCACTCATTTCACATGCTAGCAAAGTAACGCTCAAAATTCTCCAAGCTAGCCTTCAGCAGTATATGAACAGAAAACTTCCAGATGTACAAGCTGGATTTAGAAAAGGAAGAAGAACCAGAGATCAAATTGTCAACATCTGGTCATAGAAAAAGCAAGAGAATTCCAGAAAACCATCTACTTCTGCTTTATTGATTACGCCAAAGCCTTTGACTGTGGATCACAACCAACTGTGGACAATTCTTCAAGAGATGGGAATACCAGACCACTTTACCTGCCTCCAGAGATATCTGTATGCGGGTCAAGAAGCAACAGTTAGAACCGGATATGGAACAACAGCCTGGTTACAAATTGGGAAAGGAGTATGTCAAGGCTGTATATTGTCACTCTGCTTATTTAACTTATATGCAGAGTACATCATGAGAAATGCTGGACTGGATGAAGCACAAGCTGGAATCAAGATTGCTGGGAGAAATATCAATAACCTCAGATATGCAGATGACACCACCCTTATGGCAGAAAGTGAAGAGGAACTGAAGAGAAGAGTCTTTTCATGAAAGTGAGAGAGGAGAGTGGAAAAGTTGGCGTAAAGCTCAACATTCAGAAAATGAAGATCATGGCATCTGGTCCCATCACTTTATGGCAAACAGATGGGGAAACAATGGAAACAGTGACAGACTTTATTTTCTTGGGCTCCAAAATCACTGCAAATGGTGACTGCAGCCATGAAACTAAAAGATACTTGCTCCTTGGAAGAAAAACTATGACCAACCTAGATAGCATATTCAAAAGCAGAGACATTACTTTGCCGACAAAGTCTGTATAGTCAAGGCTATGGTTTTTCCAGTAGTCATACACGGACATGGTTCTTTGAACCACAGAGAAAGTTGAGCACTGAAGAATTGATGCTTTTGAACTGTGGTATTGGAGAAGACTCTTGAGAGTCGCTTGGGTTGCAAGGAGATCCAACCAGTCAATCCTAAAGGAAAACAGTCCTGAATATTCATTGGAAGGACTGTTGCTAAAGCTGAAACTCCAATACTTTGGCCACCTGATGACTCATTGGAAAAGACCCTGATTCTGGGAAAGATTGAAGGCAGGAGGAGAAGGGGATGACAGAGGATGAGATGGTTGGATGGCATCACTGACTCAGTGGACATGAGTTTGAGTAAACTCCGGGAGCTGATGATGGACAGGGAGGCCTGGTGTGCTGCAGTCTGTGGGGTCCAGAGTTGGACACGACTGAGGGGCTGAACGGAACTCAGGCTTTCAGGTGTCAGGAACTGTAGGGAGAAGCTGGCTTCAGCTACCTCCTCACCTAGTGTAGGTGGGCACAGAGGTGGCTCAGGAGATCTGGGGACGGTCCACCCAGGTCAGCAGAACAGGGGGCTCTTGGGGCTGTGGGCTCTGTGGGCAGGGCAGGGTCTCTGGCTGGACAAAGCCAGGAAGGAGCCCTGCCCTGGGAGCCGAGCTGCGTGGCCAAGTGTCCAGGAGAGAGGTCTGGCTGCCAGCCAGCCAAGCGGAGCCCAGCCCACTTTAGGGATTCTAGCCGGCTGTCCTTACGTCAGGTCCCCCGATAGCTCCTGGGGCCAGCGGGTTACTTGCATCTTCACTGAAGGCTCAGTTGGATATAAGCATTTACACGCACGTGTGAACACAGACTCCATTCTGTGTTCAGCTGAGGTAGTCACGATAGTAAGATGTTTACATGAGCCCCTGCCCACTTTCAATCCTGTTCACCTTCCAAACAGCTGCAGGCATCATCACACCCCATCGTATGCCACACTTTGGATACAGGCCAGTTGGCAAAATGATGCATTCACACACATTGGTGTTGACCTTGTGTATAAAAACCGCTGGGAAAGGGCTCTTTCTTTCAACATTTATGAACGAATGAGCACAAGAACCAGTGGGCAGCTGTCCTTGAACAGATGCCTGTTGCTTGATAGGTGAGGCCCCAGAGCCCTGGCCGCTGGGCAGTGCCTCACATGTGACCGGGGGTTCCCTGCCATCTGGCAGGGGAATGGCCGCCTGAGTTGGAGCTCGGGCTGCCTGAGGCTTTCAGTGGAGTGGAGGTGGCCTGTGTGGCTCCGTGCCTCCCGTGTGGAGGGCCTGGTGCAGAAGCACCCCTGGGCTGAGCTCAAGTCTGATTCTTGGTCCAGGTGCTCCCAGCCGGCTGGTGTTTCCTCGGGGGTGGAGTGGCCGTGCTGGCGTCCACCCCAGGGTGGAGAGACACTGATACAACAAGTCACAGTTCCCAGGGCCCACGGCCAGGCCACAGGTGCTCGCCCTGCCTCCTCCCGCCTCCCACCGCCCAGCCAAGGCCAGATAAAGGGCGGGAAAAGTCCAAGGCGTCCCAGGCCACCAACGCCCTGGAGGACCCCTCTGACTGCCCGGTGCATGACTGCCATGGGCTCATCCTCAGGTCCCCATCTCTGTGGCCAGCTTCTCCCTGGGATGGACTGACCCTGCGGTCTGGGGCTCAAGGCTGAGGGCCCTGGAAGCCGCCCTGGAATGTTCTAGAAAGCTGTAGAGGACTCAGGATTGGGCTGCCCGACCTGAAGTGACTGGCATCAGGAGGAAGCAGTGGTGTTTGGGGTGTGGGTCGTGCCCTGACTGACAAGCTGCTTTTGGAGGGAGGCAGTCAGTGGCAGAAGCCTTTTGTTTGCCCATGTTTACTTCTGAAAGCCAGGATATTTGCTGTTTCTAGCGTCCTTGCTGCACCAGCTCCACTCAGGTAGCCCCGGCTGGTGACCACATGCCCTTGGCTGTGCCAAAGTCTCTCCATGGTCTTGTGGGAAGCGGGGACGCTGGGCAGTTACGAAGTATCACTGAGTGTTTGCTGGTCTCCATAGATGACTTGACACAGGGCGCCCAGCAGGCGCCCGCCCTGCTCAGGAGAGATTCTGGTACCCTGCAGGGGACCCACACCCCAGCCTCCTGAGCACAGCCCCTGTCTACACCCTGCCCTACACTCTGTCTACACCTCTCCTACACTCTGCCATACTGCCCCTACAATCTTATCTACACCCCCGGTGCCACCACCCAGGCTGTCACAGGCCAGGAAAGGCTACCAACAAGCCAGGCAAATCTGGGCTGAGTGGCTGCAGGGGCGTCCCAGGCACCAGGAGACCCGGGCAAGGGAAGCCCCAGGACGCAGGCTGCCTGGGGCAGAGTCAGACAGACGGGAATGCAGGTCTTCCCTGGAGGCGGTCCACAAAAGGCCCAGGGAGCCCGACACACCGTGAACCCCGCGGTTCAGACTCCAGGCTTGTCACCTAGAAACTGCGGACGTGGGCAGAGCCGGACCCGCCGTGGCGGGCGGGAGAGCCCCGAGACCCCACGTAAGCTGCCGCAACCCCGGGCAGAACCCGCGGGCCTGCAGCCCAGGATGCAGACCAATCTGGGGGTGGGTAGGGGCGCCAGCTGGGGCAGGTGCCCTGGCGAGGCGAGGTCCCCAAGTGGGGCGGGAACTCAGGTACGCCCTGGGGTGGGCCCCAACCCCCAACCCCCAACCCCCAACCCCCAACCCCCAACCCCCAACCCTAACCCCGCCTCCAGGCTGCCTCGGCCAGACCCACATCCCCGCGCCCTATGGGCCTTGGCTCCGCCCACCCGCCCTCTGCCCCGCCCCCTACCCCGCCCCTTCATTCGGCCCCACGCCCTACAAGCCTTGGTCACGCCCACTTCGCCCTCGACCCCGCCCGTTCCCTCCAGCCCCGCCCCTATCCCGCCCCTTGGCACCGCCCCTCCCCGCGGCCCTTCGCGTCCCCGACGCGCAGGCGCGGGCGCAGGTGCGCGCCGTTTGAAAGTATGGCGCCGGGCGGGCGGGTGGTGCTGTGTGAGGAGAAGATCCGGGAGAAGAGCGGCCTGGCGCCTCACTGCGACCTGGGTGCGCGCCGGGCGGCGGGCGGCGCTGGTGGAGGGCGCGAGCTTCCCGCTGCGGTGTCGGAGGACCGGTCAGGCCAGAGGTCGAAAGAGACCGCTCGGCTCCGAGCCGCCCCAGGCCTGACGGGCGGGGGAGAGGGCTGGGCTGGGGGGCGCGGGCCGGGGGCGCGGGGAGCGCGAAGAGGGGCCCCCGAGGGGCGGGCCCGGGCGAGCTGCGGGCCCGAGCGGAGGCCGTGAGG
>NW_024070204.1:349296-361072 GCF_014754425.2 Oryx dammah
CGGGCGAGCTGCGGGCCCGAGCGGAGGCCGTGAGGGGCGGGCCCGGGGAGCTGCGGGCCCGAGCGGAGGCCGTGAGGGGCGGGCCCGGGGAGCTGGGGTCCCGAGCGGAGGCCCCGAGGGGCGGGCCCGGGCGAGCTGCGGGCCCGAGAGGAGGCCCCGAGGGGCGGGCCGTCCGAGGGGAGCTCCTCCGGGGCGCGTCTGCGGAGCCTTTGCGGTGGTGTTTTTTGCGTGAACTGGTAAGGCCGCTCGGGTTGTCTTTCACCCGTTAGTCAGCTGGATTAGGTTGGTTTTCTGCGAAAGCGTGAAGCATCTTCGTTTCTCCTGCGGTAAGGCTCGTTCGCCCCTCCCAGGCCGAGGATCTCTGGCCTCGTGTTGAAGACGGATGTTGGGCGCTAGTTTTTTATTTATTTTTGTCTGGTTCTGATATCAAGGTAATACCGAGCTCGTCACATCGTGGGTAAAGTGCCTCTTCGGTTTTCTAGAAGAGATTCTGTAAAATTGGTGCCAGTTCTTTTTTGCTTGATAGAACTTTCCAACGAAACCTTATGTGCCTGAAAATTTCCGTATTTGAAGCTTTTAAATTACAGATACGATGTCTGCAGTTGTCATAGAACTATTCATATTATCGACTTCATCTTAAGTAAATTATGGTTGTGTGCGGTTTTGCAAAACTGACTTCATCCGACATGTTAAATGTATGTGTATAGAGTTTGCGGTATTTCCTCATGAGCTTGCTCACGTCTGTGTGGTCTGTAGTGATGCCCTTCTTCCAGTCCTGATATTGGTCATTTCTGTCTTCTCTTTTTTGGTCTTTCTTGAGGTTTATGGATTTTGTTACACTTGTCAGTGAGCCAGCTTTTGGGTTTTCCTCACAGGTTTTTTGGTTTTGAATTTCATTGATTCTGTATTATTTTCTTCTTCCTGCTGCTTTGCATTTATCTTGCTTTTTCTTGATTCTTGAGATGAAAATTTAGATTTCTGATTTGAGACTTTCATTTTAGTGCTGTAAGTTTCCCTGTGGGTGCAACTTTAGCTACATCCAAAAGTTTCGTTGTATTTTCACTTAGTTCACTGCGTTTTTTACATTTCCCTTGACTTTCTCTTAGACCTATGGATTGTTCAGAAATGTGTTTTTTCATTCTTGTGTGACTGGAGGTTTTCCTAGTTTGTTTGGAATTTTTTTCTTTCTGTTACTGATTCTGATGTGATTCCATTATGGTCAGAAAACATACTCTGTATGATCTTGTTTTAAATTTGTGGACATTAGTTTTATGGCCCAAGATCTGGCCTATATGTACCAAGTGCAGCTGGAAGGAATGTGTACTCTGTCACTGGCTGGAGTGTTGTATAAACATCAGTTTGATTCTGTTGACTTACGTTGCTCGGTTCTTTTTTATCCTTGCTGATTTTCAGTCCAGTGAGGCTCTTAATCACCAGGAGGTATGTATTGAGACCCCTGACAATGATTGTGGATTGTCCGTCTCTCTTTCCACGTGACGTGTCTTGAAACTGCTATCTGGTGCAGACATGCTTAGGGTTTTTATGTCTGCATACTGGAGTGACCTTTGTAGCATACATGGTATTCTTCCGTGTTCCTCACGATTTTCTACAGTGAGACATCTGCTTTATCTAATACTCAGTTCAGTTCAGTCGCTCAGTCGTGTCCGACTCTTTGCGACCCCTTGAATCACAGCACGCCAGGCCTCCCTGTCCATCACCAACTCCCGGAATTCACTCACACTCATGTCCGTTGAGTCGATGATGCCATCCAGCCACCTCATCCTCTGTCGTCCCCTTCTCCTCCTGCCCCCAATCCCTCCCAGCATCAGAGTCTTTTCCAGTGAGTCGGTGGCCAAAGTATTGCGTAGCAGGAAGAGTCTTCACTGACTGAATTAACAGGGAAATCAGTATATACTATATATAATTTCTAATCTACTCTGCTAACCTCTGTCTTTTACAGTGTGAAAATGTTAGTTGCTCAGTTGTATCCGACTCTTTGTGACCCCATGGACTGTAGTCTGCTAGTCTCCTCTGTCCATGGGATTCTCCAGGCAAGAATGCTGGAGTGGGTACCCATTCCCTTCTCCAGGGGGTCTTCCCAACCCAGGGATCGAACCTGCATTGGTTCCTCATCTCCTGCATTGCAGGCCGGTTCTTTACCGTCTGAGTCATCAGGGAAGCTTCCCTTTTATAGTATATTTAGACCGTTTATTACTATTTATATGGCTTATGTGTGCCATTTATTATTTTCCTGTTTATTCCCTTTGTTTTTTCTTCTTTCGTTTCCTGTTTCCTTCCTTTTCCTCAGTTGTGTCCGACTCTCTGTGACCCCATGGACTATACAGTCCATGGAATTTCCAGGCCAGAATGCTGGAGTGGGAGCCTTTTCCTCCTCCAGGGGGTCTTCCCAGCCCACGGATCGAACCCAGGTCTGCTGCATGGCAGGCAGGTTCTCTACCAGGTGGGCCACAAGGCAAGCCCCTCCCTCCCTTCCTTGAGCATTCTTTTCTTGTTTCATTTTTATTTATCTGTGATATTTGTGAGCATACCTCTTCGTATGCCTTTTTAGTCATTGCCCTACATATTGCAGCATGGGTGTTTATGTGACTTAACACAGCTTACTTGTGTGGACGGTTTACCATGTGAAGTGAAAGTAGAAACTTTACCACTATTTTTGTTGTTGTTGTTGTCGTTCAGTTGCTCAGTTGTGTACGACTCTTTGAGATCCAGTGGACTGCAGCACGCCAGGCTCCCCTGTCTTTCACTGTCTCCTGGAGTTTGCTCACAATCATGCCCATTGAGTCCATGATGCCATCCAACCATCTCATCCTCTCCTGTCCCCTCCTCCTCCTGCCTTCAGTCTCTCCCAGCACTGGGGTCTTTTCCAGTGAGGCAGCTGTTGCATCAGGTGGCCAAAGTATTGGAGCTTTAGCATCCGTCTTTCCAATGAATATCTGGGGTTGATTTCCTTTAGGATTGACTGGTTTGATCTCCTTGCGTCCAGGGGACTCTCAGGAGTCTCCTCCCGCACCACAGTGTAAAAGCATCAGTTCTTTGGTGCTCAGCCTTCTTTATGGTTCAACTCTCACATCTCTATGTGACTACTAGAAAACCCATAGCCTGACTATATGAACCTTTGTCAGCAAAGTGATGTCTTTGCTTTTTAATACGCTGTCTTAAGTTTGTCATAGCTTTTCCTCCAGGGAGCAAGTGTCTTTTAATTTCATGGCTACAGTCACCGTCCTCAGTGATTTTGGAGCCCAAGAAAATAAAGCCTCTTTGCTGTTTGCATTTTTTCCCCATCTATTTACTGTGAAGTGATGGGACCAGATGCCATGATCTTCGTTTTTTGAATGTTGAGTTTTAAACCAGCTTTTTCACTCTCCTCTTTCACCTTCATCAAGAGGCTCTTTAGTTCCTCTTCACTTTGTTCCGTTAGAGTGGTGTCATCTGCGTGAAAGTGAAGTCGCTCAGTCGTGTCCTACTCTTTGAGACCCCATGGACTGTAGCCCACCAGGTTTCCTCCGTCCATGGGATTCTCCAGGCAAGAGTGCTGGAGTGGGTGGCCATTTTCTTCTCCATGGGATCTTCCCAACCTAGCGATCAAACCCAGGTCTCCTGCCTCACAGGCAGATGCTTTACCCTCTGAGCCACCAGGGAATGCAGCCACCCTGTATGATATATGCAGATATCATCTGCATATCTAAGGTTATTGATATTTCTCCTGGCAATCTTGATTCCAGCTTGTGCTTCATCCAGCCCAGCGTTTCTCATGTACTCTGCAAGCGTACCACCATTTAGGTTTCATTATTCTCCCACTATAGGATTTGTCTAGATATTTCATCTGCATACCTGAGAACCACAGTAATGATGAGATTTTTTTCTTCTTACAGTCATCTGACGGTTTAAATAGCTTAGGAGGAAGCAGTATCCGCGTGTCTACCTGTTTCATTTTTCTTTCTTCATGCCTGATGTCGTGGGTTTCCTTCTTTTATCTTTCCTTAATGTTTAAAGATCTTTCTTAAGTAGTTATTTTCCGGCAGGTGTGCTGGTGAAAAGTTCTCTTAATGTTTCTTCATTTAAGAATACCTGTATTTCACCTTCAGTCATAAAGACTGTTATTGGAGAATATAGATTTCTAGGATGAAAGTTCTTTTTTTCAGCAATTGAAACGTGAGAGCGTTTCCTTTAGGCCACCATGGTTTCTGAGGAGTAACTCCCTGCCGTGGGAGTTGTTTCTCCCTCTGGGTGATGCCTTTCTCTCTGGTTGCTCTCGAGATTCTTTCATTGCTGTTAGTGTTTTTGATTCTGATATGTTAGCTTTGCCTTTATTCTGTTTGGTGTTTTTTCAACTTCTTGAATGTGTAGGTTTTTGTGTTTTTTTTTGCCAAGTTTGGAAAGTTTTCAGCTGTTACTTCTTTTTTTTTTTTAAGCCATGATGTTTTTCTCTTTTTGAAACTTTAATTGGAACTCCATGGGTTCCCAAGGACATGAATGGTAGATTGCTTTTTCTTTTTCTATAGGACCTTGAAGCTCTGTTCATTTTTTAAGTCTGTTTTTTCTCTTGGTCAGATAGGACAGTTTTGTTTATCTTTGCATTTACTCTCTCTGAATTTTTTCTTGTCATCTCCATTCTGTTATTAAGCTGCTGCCATGGTGTTTGTTTGTTTCTTTCAGTTATTGTATTTTTCAATTCTCAAATTTCTATTTGTTTGTTTATATCTTCTGGTTTTTTGCCAAGAATCCCTACATTCTCATTTTTTAAAGCATGTTCATAATTGCTTATTGAACTATTTTTGTATCAGTTGCTTTAAAATCCTTTATAGATAATTCTGGCTTCTCTCATCTCATCTCATTATTGGTGTCTATTGTTTTCTCTCATTCAGATTGAGATATTCCTAGTTCTTCATCATTTTTGATTGGTCATTTTGATTGGGATTCTGCTTCCTGTGTGAATCTTGTCACTCGCTTCTGTCACTGCCTGGATGCTGCCTTGTTGCTGAGGCGGTGGCCAGGCCCCTGCCATGCGCATCTACAGAAGGCTCATTACAGACAGCCCAGGACAGTAGTCAGGTCACTCTCACGGCCCCAGTGCCGGCCACTGTGCAAGGCCAGGGGCACGAGGTCCATGGTTTTCCCTTGGTGTTGGGTGGGAGTGGGGCTGGGGTTGTCAGGAGTCTGTCCTGCAAGGCCGTCACTGTCCATCTTTGACAGTGGACAGCAGGCCTACCCATATCTTTTGGTAGATGTCCATGGGTGTTTCTGGGTGGCCAGCTTCTCCTGCATTCAGATTGGGCTGTATAGGAGACAACAAAACCAACCCTCGGTGCTTGACCCTTTTTTTCGGTCCCTAGACGGTTGGCCTTCTGCTCCCGGCCCTTGCTTCCCATGTTGCTGTCCAGGGTTTTGAGGTCTAATGGGAGGAATAGGGTGAAATGTGTCTGCTCTGTCTTGTCTGAAACTGGAAGCCCCAAAACAGTTTTGTGTTTAATCAAAATGTGTTTTAAAATAAAAGTTCCCAGGAAAATATTTGGTGTATCCAAACACAGAGTGTTTGTTTCATTCAGTTCAGTTCAGTTCAGCTGCTCAGTCGTGTCCGACTCTTTGCGACCCCATGAACTGCAGCACGCCAGGCCTCCCTGTCCATCACCAGCTCCAAATGTCACTAGTTTTGCAGTGATATTTGTCTTATGAGTGCCTACTAGGTGTGTCCCAGAGAAGTGTGTGGTGCCCCCCAAGTGCTGCTGGCCCTCACCCGTAATGGTGTGACCTCAGGTCAGCCCCTGAGAGGGTTTCAGATGTGATCCCTGCTTGGAGGCTTAGAGGCAGTGGGCTGGCAGTCCCCTTAGGAGGGCTTCCTGGTGAGTGGGTTTTGGAGGGAAAATAAATTACTATAAAAATTTATTTTCAGTAAGATGATAAAGTTAAAATCTCTTAATTTTCTATTTTCAGCTGAACTTCAGTCATTATCTATTCCGGGAACTTACCAAGAAAAGATTACTCACCTGGGAAAGTCTTTCATGAATTTAACAGGTCTAAAATCTCTAGATCTCTCACGAAACTCCTTGGTTAGTCTAGAGGTAAGTTTTAGGGTTGTTTCTTAAAAGAAAATTTATTACTATAATAGCAGTGGGAAGTACATTTATGGTAAGAAAAAAAAGCAATCTGTTTTATGACTGCTTCTAAACTTGTAAACTGTACACATAAAGTGACTATGCACTGTGCTGCTTTTCCTGTGTTTGCTGTGAGCTGGGTTTCTTATGCATCACATTGTATTCCAACTATAACATGAAATCACCGCGCTCTGATGAAGATGGCTGTGTCTGTAAAGGGAAAAAGGCCCGAAAGATGAGCGTGTGTGTGCCTGTCTTCATCCTGCATCAGCTGTCCTCTGCATCCACGCTGCACTTCTCATCCGTGTGTGTCTGACTGTTAGCGGCCTTGGGCCCTTGAATGGCTTGCGTGCCTGACGCAGCAGGCGATGGTGATGGAGAGGATGCAAGAAGTCACCAGGCGATGGCGAGCGGGAACGCCGTGTGAACTGCCAGGGCCTGCGGTGGGGAGAAAGGCAGGCAGGACGTCCTTGCCTGGAGCGCGAGTCTGTCAGCGCCCCTGACCTGGCTGGGAGCCCTGCCCCTCGCATCAGCCCTGACCTGGCTGGGAGCCCTGCCCCTCGCATTAGCGTCTGGTGCAAGATCTCGTCCAGGCTGCACTCAGTCCTCATCTGTGAAGCGGGGGCAGCAGCGGTTCTGCTGATGCGGCTGGGCGTGAAAGCGTGGCGTTTGATGCGTCGCTCAGCTGGCGCTTGAGGCCCCACAGGGATTGGCCCGCTCGGCCGCCTCAAGCCCGGCAGCAGAGCTCGCGACGGAGCTCCCCTTGGCTCTGCTGCCTGGCGATGGGGGGCCCGTGTGTGGAGTACGTGTGTGTCAGTACCCGTCTCACCGTGCGCTTGTCCTGGCAGGGCATCGAGTGCCTGACGGCGCTGCAGAGCCTCAACCTCTACTACAACCGCATCTCCTCGCTGGCGGAGGTCTTCCGGCTCCACCCCCTGGCGGGGCTCTTGGAGGTGGACCTGCGGCTGAACCCCGTCGTGAAGAGCGAGTCTGACTACCGCCTCTTCGTGGTGCACATGCTCCCGGGGCTCCAGCAGCTGGGTAGGCGGGCCGCGCTCCCGGCCTTGCTCGGTGCCCCGCTCGTGCTCTTGGGGCAATCGCGCTCTGGCCCTTCTGGAGAGGGGAGCTGGTTTCCTCCTCTCACAGGAAAGCCGCCTGGGAAGGTGGCAGGTAGCCACTTCCTGAGGCCACAAGTGCCTGCCGGGCTGGCCGGGGTGCAGGTGTGGGCTGCCTCGGCTCTCCAGCTGCTCTCAAGCTCTGCTGTCTATTTCCTCACATGGCCTCCTGGGCGTTGTCCCAGGCTCAGCTGGACGGCTGGATTCAGCCTGGTTTTGCCTGCGCCTGGAGCATAGGAACGAGAGGTCACTGTGCTGCACAGGCCCCGGGCGGCAGCGTGAGAGAGCGGGAGGGCCTCATGGCAGGTGCAGCTGCCACTGTGGCCCAGGAGGAACCGACTCTCTCAGGCCTGCAGGCCGAGCTACCAGGATGCCAACCAGCCGTGCCCGATCAGCAGCGTTGTGCTCAGGGAGGCCGGAGCCCTCACCCGCCATCCCGGCTCTCGGGAGCTGCTGTGCTGTGAGCACTGTGGCCCAGGCACCGCAGGCCGACCCCCGCCCGCCCCACGTCCCACTTCAGAGGAGGGCGCTGCGGTGGGAGCTGAGGGCGTACCAGCCGGGAGGCGCTGGGGAAGGAGGGCCTCAGGTCTTGGACCTGGTCCTCCTGTGGAAGTGCCGCTTGAGGGCAGTTAGGACTGTCTGATTGGAGGGCGGTGGTCCTTCTGTGCCCCCAGTGATCAGCGCGTGTTCTCCACTCAGAGGGCCTTTGACTGCTTGGGGAGGCTGGGGGGATTCCAGGGTGTCTCCACCTCCCAGGTGCTGAGATAATGAAATGAGACCCACATGGCAGGGCTTGTCAGGTAGACGCTGGGCAGAGTCCACACCTTGGTCCTTGTTTCTCACTGGGATGTGCGCCTCTGGGCGCTGTGGGCTCAGCTTCCTGAGCAATTCTGGGGCGGTCCCGACAAGTTCCTGAGGGCCGGCCTCCAGCGTTGGGAGGGCAGCCTCCCTCGGGTACTCAGGAGGAGGTGTGGCTGTGGACGCGGGAGGTCTTCTTGGGTCCAGGGCGCATGCGGAAACAGTTAGGCTTGGCTCTGTCTCCTGTTCCAGTCCCCGGGATCCGAGGAGGGGAGTCCCGGGTGCCAGCACGAGCCCTGGGCCTCTCCTCTCCGATGTGTTGGGCTCCTCGCCCGTGGACGCTGGCTAGGGGTGCTCACTTGCTAGGGGTGGTTTGCGGGCCTTGCCCAGCGTCCAGGATGTGTGTCAAGAGGAGGCGAGAAGGGCATGCCTGCGTGTGAACTTGGTGTGTGTTTCCCTTCCCGTCTGAGGCTCAAGCCGGGTGTGTGCTGCCGCCTCCGGGGTCGCGCTCAGCATCTGCACGGTCCCCTGTGGTGGGTCGGCCCTCGGGGAGGGGAGGGCCCCAGAACAGGGCAGCGCCCCCGGTCAGGTGTGCGTGAGGCCACGTGGGCAGCGGACGCCTTCCTGCCCACGGGAGCCGGCGGGCGCGCGTGGAGGGGCCTGGCACCTGCCTCCTGTTACTTGCCCCTGCTGTCTTCTCTGTAGATGACCGCCCTGTGAGGGAGAGTGAGCGGAGAGCGTCCCGGCTGCATTTTGGTTCGGATGACTCGCTGGACTCAAAGCAGAGCTTCCCATCTGTTTTCAGAGAAGAAAGGTATGAACAGAAAAAGTGAGAGTGAAAGTCGCTCAGTCATGCCCAACTCTCTGTGACCCCATGAACTATATAGTACAGTTCTCCAGGCGAGAGCACAGGAGCGGGTAGCCTTGCCCTTCTCCAGGGGATCTCCCTGACCCGGGTCTCCCACATTGCCAGGGGATTCCTTACCAGCTGAGCTCTCAGGGAAGCCCATGAGCAGAAGTGGTGTTTGAACATCTTGAGGAGCATTCATTGTGGATAGAAGAATGCCAACCTCTGTATTAACTGGAGATGCAAATTCTGCCTGCGGATTGCCCCTGAGATGGCAGACCTGCGGGGGCGTGGTGGGGGTGGGAGAGACGCCCCCCACCAGCTGGCGATCAAGGACACTTGGGACAGACTCTCTTCCTGTCCATCACATTGTCTGTAGGTTACTTTTCAATGTTAGGTTGGCCAAAATGTTTGAGTTTTCCTGTAAGATGGTAAGAACTTTCTGGGCAACCCAATACGGGAAACGTTGTTAAGGCAATTGACGGCGGATAGGTAGCAGGAAAGGCCTGTGGCAAGAAGCCTTGCTCCGCCTCCCAGCTCCCACCCACCCCTCAGGCAGCCGCTGGCCCTTCTCTTAACGGTTGCTGCTTCCAGGCTGTTTGTTCCTTTCTGGTCTCGGCCGGTGTAGGCACTGCTGTCTGTGGATGGGAACACTGACAGGCCTGGCCGCTCCGGAGCCGCCTCTTCACACCCTGGCGGTGTCAGCTCTCGGGCTCTGCGCCCTCTGGTGTCCCCCTTCCTTTCTCTGCTCTGCGGGCAGGGCTCTCACTCGCTGTGCCAGGCTGTGGGAGCCTGTGCCTGGCTTCTCAGCGCCTCCCAGCGCCTGCCGTCTGCACTTTTCTGTCTTACTTGAGGTTGTTGGGGTGGTAGCACGTGTGTTCTGAAAGCAGAGTCTTCGTGTGTTTGGTTGATTCTGAAGGTATACGCCAGTCAGTGGTGTTTACCCAGCTTGTAATGTGTGAGGATCATATATTCCTTCTTAGATTAGCATTTTGTTTTGTCTGAAGCTTTTAGTAGTTTTCTTTCTCTTGCATTACACACCTGAGTTCACGTGTAAGTTTCTCTAACGCAGAGGTCAGCTGACTTCTTTTGTAAAGGGCTGGAGAGAATGTTTTCAGCTCCGTGGACTGTATGATCTGTGTTTTAACTTCTGAACCCTGACTTTGTAGATGAAAGCAACTATAGACAATACATAAACTAATGACTGTGTTCCAGTAAAACTTTATTTACAACACAGGCAGTGGGTTGGATTTGACTTGTGGGTCATACTTGGCCAACTTGTATTCTAACATCTTAAGATCAGTTCCAAATTCCGGGAATCTCCTCTTCCCTCAGCTGCCTCGCTTGGAGTTCCCCTCCCCTCACGTCCCTATTTCAAACCCGGCTAACTGACCCTGCAGGATGGTCTGAGTATTGTGTGCCCCAGAGTTTCACGCCGGAGTCCCAACCCCAACTCAGTGGCTTTAGGGGACAGGGCCTGTTGGAGGCGCTGAGGTCCTGCGGGGGGAGCCCTCACGATGGAGTTGGTGCCCCCCTGCCGAAGAGACCCTGCAGAGCTCTCGAGCCCCGTCCACATCCACGGGCGTTTGCACGTCACCCAGTGTCAGTCCTGTGACTTTGTCCTCCTTCAACATTGAGTTGCCAGTTACTTTCCATATAACTTTTAGAATTAACCTGTCAGTATCCACAAAACACCTTGCTGGAATTTTGATTGAGATTGTGTTGACTTACAGATGAGAAGGAACTGACATCTTAACACTACTGAGTCTTCCTATCCGTGGACATGGAATATCCATTTATTTAGTTCTTTGATTTCATTTATCAGAGGCTTGTAGTTTCCCTGATTTGATGCTGTACATATTTTGTTAGACTGATGCTTTAGTATGTTGGTCTTTTGAGGCTAATTTGGGCTTTTTAATTTAAAACTCCAGTTGTTCGTTGCTGAGAATATATAAAAGCATTTGACTTGTATGCAGCTGCTAGTGACGGAGTACCACAAACAGGGTGGCTTAAAGTGACAGAAATTTACTGCCTTACAGTTCTTAGGCTGGAAGTCTGAAATCAAGGTGTTGTCAGCCCTGCTTCCTCCTGGAGGCTCAGAGAGGGAATCCATTCCGTGACTCCAGCTTCGACGGTTTGCTGGCCATCTCCAGCGTTGTCTCCAGTCCTTCTTTCCGTGGCTGTCTTCTCCCTGCGTCTTTTCACAGAGCTCCCCATTGTGCCTGTCTGTCCTGTGTCCAGATTTCCCTGTTCTTAAGGATATCAGTCACATTGGTTAGGGCTCCCCATAATTTCCTCATTTTAACTCGATTACCTCTGTAAAGACTCTTCTTTCCAAATAAGGTCATGCTCTGAGGTGTGGGGTGTTGGGACTTTAGTTTCCCTTTTTAGGGAATGTATGCCGTTAATTTCCTTTTCTCGTCTTCCTGCCTTGGCTGGGACATCCAGTATGGTGTGAAGGCCATGGGCAGTGGGGCCGTGCCTGCCGTGCTCCTGGGCTTGGCGGGATCGCAGCAGGTCTCTCCCACCAGGGCTGCTGCCGCCTGCGGGCTTCCGTCGGTGTTCTTTATCAAGCAGAGCAGGTTCCCATCGACGCCCAGCTTACTGACCGTTGTGTCATGGATGGTATTAGACACCCAGTTTACTGACCGTTGCGTCGTGGATGGTATTAGACGCCCAGTTTACTGACCGTTGCGTCGTGGATGGTATTAGACGCCCAGTTTACTGACCGTTGCGTCGTGGATGGTATTAGACGCCCAGTTTACTGACCGTTGCGTCGTGGATGGTATTAGACGCCCAGTTTACTGACCGTTGCGTCGTGGATGGTATTAGACGCCCAGTTTACTGACCGTTGCGTCGTGGATGGTATTAGACGCCCAGTTTACTGACCGTTGCGTCGTGGA
>NW_024070204.1:361472-377252 GCF_014754425.2 Oryx dammah
CGGGTATTAGACGCCCAGTTTACTGACCGTTGCGTCGTGGACGGGTATTAGACGCCCAGTTTACTGACCGTTGCGTCGTGGACGGGTACTAGACTCTGTCGAGCGCTTTTTCTGTGTTTACTGATGTTGTCATGTGACTCTTCTTCTTGAGCCTGCTGGTGTGATGGGTCACACTGACTTTTTTCCGAATGTGGAGCCAGCTATGCAGACCTGGAATAAACCCCACTCAGCTGTGGCATAGGCTTGTCACACCTTGCTGGCCTCCAGTTGCTGGTGTTTGTTGGGGGTCTTCTGCATCCGTGTTCATGGGAGGTGAAGGGCCTGTCGTTCCCTTGCATTGTCTTTGCCGGTTCTGGCATCAAGGTAATGCTGGCCTCATAGAACAGGTTAGGGTGCATTCCCTCTGTTTCCTCTCTGTCTCACAGAAAATTGGTATAGTTTCTTTCTTGAATGTTGGTAGGATTTACCATTGAACCTGTCTGGACCTGGTATTTTAGGAGGCTGTCAATCATTGATTCAAGGTCTGTAATCTGTACAAGTCTGTTCTTGGTGCCCACTTCTCCTGGTGTGAGCTTTGGAAGATGGTGCTTTTCCAGGAGCGGTTCCGTTTCACCCAGGTCGTCCATCTGCGGGCAGAGCGCCCTGGTGTTCTCTGCTACCCTCGTGCTCTCCATGGACTCTCTGGGGGTGCTGCTGCTGTTAGTTCCTGAGTTAGTGATGTGTCATTTTTTTCCTAGTTAACCTGTTATAGATAGAGGTTTTTCCATTTTATTTATCTTTTTAAATTTAGAACTAGCTTTTGGATTTGTTGATTTTCTTTTTTTCCTGTTTTCAACTTTATTGATTTTTGCTCTAAGTTTTACTATTGCTTTTGTTCCTCCTGCTTTGGGTCTAATTTGTTTCTTAGTTTCCTAAGGTGGGAGCTTAGGTTACTGGTTTGGATTGTGCTGTGTCCGCTGTGCGTTCAGTATTGTGTATCTCCTTCTACACATTGCTTCCACTGTACCCCACACATTTTGGTGAGGTGTATATTCTTTTTAATTTAGTTGAAAATATTTTTATTTTGAAGTACTTTCGTTCAGAATACTTTTGAGGTTTCTTTGACTCATGTTATTTGGGAATATGTTGTTTAATCTTCCTTTTTTTGAGATTTTCCAGTTATCTTTCTGTTACTTATTTTATTACAAATTTTAATTCCATTGTGCCCTGAGAACGAGCCTCGTGTGATCTGTTTTCTCTTTAGTGTGTAGAGGCGTGTTTTGTGGCCCAGGACGGATCTGTGCTGGGGAGTGTTGCCTGTGACTGTGGGACGAGCGTCCTGCTGTCTGGACAAGGTGGACACCGGCTCCTCCAGGTGGTGCTGTTGAGCCCAGCTGTGTCCTTGGTGACTGCCTGCAGGATCTGCCCCTTTCCGACGTGGGGGAAGTGGGTCCGTCCTCCTGAGCTCCTCAGCGTCTGCGTTGGGTAACCTGATGCTGTCTTACTGGCACAAGCCTGTCCAGGGCTGCTGCGTTTTCCTACAGAGCTGCCCTGAGTCCTTACCCCCTTTATCCCAGGTTGCTCTCACTGCCCAAGTCAGCTCTGTCTGAAGGTGATGTAGCTTCTTTCACTTTGTTCTGACTGGTGTTAGCATAGTCTGTTTTCCTTTCTCTGTTCATTCACTTTTAAACCTGTGCATCGTTATATTTGAAGGGGGTTTCTGTAGGTAACATGTAGTCCGCCTTGTGTTTTCATCCGCGCTGACCGTCTCTGCCCTCCATGTGGTGTGTGTAGACCCTGCTGTCTGAAGTGCTTCTTGATGCAGCTGGGTTGACAGCTGCTGTGTTCGCTGTTTCTTTCTGATGGCCTTGTTCTTACTTTGTCTTCTGATCGTCCCTTCCTTTCGTGGTTTTACGTGATCATCCAGTGATTCCGTTTTCCCCCTCAGCACATCAGTTATGGGCAGGTTTTCACTTCGGCGGTCGCCCTGAGCACACAGGACAGGCAGACCTCGTTTTCTGTGCTTTGCTCTATTGTGTTTTGCAGACTCTGTGTTCTCATAGGTGGAAGGTTTGTGTCACCCTCAAGCCAGGCAGGTCTGTTGTGCCGTTTCCCAGTGACATTTGATCTTCGTTCACTTCGTGTCTCTGTCGCATTTTGGTGATTCTTGCAGCGTTCCAGATGTTTTCAGCTTTTTATATTATGGTGATCCGTGATCCCATTGCTGCCATGACTTGCAAAAGCGTCAGATGATGTTTAGCACTTTTTAGCACACTTAACACTTTTTACTCTGGCCTGGAAAATCCCATGGATGGAGGAGCCTGGTGGGCTGCAGTCCATAGGGTCGCTAAGAGTCAGACACCACTGAGCAACTTCACTTTCACTTTTCACTTTCATGCATTGGAGAGGGAAATGGCAACCCACACCAGTGTTCTTGCCTGGAGAATCCCAGGGACGGGGGAGCCTGGTGGGCTGCCGTCTCTGGGGTCGCACAGAATCGGACATGACTGAAGCGACTTAGCAGCAGCACATTTTAAAATTAAATTGTATACGTTGTTTTTTAACATAATATTGTTGCTCACTCAGTAGACTAAGTGCAGTGTAAATAGTAAGAAAGCTAAGGTCATGGCATCTGGTCCTGTCGCTTCATGGCAGATAGAAGGGGGAAAAGTGGGAGCAGTGACAGATTGTTCTTACCTTGGATCCAGAATCACTGTGGACTTGACTGCAGCCATGGAATTAAAGACGCTCCCTGGGAGAAAAGCCAGGACGGGACACCACTTTGCTGACAGAAGTCCACATGATCAGAGCCGTGGTTTTCCCAGGAGTCACGTGTGGATATGAGAGTTGGACCATAAAGAAGGCTGAATGCTAAGGAACGGATGCTGTTGAATTGTGGTGCAGGAGAAGACTCTTGTGAATCCCTTGGACTGCAGGGAAGTCAAATCAGTCATTCCTAAAGGAAATCAGTCCTGAAGATTGACTGGAAGGACTGACGCTGAAGCTGAAGCTCCAGTAAATAGTTTGGCCCCCTGATTCAAAGAATCGACTCATTGGAAAAGACCCTGATGCTGGGAAAGATTGAAGGCGGGAGGAGAAGGGGGCGGCGGAGGAGGAGACGGTTGGATGGCATCATGGACTCAATGAAGGTGCTTTTGAGCAAACACCAGGAGATGATGAAGGACAGGGGAGCCTGGCATGCTGAGGTCCGTGGGGTCACAGAGAGCCAGACGCCACTTAGCAGCTGAACGGCAGTAGTGTACATAAAGAGTTTCCCCTTCTGACTTGTTTCAGAATCTTCTTCGTCTTAGCTTTTCTCCAGTTGAACATCTTCCTTGCTGTAATTTTTCCCAGCATTTACTCTGCCACTGTTCTCGGAGCTTCCTGTCTCTGTGACTTGGTGTCTGACAGTCACTTGAGGGTTCTTGGTCATCTTCAGCTACGTCTTCAGCTCCCCTCTCTCCTGCCAGTAGTCTCATGTGCAAATGTTATGCCTTTCGGTGTTGGCCCATGATTCTAGGTATTCTGTTCTGGTTTTTCTTTTTTTTCCAGTCTTTTTTAAGCTTCGCTTTTCAGTTTGAGAGTTTCTGTTGCTATGTTACCAAGTTCAGAGACTCTTTCCTCAGCCACATCCAGTTTACTGTTGAGCTCATTAGTGGCACTTTTCATCTGTTGCAGTGTCTTCAACTCACATTTCTGTTAGGATCTTCCTTAGAATTTCCCCGTCTCTGCTTGCGTCTCCCATCCATTCTTTCAGTGTCTCTTCTTTCCATTAGATCTTGTAGCATTATTACTCACAGTTGTCTAAAATCAGAGCCTGATTTCATCCAGCGTTTCTGAACCTGGTTCTAGTGCTTGCTCTTCTCAATGTTGTCATGGCTATTTGGAGCTCCATGAGATTCCAGATGCATTTTAGGGTGGTTTTTCTATTTCTGGGAAAAATATCACTGGGATTTTGATAGGATTGCACTGATTCTGTAGATTTCTTTGGGCAATGAATATTTTAACAGTGTTGAGTCTTCCAGTCCACGCACATGTGTGTTTCTGCTTACTTATGTCGTCTTTACTTTGTTTGAGCCATGTTTTGCAGTCTGTGTGTGTGCTCAGTCGTGTCCAATGCTTTGCAGCCCCGTGGACTGTAGCCCACCAGGCCCCTCTGTCGACTGGATTCTCCAGGCAAGAATCCTGGAGTGGGTTGTCCTTTCCTCCCCCAGGGGATCTTTCCAGCCCAGGCATCAGACCCGTGTCTCCTGCATCAGCAAATGGATTCTTTACCACTGAGCCACCTGGGGAGCGTGTTTTTAGTTGACCTATCCTTGATTATCTCGAGACTAAGTTATCACAGAGTTTAGATGATCTGATGCAATGACCTTATTATCCAGATGTGACAGTAGAGACCCGAACAGGCTGTATGCGCCCACCATCAGGGGTCTGTGGCAGACCTTGAAGGAGAACCCAGTCCCCTTCTTTCTGCAGGGACCTGGAAGACTCTCAGCTCTAGAAAATAGAGTGTCATTTACTTCTCTAGGTGTGATCAGGGACATAAAGCCAATATTCGTAGTGTGTGACTGAGTTCTGTTTTGAAGAGTGATTCTTAAGCTGCCTTTGTTAGAAATTAGGTCCCTGTGAATGCTTGCCTTTGTGTGGAAGGACCTCCTATTTTACAGCTTCTCATTTCAGTTGCTAGAGAGAGACAGATATTCACTTAATGTGAGAGTAGACATTGGAACACCGTGTTCTTGAACTCTCTTTTTGTTTTGTTGTTTGGTTGGTCCATATGGATCTTAGCTTCCCTGAATTGGAAGCATGGGGTCTTAACCACTGGACTGCCAGGCAAGTCCCTCCTTGAATTTTGCTGGTCACGTGTACCACAGTGCTAGGAGACCCTCACACGGGGGGCTTCCTGGAATTGCCACCCTTTAATGAAGCCAGGTGTGGTGACCAGTCATCCTGGCCGAGTTCTCTCCGCCTTCCCTGTGGCAGAAGGCCCCACTGCTCCTCCTCAGAGACCTTGAGGCAGGGTCAGCGGTGCGGCGGCCGTGTCCCGGGTCTGCACACGCTGGGTGCGAGTGGGGGCACCAGAGCGAGGTTTGCTTGTCTTCGTAGACCTCGTCACTCCAGAGTCAAGGGCACTGACCCTTCCACCCAGAAGTGCTTGGTCATGGACGCGGATGACGAGGCAGTCCTGAGCCTCATTGCCGAGTGCGAGTGGGACCTGAGCAACCCTCCTGGGGGCATGAGTTCCAGCCAGAAGGAGTCAGAGGCCAGCCTCCAGAGCTCCAAAGGTAGGCTGCTCCTCGCCGAGAGGATGGGCGCGCAGCCCGGCTGGGAGGCTGGCGTCTGCTGCCTTTTTAAGAGAACTTGCCTTTAAATGTAGACTCTTCAGGAAGTCCTGTGCCTGTGATATCAGTAATTCGATCGTGGAGCTCCAGGAGGAGCCAGTGTATTTAGGTGGGGTAGTCACACTGCCAGTCTTTAATCTCAGGTCCCTCTCAGGTCAGCTGCAGGGGTAGCAAAGACGTGAGGCGTCCTGCGCTGGAGGGGCTGAGTCCCCGCCGGCCTCGAGGGGGCTCCCCTCTGGCTCCGGCTGCATGTGAGTGAGGGGTGACACCTGATGAGCACGGGCATGTGAGCTCCTTCACGCCCATGCTGGCTTTTCCGCCAGGACTCATGTGTGAGCTTCAGCTGCTTTGCTGCGGCTTCTCTCGTGGGTCCCAGGAGCTTTTCGTGAAGTCACAGCGTCTGGGTCTTCCTGCTGCAGTAGCCCCCTGCCTCAGCCTCCCCGCCACCTCCTGGGCCTGTCGGGCCCTCCGGGGTGGCGCCCGTCCTGAGCGTGCGGCAGCGTCTACTGAGGGCTTCAGTTTGCATTTCCTGGAGATGAGTCCCAGCAGCCTGCTCGTGTGCTCATGGCGTCTTCTGAGCCGTTCCTGCTCCCGCTGCCCCCCTCCCCGATTCCTTTCTTGGTATTGACGCCCCGGACTCCATTATGCTGGTGGAACACAGCCTGTCTCCGATTTCTGCCCTCCCTGTGGCTTGCCTTTCATTTTCTCAGCAGCACTTCCAGGAGCGGTTCTGTCTGAGTGAGGCCGCTCCTCCCTGTTCCCCTTCCTGGTTGTACTTTCCAGTGTGCTGGCCGTGCTTGCGGGGGCTCCTCCCATGGACCTGTCCACCTCCTGGGGACCCGCACTTGGGTCTGAGAGCTGCTCTCTTGAGTGAATTTCTGGCTGTGGTGTGAGCTGGTGGCTCAGGTTGTCTGTCTGTCCCAACATGTATCCAGCTGTACCAGTGCCATTTATTGCAAAGACAACCTTGCAAGGTTGTCCATTCAGTGGCCGGAGTCTCTGGATCCGCTGACTGTTGTGTCTGTCCTGACTCACCGGCTGGATGGTGCTTCCCGCTGGATGTGGGGCGGGGTCCCCTCGCCTGGGCTGCTGTGGGCAATGGCGCCCGCACGTTCCTTACAGGGTGGCCAGCTGTGTGACCAGCTTTTTTTCCTGTTTACCCCACATAGGAGTGTGCTTGACAGGTATGCTACACTGTCAGAAACCGGAAGTATAAGTTTTAGTGGAATAAGCTTTTTAAATGTCTTTAACACAGCAGAGTCGCAGCACCGACTGAGCTCCCAGTCAGCCCAGCACCAGTGCGGGGACTCGCGGTGGAAGGGCCCTGAGCGGCGCAGGAGCAGCTCCAGGGCGGGCTGCGTGGAGCCGAGGCTGCAGGACCAGCGCTGCGGCGAGCTCCCCCCCCAGCTCTTCACCCCAGGTGACCCCCGGTGTGCTGTGCTCATCTTCTTCCGACTGTGTGTGTGTGTGTGTGACCCTGAGGTGTGTTAAGGGAAGACGCTCCTTTACAAATGGAAGCTGACGAAAAGACTTGACCCCAGAAGATGAGCCCTGCGGGTTGGAAGGTGTCCAGTGTGCTGCGGGGGCGGGGGGAACAATTCCTAGTAGCCCCACAAAGAATGAAGCTTCCGGGCAAAGTGGGAAGCAGCACTCAGGTGTGGATGTGTCTGGTCGTGAAAGGAAAGTCCGATGCTGTAAAGAACAGCATTGCATTGCAACCTTGAATGTTAGCTCCATGAATCCGGGTAAATCGGATGTGGTCAGCAGGAAGTGGCAAGATTGAACATTAACACCTTAGGAATCAATGAACTGAAATGGATGGGAATGGGGAAATCTAATTCAGATGACCATGTTATCTATTATTGTGGGTAAGAATCCCTTAGAAGAAATGGAGGAGCCCTCATAGTCAACAAAAGAATTAAAAATGCAGTACTTAGGTGTGGTCTCAAAAATGACGGAATGATCTCTGTTCATTTCCAAGGCCAACCATTCAGTATCACAGTAACCCAAGTCTATGCCCCAACCACTAATGTCAAAGAAGCTGAGGTTGAAAGGTTCTGTGGTGACCTACAAGACCTTCTAGGACTGACACTGAAAAAAGACATCCTTTTCCTCATAAGGGATTGGAATGCAAAGTAGGAAGTCAAGAGATACCTGGAGTAACAGGCAAGTTTGGCCTTGGAATACAAAATGAAGCAGGGGAAAGGCTAACAGTTTTGTCAAGAGAACATGCTGGTCATAGCGAACACCCTTTCCCAGTAATCCAAGAGGTAGCTCTACCCAAAGGAGAAGCCCCAGCAAGACGGTAGAAGGGATGAAGTCACATTTAGAATCAAACCCCATTCCCAGCAGGGACGCTCGGAAGGCACACCTTGTGCACGTCAGGACCCAGGGCCCCCCACAGAGGCTGAGACGGAACTGTGTCTGAGTGTCTCCTGAGGCGGGGCGGGTCGGCAGTGGGCCGCTGCAGGGCCAGGGACTGGGCGCAGCAGACCTCGGTGTGGCACAAGGCCTCTTGGAGGAGGTCACCAGGGCCCCACCACAGAGCTGCCAGAACTCGCACAGGATGGGGAAACAGACTCCCGGAGGGCCCGACAGAACCTTGTGCACCAGGACCCAGGAGGAAGGGCAGCGACCCCACAGCAGACTGACCCAGACTTGCCCGGGAGTGTGCAGGAGTCTCCAGCCGAGGTGTGGGTCGGCAGTGGCCTGCTGCAGGGTTGGAGGCACTGAGTGAGGCAGTGTGTGCATGGGAGGAGATTGCCATTATCTTCATTCCTGCCACTGTAGGTTCAGTTCCGCTCAGTCGCGTCTTGACTCTTTGCAACCCCATGAATCGCAGCACGCCAGGCCTCCCTGTCCATCACCAACTCCTGGAGTTCACCCAGACTCATGTGCATCGAGTTGGTGATACCATCCAGCCATCTCGTCCTCTGTTGTCCCCTTCTCCTCCTGCCCCCAATCCCTCCCAGCATCAGGGTCTTTTCCAGTGAGTCAACTCTTCGCATGAGGTGGCTAAAGTACTGGAGTTTCAGCCTCAGCATCAGTCCTTCCAATGAACACCCAGGACTGGTCTCCTTTAGGATGGACTGGTTGGATCTCCTTGCAATCCAAGGGACTCGCAAGAGTCTTCTCCAACACCACAGTTCAAAAGCATCAATTCTTCAGCCTTCAGCTTTCTTCACAGTCCAACTCTTACATCCATACATGACCACTGGAAAAACCATAGCCTTGACTAGGCGGACCTTTGTTGGCAAAGTAATATCTCTGCTTTTTAATATGCTATCTAGGTGGTCATAACTTTCCTTCCAAGGAGTAAGCGTCTTTTAATTTCATGGCTGCAGTCACCATCTGCAGTGATTTTGGAGCCCCCCAAAATAAAGTCTGACACTGTTTCCACTGTTTCCCCATCTATTTCCCATGAAGTGATAGGACCAAATACCATGATCTTACTTTTCTGGATGTTGAGCTTTAAGCCAACTTTTTCACTCTCCTCTTTCACTTTCATCAAGAGGCTTTTTAGTTCCTCTTCACTTTCTGCCATAAGGATGGTGTCATTTGCATATCTGAGGTTATTGATATTTCTCCCGGCAATCTTGATTCCAGCTTGTGCTTCTTCCAGCCCAGCGTTTCTCATGATGTACTCTGCATATAAGTTAAATAAGCAGGGTGACAATATACAGCCTTGACGTACTCCTTTTCCTATTTGGAACCAGTCTGTTGTTCCATGTCCAGTTCTAACTGTTTCTTCCTAACCTGCATATAGGTTTCTCAAGAGGCAGGTCAGGTGGTCTGGTATTCCCATCTCTTGAAGAATTTTCCACAGTCTATTGTGATCCACACAGTCAAAGGCTTTGGCAGTCAATAAAGCAGAAATGATGTTTTTCTGGAACTCTCTTGCTTTTTCCATGATCCAGCAGATGTTGGCAATTTGATCTCTGGTTCCTCTGCCTTTTCTAAAACCAGCTTAACATCTGGAAGTTCATGGTTCACGTATTGCTGAAGCCTGGCTTGGAGAATTTTGAGCATTACTTTACTAGCGTGTGAGATGAGTACAGTTCTGCGGTAGTTTGAGCATTCTTTGGCATTGCTTTTCTTTGGGATTGGAATGAAAACTGACCTTTTCCAGTCCTGTGGCCACTGCTGAGTTTTCCAAATTTGCTGGCATATTGAGTGCAGCACTTTCACAGCATCATCTTTCAGGATTTGAAATGGTTCAACTGGAATTCCATCGCCTCCACTAGCTTTGTTTGTAATGATGCTTTCTAAGGCCCACTTGACTTCACATTCCAGGATGTCTGGCTCTAGGTGAGTGATCACACCATCATGATTATCTGGGTTGTGAAGATCTTTTTTCTACAGTTCTGTGTATTCTTGCAGCCACTTCTTAGTTTGGCCCCAGGTAAATAACAGGGAGGGAACACAGCTCCACCCATCAACAGAAATGGATTAAAGATTTAACTTTGGCCATGCTGATCAGAACAAGACCCAATTTCCACCCCCCCTCAGTCAGTCTCTCCCATCAGGAAGCTTCCATAAGCCTCTTATCCTTCTCTGTCAGAGGGCGGGCAGACTGAAAACCACAGTCACAGAAAACTAGTCAATCTGATCACGTGGACCACAGCCTGGTCTAACTCAATGAAACTGTGAGCCATGCTGTGTAGGGCCACCCAAGACAGACGGGTCATGGTGGAGAGTTCTGACAAAACGTCCACTGGAGAAGGGAATGGCAAGCCGCTTAAGTATTCTTGCCTTGAGAACCCCATGAACAGTATGAAAAGGCAAAAAGATAGGCAAACTCCCCAGGTCGGTAGGTGTCCAATATGCTACTGGAGATCAGTGGAGAAATAACTCCAGAAAGAATGAAGAGATGGAGCCAAAGCAACAACACCACCCAGTCGTGGATGTGACTGGTGACAGAAGCAAGGTCTGATGCTGTAAAGGGCAATATTGCAGAGGAACCTGGAATGTCAGGTCCATGAATCAAGGCAAATTGGAAGTGGTCAAACAGGAGATGGCAAGAATGAATGTTGACATTCTAGGAATCAGTGAACTCAAATGGACTGGAATGGGTGAATTTAACTCAGATGACCGTTATATCTACTGCTGTGGGCAAGAATCCCTTAGAAGAAATGGAGTAGCCATCATGGTCAACAAAAGAGTCCGAAATGCAGTACTTGGATGCAGTCTCAAAAACGACAGAATGATCTCTCTTCGTCTCCAAGGCAAACCATTCAGTATCACAGTTATCCAAGTCTATGCCCTGACCAGTAACACTGAAGAAGCTGAAGTTGAACAGTTCTATAAAGACCTACAAGACCTCCTAGAACTAACACCCAAAAAGATGTCCTTTTTGTTATAGGGGACTGGAATGCAAAAGTAGGAAGTCAAGAAATATCTGGAGTAACAGGTAAGTTTGGCCTTGGAGTGCAGAATGAAGCAGGGCAAAGGCTAATAGAGTTTTGCCAAGAGAACACATAGCAAATACCCTCTTCCAACAACAGAAGAGAAGTCTCTACACGTGCACATCACCAGATGGTCAACACCAAAATCAGATTGCAGCCAAAGATGGAGAAGTTCTATACAGTCAGCAAAAACAAGACTGGGAGCTGACTGTGGCTCAGATCATGAACTCCTTATTGCCAAAATCAGACTTAAATTGAAGAAAGTAGGGAAAACCACTAGACCATTCAGGTATGACCCATAAAGAAGGCTGAGTGCCTTTGAATGGTGTTGCTGGAGAAGACCCTGGAGAGTCCCTTGGACTGCATGGAGATCAAACCAGTCCATCCTAAAGGAAATCAACCCTAAATATTCATTGGAAGAACTGATGCTGAAGCTGAAGCTCCAATACTTTGGCCACATGATGTGAAGAACTGACTCATTGGAGACGACCCTGATGGTGGGAAAATTGAAGACACAAGGAGAAGGGGGCGGCAGAGGATGAGATGGTTAGATAGCATCACTGACTCAATGGGCATGAATTTGAGCAACGTCTGGGAGATTGCTGTGGAGGACAGAAGAGCCTGGCCTGCTGCGATCCTTTGGGTCACAGAGTCAAACACAGCTTTGCAACTGAACAACACAAAGACAAGGGAGACCAGGCAAGTTAATTGAGAGTGGTGTTTGCATGAATGTGGAAAGGCGTCAGAAACCTCCTGAGTGTGAGCAAACCCAGTCCCTTCCTGAGTTTCATCCAGGTGAGCTTGTGGGGACCTTGGAGGCAGCGTAGGTCGTGGCGGTCCCTGTCTAGTGCCCATGGCCCACAGACACGGCCTCTCGCTTCATGTACTTTGTGTCGTGAGATCTCACACGTGTCCCTTCACACGGATTCACGTGGCGGTGCGTGTGTGCGTGTTCTGGTCCAGGATCCATCCAGTGCACGTGGAGTATCTTAATGTCATGTCTCAGATGCTTGTGAGCAGGAACACGTTCTAAGTTTCCATAGTCTGTCCTGGAGCTTTGAAGTGTTCAGACTGTACTTCTGTGGGGTCACCCTCAGTCCCAGGTGGCTTGCTCTGCTGGCTCCTGGTGGCCAGACACGCTGGGGTGTAATGGGGCGTGGGCTCGTGCAGAAGCCCCAGGCTGCTGCAGGTCAGGGGAAGTGGGGCCGTGTCACATAGTGGGGCGTGCAGCATGGAGCGCGACTGGTGTGCCTTTGGGTTGTGGCAGGCGGGGGCTGGGTCCCTCTGAGTCTGTGAGTCAGACCAGTCCTGGCAAGGGGGTGGTGGTGGCCCGCTGTCACTGGTCAGGTGGACTTGGTGACGGACGTGGAGCCGGGGGCCCTTGGTGTCCAGGTGGTCTCTGACCCAGGCAGCCAGAGAGCAGCGGTCCATCCGCTCAGAGAGCCAGTTGGCCCAGTTTGTCATACAGAGCTCTGGCAGGAAGACACGGTGATTGGCCAGAGTCTCTCACTTCCCGGTTAGTTTCCCATATTCGTGTGTACAGCTGCAGCGCTGGTCCCTGAGCCCCGGGAGCCTGATGGTGAGGGCTCTGCCCGCTTCTCTGTTACAGACTCCACGGAGACCAAGGACTCAGGCACTTCTCAGAAGTCCAGTGTGTCGACACAAAAGATGTTAAACCCCTTACCTGCTCCTGAGAAGTACAGGAAGCGGAGGATGCCTGGCGGGAGGTTCCAGGCGCCTGCGGACGAGGCCTGTCTCAGCTCTCTGGAGGGGAGCCTGAGTGTGAGCCGGAGGAGTGGTTCGGAGGGCTGGGGCCAGGCCGCCTCTTCCCTCTCGGCCACCCCAGGGCCCAAGCAGCCAAGACCACCCAGTGCCAGCGAGGTGAGCAGGGGTGAGGGTGCTCGCCGAGCCCCCAGGGTGGATGCGGCCCTTGTGCACGTCTCCGTAGTGCGGTCACCGCTGCCGTTAGAAAAGCCCCTTCTGGGCTCCCTTCTGGGGCGGGTTGCCTTGAGGTGTCGTCTCGGGCCTGCCGCCCACACGGCCTCTCGTCCTGTGGTTGCTGCTCCCCCGGGGCTGTCGTGAACGCAGTCCCAGCTGTGTGTGCTGTGCCTCACCTGGTTTAGGAGAGGAGGTTCTCCCCAGATTGTCCCACAGTAGTCGTAGACTATGGCTCGCTGCCATTGTTATGGCCGAGTTAGAGACTGGGACGTTCTCAAAGGTTTGGGGCTCGAGTGAAGACCACCGTGCGGACATAGGGCAGCAGGCAGCCCTGCCGCAGCGCCCCACGTGGGCAGAGGAGGGGAGAGCACCCCAGCTGAGAGGGCCTGGGGGTGCCCACCAGCTCAAAGTGGGCCGGGGGAGCGCTGAGCCCCTGTGGTTGGTCCTGAATGGAGACCAGCAGAACCAGGGACGCTGCGGTCGTAGGCGCTGGGTGGCTCGTGGCTGCCGCAGGCCATGGGCCGAGGTCTGCTTCCATGGCTGGTCTGGCTGCATCTTCAGTCTCTCACTGGACTGAGGGAAGGAGTGAAGATGGAGATTCGCTTGAGTCGGGACTGTGCTGGGGCTTTCCTGTCCCCGAATGGAGCCACCCCGACGGACCCCACTCACTGTGGGGTCGGGACTCTGCGCGAGGGGTTGCTGGCTGCAGCTTCCCTCCTTCCAGCACTGTGGCCCCAGGGCGTTGCCTTGGAGAGGGCTTGACCCCGGTTCCTCAAGTCGGAGGCAGAAGCCTGACCCCACTGGGCTCTGTTCCTGCTCCTGAGGCCGTGTCGGTGCAGCTTCTGACGGAAATGTTGGTGCTGGTGCTCCTGGATGCTCTCACCCTCTGCTGCTTGTGGCCAGCTGTTGGCCTCAGTGTCCCCACGCCAACTAGCCCCAGGGGACGGCTGCCCTGGCCCGATGACCCCTCGTGGGCCTGTGCGTTCCCGTGCCCTGGGCTCCCACGGGTGGGGAGTGGTGGGAGTGAGGGGCCCGGTGGCTCCTGCACCCCCTTACGGGTCTGGCTGGCTGTCCCAGATGGTCTTTGGGAGGAAACTTTTGCTTTGTCTAACAGTGAGGGCACCGGGCCTCATCCCAGCTCTGGCCCTGCTGGTATTGACTCGCTAAATCCCTGCTTCTCAGGAAATGTTCCCTGGACACTCAGAAAGTGAGCCGAAGGGCAGGAGCCAGCTCCCTTTCTTCAGTAATCCCTTAAAATTGATGAAATGATTTCTAAAGGGAAGAAAAGTGAGCGCTGATGGAAATGCCGGTGGCTGGACCCAGGTGGGCCGCAAGGCTCTGCCTGGCAGCCTGTTGCTGCACCGGCCCAGCCAGCCCTCCCTCTGGTCCTGTGTGCACTGGTCTACTTCAGGCCACCAGGCTCCAGTGAGCGTTCGGGCCGAGACTGTCTCCTCCCCACCCCACAAGAGTGGCGGGGGCTGGTCAGGAGGGCCCAGGACGCCGGCACTCAGAACCGCCTGGTCTCCTGACTGACACAGGCCACAACTCAGCCGTTCCTCCCGCTGAGGGATGGTTTCCCCACCCCCCAGACATGGACAGGCATGCAGGGGCAGGGAGGCGAGTCCCACGCACCATGCCTGAAGGTGCAGCGTGACCCTCCTCCATGGCATAGGCAGTGGGCGAGGCGGCAGTCTGACACTGCATCGCACCCGCTGGGTTGGGCACGGGAGCCAAGGGGGGATTGTCTCTGGGCAGGCGTGTCCCAAATTGCACTCCGCCGCGCTGCCCGGGAAGGAGGACACCCTGGAGGCACTGGTTCTGGAAGCGCTCCTCGACCTGGTAGATAGGCACTGGAGTGGCCGCAGGTCCTTGCACAGCAGCGAAGACTTCCTTGGTGAGTTGGCCCAGTGTGCCGCGTGCTGGCGCCTGTGCCCGCTACTGGGCCCTGGTCCCCTGGCCTCGCTGGACCTGTCCCCGGCCTCACTGCCCTCTGGGCTGCAGGGGCGTCCCGAGGGCCCTGCTCATAGTGTCTGGGTGCTCAGGAGGAGCAGACGAGGAGGTGCCAGTGGCTGGTGGCTGCTGCTCCCCGCCTGCTGGTGTCCAGACCCCTGGAAGGCATCGGCGGCCAGCAACGCTGGCTCCTTCCTCTAGGTCCCTAGAGCTGTTGCTATCTGCGTGGCGTCCCCATCCACACCTGGGGGTAAACAGGCCTGACAAGGTCATTTCAATGGCATACATAGCCCTTTTCTAGTCTTTGTACCTGTCAGTGTTTTTGAGGTATACAAGCTGTAGTTTTCAAAATGCATTGAACATGTTTTGTCTACACTTATTCTCTCAACATTCTCTCTTCTAGCTCAGGCGAGACACATTTTGTCGTCTGTTCAAGAGTTTACAACCACTCAGGACACTTCGACAACTCTGAATGAAGAGATTAGCTCCCTGACTCTGGAAAATAAGTCTTTGCACAGTCGCCTTGCTGAGCTGCAGCAACAGTACGGCATGAAGATGACTGAGGTGGTGCTGGAACTCAGCGACACTCGGAAGGAGATGGTTTGTTCCGTTTATTCTCAGTAGGGGCAAGAACAGTCTTGGCATCACAGAACGAGCGTAGCTTCTCAGCTCTGCTTCCCCTGACAGCTGTCAGGCGCAACCCTGGGGCCCCTCCTGCCTTTGCAGAGCATGAACCCCTCTTCCACCAGGCTTCCCCGTCCAGGACGCCAGCTGCCCTGGAGGAGAGCGGCCTGGCTCTCGCTCCAGGACCCCTCATGACAGCAGCTGCAGATGTCTGCGTTGCCGCCGGCCCAGCTCTGCCGGCCCCAGTGGCCTTGTTTCGCTCTGACAGAGGCAGGAGGTGAGGCTGGGCTTGGGGGCCCTCTGCTCTCGGTGTCCCCTGGCCCAGGCTCCGAGACCACTGGGGAGGAGGTTCCAGGGACTTGGGTGACCCGGGTCCATGCTGCTGTCCTGCCCGCCCCAGCCAGCGTGGCGCCGGGGGGTCCTGTGGGACCTGCGACAGCTCCACCACCAGGTGGCACCGTTGGACAGCCAGAGCCAGCGTGGTACGGACCTGGCAGTGGAGCTCAGCTCCGGCCGGACAGGCCCCCCTCGTCCCCTGCGAC
>NW_024070204.1:377262-381845 GCF_014754425.2 Oryx dammah
ACCATCATTCGTGAATGCCTGCGCTGGGACAGGCCCCCCTCGTCCCCGTAGCTTCACCATGAGACCATCACTCATGAATGCCTGCGCTGAAGAGGAGAAAAGGTCTCAAAATGGCAAATAAACAACCTAACTTCACAACTCGAGGAGCTAGAGGAAGCTAAACCCAAAGGAAACGGAAGGAAACAATGAAGATCAGAGTAGGAATAAGGAGAGAGTAGAAAACAACAGGGAAAATTAGCAAAGCTGAGTTGGATTTTGAAAAGACACAAAAAACTCTTAGGTAGACTAAGAGAGAAGACTCAAAATCAGAATTGAAAGTGGATACATTACAATGAATGCCTCAGAAATGAGGTCAAGGAATGATTATTTACAAGCATTTTGGAGAACCTAGAAGAAATGGATAAATTCCATGAAACATACAACTTACTAAGGCTGTGTCAAGAAGAAATAAAGCCTAATAGGTCAATGACAGATAAGATAGAACAGTAACCAACTTCTTAAGAAGGACCAGATGGCTTCATGGCTGAATTCTACCAGATACTCAAAGAAAAATGAATACTTATCCTTCTCAAACTTTTCCAGAAAATAAAAGCAGGGAGCCTCCTTTCACAGTGTTTCATGAAGCCGGCATTACCTGGACACCAAAGCAAAGACTGCACAAGAAGAGAAAGTACAGGCTGCTGTCCGAGACTCAGCAGAAGGCTAGCATCCCCAGTGCAGCAGCACAGCAAGAAGGCTGTACACACCCTGAGGGAGCTGTGCACACAGATACATCAGCACATGGAGAGAGAGAAAGTACTGTCAGCCCAGTTCACGCAGGCGCAGCATCTGACCAAGGCCAACATCCGTTCGTGATTTTAAAACAAAGCTCAACAAAACAGGTGTAAAAGAAAATGCCTCAGCATAGTAAAGGCTGTTTATGAGAAGCCCTCAGCCAGCCTCATGATCAGTGGAGAAAACTGAAAGTTTTTCCTCTAAGATCCAGTGTGAGACAAGGATGTCCACTCATATAGTCTCTTCTACGGAAGGACAGTTGGCCCTTGAGCAATGTGGGTTTGAACTACATGGATTCGTTTATATGCAAATTTTTTATTAGTAAATAGTATATGTGCTGTGCTCAGTCACTCCGCTGTGTCCCGACTCTTTGTGCCCCCATGGACTGTAGCCTGCCAGGCTCCCCTGTCCAGGCGAGAGTCCTGGAGAGGGTTGCCGTTTCCTCCAGGGGACCTTCCCGGCCCAGGTGCCATACTTGTGCCTCCTGCATTGGCAGGCAGATTCTTTACCACCGCACTACCTGCAAAGCCCCTCAAATACAGTAATACTGTACAATTGGAAGTTGGTTGCATCTTTGGATACGGAGCTGCAGATTTGGGAAGTTGACTATAAATTGACTATAAATTATTTGTGGATTTTCAGCCACAAGGAGAGTTGGCACCCCTACCCTCTCCACCCGCTGTTGGTCAGGGGTCAGGTATACTAGCAAGAGCAAGTGGACAAGAAAAGGAAATAGAAGGCATCCAGGTTGGAAAGGAAGAAGTTACCTCTGCTTGTAAATGATGTATAAAACATTAAAGATACCACGAGGGAAAATCAGAATAAATTCAGTGAAGTTTCAGGGTACAGAGCATAACAGAGATCATTCTTGTTTCTTGACACCAATGACCACTCCAAAGCAATTCCATTCATAGTGTCAGAAAGAATAAAACAGTTAAGAGTGAACTTAACCAAGAAGGTCAAAGATCTTAAACAAAAGACTTTGACAGATGCAGTGTAATCCCTGTAGAAGTTCCATGGCATTTTCCACAGAAACAGGGAAAACAATTCTAAATTTTATATGTTTCTTATCATTTGTGTTCTTCCTTTTCTAGTTCTACAAAGACCCCAAATCACCAAAGCAATCTTGAGAAAGATCATTTTTCAGGCATCACACTTGCTAGTTTGAAATTATGCTACAAAGCTGTGGTAATCACATAGCATGGTGCTGGCATAAAAGCAGGGACAGATTGCTGGAACAGAACCGAGGGCGAAGGAAACCCCCCGTAGATGCCGCTGATCTCTGGCGGAAGCACCAGGGACCCCCCGTGCTGAAAGCGAGATCTCCTCGGTACATGGTGTTGGGAGAACTTGATGTCCACATGCAGCTGGTGGACCTGCACCCTTGTCTTAACAGCACACACAAAATCCAACTCAGAATGGACCAGAGATTTAAGTGTAAGACTTGAAACTGTGAAACTCCTGGAAGGGAGTTCCCTGGCAGTCCAGTGGTTAGGACTCTGCTTCCACTGAGGGGTGTGGGTTCAGTCCCCAGCCGGGAACTAGAATCCCACAAGCCACGTGGTGCGGCCAGACAGACATGTGGAAAGGGTGCTCAGTATTACTAATCACCAGGGAAGTGCAAGTCAGAACCAGAGTGAGACACCGCCGCACACCTGCAGAATGGCTCTCGCCAGAAGAGAGACACGTGGAGGGTGTGGAGACGAGAGAGGCCTCGTGCTCCGTGGGTGGGAGTGTGACTTGGTGCAGACGCCAGAAACCGGCACAGGGATTCCTCAGAAAGCCAGCCCTGGAGCTGCGATGCTGTCAGGCGCTCACTCGTGCCCTGCGCTGCGACCCCATGGACCGCAGCACGCCAGGTTCCTGTCACTCACCGTCTCCCGGAGCTTGCTCAAACTCCAGTCCATCGAGTCGGTGATGCCATCCAGCCATCTCAGGCTCTGTCGTCCCCTTCTCCTCCTGCCCCAATCCTTCCCAGCATCAGGGTCTTTTCCAGTGGTCAGTTCTTTGCAGCAGGTGGCCAAAGGACTGGAGTTTCAGCTTCAGCGTCCGTCCTTCACTGAACATTCAGGACTCAACTGCCATCTGCTCTAGCAATCCCACTCCTGTGCGTTTATCCAGAGGAGGTGAAATCAGGGTCTTCTGCAGCATATTCCGGAGAAGGCGATGGCACCCAGCTCCAGTGCTTTTGCCTGGCAGATCCCATGGATGGAGGAGCCTGGTGGGCTGCAGTCCATGGGGTCGCTGAGGGTCAGACACGGCTGAGCGACTTCCCTTTCACTTTTCACTTTCATGCATTGGAGAAGGAGATGGCCACCCACTCCAGTGTTCTTGCCTGGAGAATCCCAGGGACGGGGGAGCCTGGCGGGCTGCCATCTATGGGGTCGCACAGAGTCGGGCACGACTGAAGCGAAGCAGCAGCAGCAGCAGCAGCAGCATATTCACAGTGGCCTAGATGTGAGAGCCTGAGGCCTGTGATGGATGCATAGGTCAAGGTGGTGAGCATACACAGTGGGAGGCTACTCAGCGCTGTCCCGTGCACATGCCCAGTCACCTCTGACTCTGCAGCCCCCTGGATGGTGATGTGCCAGGCTCCTCTCTCCTCGGAATTTTCCAGCTGAGAATACCAGAGTGGGTTGCCATTTGCTACTCCAGTTATTCAGCTTTTGCTGTTCAGCCACTCAGTCGTGTCCGACTCTTTGCAACCCCATGGGCTGCAGCGCACCAGGCTTCCCTGTCCTTCCCCATCTCCTGAAGCGTGCTCAAACTCATGTCCGTTGAGTTGGTCATGTTGGATGGACCTTGAGGGCGTTGTCTAAGTGAAGTTAGTCAGACGTGGAAAGAAAATCCTCCACGATCTCATATCTGGGATCTAAGAGTTGAGTTTACAGAAGCAGAGGGTAGACTGACGGTCACCCTCAGCGGGAGGTGGGGGAGCCGTGGGTCCAGGGCTCTGAGCGTGGCTGACAGCCCCGTTAGTCAGACCGCGTTCCGAGACACGCGTCCTCCGCGAGGAGACGTGCGCGCTGGCCTGGCCGTGGTCGTGGCGGCACTGTGCGCGGGTCGTGTGGCGTCACCGGGGCGCCTCGACCGCGCGCTGTGGGAAGGGAGACCAACATGCGTTCAGCACGAGCAGCTTTCGCCTCCGATGATTACGGTTCAGTGTGATGGTATGGGAACTGTTCAGTGTTCTCCTGTTATTTAAGTTTTATTTAAAGTTTATAACAGGAAAGCAGATTCGATTCACATACTATAATCGCTGTTGTGGTCAGGCTCGGGCGTCGTCAGGGTGAGTGTGTGGACGCTGGAGTTAGGCTGCTTGGTGGTGCGAGTCTGGTCACCCTGCGCTGTGTGGCCGGGCGCGCGGCTGTGCCCGCGGGTGTGGGCAAGCTGCCGTGGCGACCCGTGTGCCCGGCGGTGAGAGTCCTCTGGGCGCCGCCACCCCGCGTGCGCCCTCCAGGCCCCTCTCCGCCTCTGCCCGCGTGCGGCGCTGTCGCCTGACTCCCACTGTTGCGTCACTCCCGTCCGGGCCCTGGTGTGCCGCCCTTCCCCTCCCGCTTTCCGCTTGGTGCCCACACGTGCTTGCTGTCTCACTTTGCTGTGTCTGATGTTAGCATAGCCTAACCTTAGTGTTGTCTTAGTGCTTATATTTAAGGTGGGTTCCTTCTAGGCAGCATACGCTTGGGTCTTTTGTTTTTATTTAATTAACAGCTTCTGCCTTTTCTTTGCAGTAGCATTTTTTAAAAATTCAGTTGATTTAAACTAGAAAACCAAAACAATTGACCCATTTCTCCCACCCCTGTCCTCTG
>NW_024070204.1:381855-397143 GCF_014754425.2 Oryx dammah
CTAGAAAACCAAAACAATTGACCCATTTCTCCCACCCCTGTCCTCTGTCTCTGGCAATTACCAAGTTCTCTTCATCCATGAGCTTCACTTCTTTGGTTTGTTTGTCCTTTTAGGTTTCATATATGAGTGAGACCATGTGGTACTTGTTTTCTTCATTGTATTTATATACCATGTCTTTATCTATTCATCTGTTAATGGGTACTTAGGTTGTTCCATATCTTGGGAATTGTGAGTTATGCTTCTGTGAAGATGGAGGTGTGCATATATTTTCAAATTAGTGTTTTTGTTCTCTTCAGATGAATACCCAGAAATGAAATTGCTTTATCTGGTAGCCCTGTTTCTAACTTTTTGAGGAATTTCCATACGATTTTACATGGGGGCTGTACCAGCTTACATCCCCCCCAGCAGCAGAGGAGGGCTCCCCTTTCCCCACACCCTCAGCAGCACTTGCTGTCACTCGTCTTTCTGATGACGGTCATCCTGACAAGGGTGGGGATACCTCACTGTGGCTTTGATCTGCGTCTCCCTGGTGATCAGTGATACTGAGCATCTTTTCATGTTCCTGTTGGCCATCTCTGTGCTTTGGAAAGATGTCTGTTCAGATCCTCTGCCCATTTTTAAATCATGTTTTTTCACTGTTGAGTTGTGTGAGTTCTTTATGTGTCTTTTATGTTAACCTCTTATTAGATAAATGGTTTGCAGATATTTTTCTTCCAGTTCATCAGCTGGCTTTGCATTTTGTTGCTGGTCTCCTTGGCCATGCAGAAGCGTTTGGTTTCTGCCCGTGGTTGAGAGTGCGGGCTATGGGGTGGCAGCAGGTGCCGAGCCTCTGTGTGAGCTTGTCTGTTGCAGCCCAGTAAGCTACCAGCTGGCCACACGTCAGACAACACATGCTTCCCCGCGTGGCCTCCAGTCAGGGCCCAGCGCGGCTGACTCGGGGTCTCCTGAAGTTGCTATCATGCTGTAACTTGGGGCTGTGGTCACCTCCAAGGCTCAAGGGAGTGTGGGTCCTCCATTGAGGTCACTGGGGTGGATCCTCTGTGTGGGTCCTCTGCACTTACTCCAGGCAGTCCCGGGAGTCACACCGTGACAGCTGCTGACAACGGTGCCCAGGCAGAAGGCCACCCTGAGGGTGTGGCTTCTGTGTGTCGTCTGTGCGGTGGGCTGGCCGCTTAAAGGGGGCGCCTTCCAGGGCGAGAGCAACCTCTGCTCCGTCCCCTCGTTTGTAGAACAGGAGGGACAGCAGCCATGAGGTTGCTGGAGACAAGTGTCGGAAATGTCTGGTGCTCACTGTTTTATCCAGACAGAGAGCCCACACAGAGCCTCGCTTTAGAGAGCTCTTGAAGGCAGTGAGATAGCACCGGCAGCCGCTGGGCGTCTGCACCAGCGGCTCCCACGGCGTCCCTCTGGGCAGAGCGGCCTGGAAGCAGGACCACGGATCTGGAGGCTTGGGCGGATGAGCAGGTGGCACCCCTTCCCCTTACCCTGTGCATCCAGGCAAACAGACCTGGGTGCCGGCTTTGTACCAGTGCGGTGGGCAGAGTTTGACCTGTTTGCGTGCGTTGTTCTGTCCAGGATTACCTGAGGCAGCATCTGGACAGATCTCTGGAGGAGAGCAGTAGCTTGAAGTCGCTTTTGTTCAGCATGAAGAAAGATATGAGGACCGCTGACGCTCCATCTGCGCTGAACCTGCAGATCTCCGGTGAGCTTGCGGCTCTCGCTGTGTGTGCGTCCCCATGTCACTGGGCCCAGGCTGGCGGGAGCTGTGAGTGCGTCTGGGTGGGCATGCGCAGGGCCCGCCCACTGACCCCAGGAGGCTGCAGGACCCTCCCCAGCTCCTCTCGCTCATGGCCTCATCCGCACGCAGGTCGATGCTGTTTTCCTCTCGCCCCTCTCTCGGGTTCTGTTTTGCCAGTTTTACAGGCGTGCCCTTGGGACTTGGGAGTTGGGGTGCGGCCTGCCCTGGGGTCAGTGAGGCATCGCAGGGTCCCCTGGAGGCTTCAGCCGGAGCACCTGCTCCGTTCTGGCCTCTCAGAGGCCGGCCAGGCAGACACATCTTAGGTATGAGCACGACCACCGCAGAGGCTCTCTTGGGCCCTCCTGCTCGGTGAGCGACGCCCCCGCCCGACCTTCACCCCAACTATGTTGGCTCCGGGCTCTCCCTGAAGGCTAGCCCGTCCAGCAGATCCAGCCCTCTCTGCCTTCTTCTGCTCCTGGCACATGTGCCCCTCAGGGGCGTCCAGAGGGTGGGGTCCGGGGCTTCGTCCCCAGCAGGGCTGGCCCTGGGCCTGGGTGGAACGAGGGGGCCGCGCTGTCCACCCCGCTGACCTCGCCCCACGTTCCCCAGGCTCACTGACACCTTAGAATCGTCTAGTCTCCCAGCACAGGAGGGAGTGATTTCCCTGAGCACGGCCACCCTTGTCCCGTCAGGACTCCAGGCGAGCGTGAAGCGGCTCTCGGGCGAGCTCGTGGAGCTCAAGCAGCACCTGGAACATTACGACAAGATCCAGGAGCTCACGCAGATGCTGCAGGAGAGCCACAGGTGCCCGCAGCGGCCCGCCCCTGGCAGCGAGGCCCCTCCCGCTGCAGCCTCCAGGGTGGGGGGCGGTGCCTGGTGGCCTGCACGTGGCCCCTGGCGTGATTCTCGACGGTTCTCCGGGAAAGTCGAGATCCCACCTCACTCCCTGGCCCAGTTTTTGTGAAGAGACCTGTGGGGAGAGTGGGTGGGGTCTGTCTGCAGAGGGGACGCTGGCCGGGGGGCGGCCAGCGGGCGGCGCTCTCCCCCGTCCTCTGCTCCCCTGCCCCTGCCCGCTGTCGGGCTGAGGTCTCCTCAGCTCCCCTGCGGCCAGTGGAGTCAGGCCACGACCCTGTGGGGATGGAGGGCTACGGCCTCGTGCCCACCCAGCCCCTGACCCAGAGGGGAGGGCCAGGCAGGTCCCAGCCACAGGGCGCCAACGGCCCAGAGTGGACAGGCGGGGCTGCAGTGCCTCCGGGAGCCGCGGGCAGCACTGGGCATCCACCTGGCCCTCTGCTGTCCTGGCAGACAGGGTTTGTCCCTGGGGGCAGCTCTGTGGAGAACACGGGCCTGTGCCATTGGTTCCTCGTGGTGCCATGAAGGCCCTCAGGCAGCGCCGGGCCAGGGTCGGCAGTGTCCAGCCCCACCCTCCTCCCGAGACCCCTCCAGAGTTAAAGACGGCCCCAGTGACCCAGAATCAGGACTTCAGTTTACTGTGTCCACATCAGAATTGTGTTTGAGCAGGAATTAGAAGTGTCTCCGTCATGGAGCCTTTTTTAGAGATGGAGCAGAGTTGTCACTGCTGAGGGCCCTCCCTGCCCCTTCAGCTCACAGGCCAGTGGGGCACCCACCAGCCCCGGGCCAAGGAGACCCGCCCGAGGGGCCCTGGGCAGCGGCGGGGGAGGCGGGGCTGCGACCCCGGGCTGAGCGCTGTCCCCGCCCCCCAGCTCGCTGGTCAGCACCAACGAGCGCCTGCTGCAGGAGCTGGGCCAGGCGCGGGCGCAGCACCAGGCCGAGGTGGAGCAGCTGCACTGGAGCTACAAGGAGCTCAAGAAGACCCTGGCGCGGGCCCCCGGCAGCCCCCGGGATGCGCGCCCGCCGCCCCGCCGCACGCCCTGTGAGCCCCTCTCCGCTGTGTCTTCAGGGCCCGAGACGCCCTAGAGAGACATGTTCATCCTCGCCCTCCGCGTGTCAGATCTCTACTTTTTCATCAGCTGTCTTGAGCATTTCCTGCCTAACGTGCAAGAAAGCAGCTCTTTAGGACGATTGAAGAAAATAATTTATTGTGTACCAGGCAGCCTTATTTAATAAACACGTTTTAGAAAGTGGCTCTCATTGTAACTGAGTTTCACAGTGAATTCTGTTATGAAATAAGCTGCGCCCACTGTTGATGAGCAGGAGCTGTCAGCACCGAGACTGCATACAAGGAGCCCTCAGGGCTGTGGAGACTGTTGTCTGCAGAGCTGACGTCCGCGGGGGAGTGCCTGCTCGAGCGCCAGCTCTCGTTCACAGGCATTTCTGAGAATTACATCCTAGCAGAGCACAGAGCTAGATTTTGAGTTTGGAAACGTATCTCATGGGACTCTTGCTATCTTTGGTGAAATGACGTGATCTGCTGAGAGGGCCTGTGGTAGATTTTGGGCCAGAGCTGCAAGTGGAGATGGGGGGCTGTGTGGGTCCCAGGTGGGGAGTATCGCCCACCTTCAGGTCATGCTTTGTATTTGTAACTTCGCAGGGAAGTTGGGGGAGGGGGGTCATCATCAGAGTCTTTTTTTAATTTAAAGATTTTTGCATGAGTCCATTTTCAGCCTGTAGGAAATTATCACCATGCTGTTAGCTTGCTTCTGGTTTGGATTTTGTTGCGCTTCTTGGAAACCTGAGTTTGTATTTCTCATCAAATGTGGGAAAGTTTTGGCCACCGTTTCCTGGCGTTTCTCACCTGGCCCAGCCTCCCGCCTGCCTTCCTGGGACTCCATGCTGCCCCCTCAAACTCCGGGTCCGGCCCCCACTTCCCTGCACTCAGGCCTTCTCCTCGGTTCTCAGCCTCTCCCGTCCTGGTGCAGCTCACTGCCCATTCCTCGATGCGCTGTGGGCTTGTAGAGTGAATTTTTAATTTCAGAGATTGTTTAGTTCTAAAATTCCATTTGGTCTTCCTTTATAAAAAGGAAAGAAGCCTTTCTTGTAAAGGTTTTATTTCCCATATGTTCACGTTTCATGTGACTCTTCAATCGTATACTGAACAGCCTCACTGCAGGTCCCGGGAAACTGCGGTGCTCAGGCAGCTAACACGCCTGCCAGCCGGTCTGGGGGCCCTGCCAGCCCTGCTCCCACTGGCAGCTTCCCGAGCCCGCCTCGCTCCCGAGGTCACACCCCTGCGCCCCGCCTCCCTCCCAGAGGCCACACCCCTGCGCCCCGCCTCCCTCCCAGAGGCCACACCCCTGTGCCCCGCCTCCCCCCCAGAGGCCACACCCCTGCGCCCCGCCTCCCTCCCAGACCCCGCACCCTGCGCCCCCCCTCCCTCCCAGAAGCCACACCCCTGCGCCCCGCCTCCCTCCCAGAGGCAACCCTGCGCCCCGCCTCCGCCCTGTCGCAGGCGAGCACCTGAGTTTCCAGAGGGCCTCTTCAAGCCTTCTGTTTTCCTACAGGAGGGTCTGTCTCTTACTTATTTGTAGGAGTTATTTATAATTCTGGATACTAGTACTTTATGGAATATGTTTGCAAATAGTTCTTTCTAGTCTTTTCACATTTTAATGGTGTCTTTTGAGGAAGAGAAAATTGAATAGGAGGCAATTAATCAGTCTTTTCCATGATGATTTTTGTTTGTGGTTATCATAACATACTGCGTGTGTCTTTTAAAAGCATGCGCAGCTCTGAGGACATGCTCCCCCGGAGCTGACTGCGTGCATGCGTGCGTGTTGGCAGCCCAGCTCCAGGGTCCCTCCACGGAAGTCCAGTTGCCCAGCATCATCACTTGTACGGCCGCTTGGTCAGAGTGGTTTCTGCGTCTGCTTCCCACGCTATCCCGTCCCTGAGCAGCACCACAGCCGCAGGCCAGGGTCTCCCATCCGCTCTCAGGACATTTGCGCTACTTGTGACCCTTTGAATTTCATGAACTTTAGAATCAGCTGGTGCAGCTGGGGTTTTGTCTGAGACTGCATTGTCACTTGGAAAGAGTGGACACAGGTAAGATTGGGTCTTAGAGGCCATGACTCTAGGGTCTGTGTCCACTGACCAGATCTCCTCTAATTACAGTTCTGTACTTTTCTCCGTGGGGGTCTTCTCTACCTCTTGCTTATTCCTAGGTCCTTCTTATTTTGCGATGCCATATCTAAAAGATATATTTTTAAAATGTGTTTGTTTCATTATATGGAAATATGACTGGCTTTTTGGCATATTAATGTTATACTCAGCAGCCTTGTTAGACTCTTCCCAGGTTTCCTGGAGGTGTGCTGACCTTCGCAGGTGTAGCTCCGTGAGAAATGGCTCTTCTCTCCGTTCCACGCCGGCACTCTGGGCATGACTGCACTCGTTTGGGTTTTGCTCCGAGTTCTGCTTTTCCATACCGGCAGGTTCATCTGGTGCAGTGTGGATTATGCGTGGCCGGCCGTAGAGGGCGCCTGTCTCGGTACAGAATCAAGCGAGGCTTTCCCCATTTCTCCGACAAATTTGAAGTAGGTTTTTTGACCTTGCTCCTTCTGTTGTTGGTTTGCCATCGTGAATGGATGAGTTTTATTAATAAGACACTCTTCTCACGCTTTGGGATGACCATACGACTTTTCTCCCTTGTTCCATAAACCTTTCCTTACACGCGTGCCTTTCTTTACACGCGTGCTGCTGCCTGTGCCCCAGCAGGGCCGGGGGCTCCTCTGGCCCCTGACCCAGACCCTGGCGAGCCTGGCTGTGGGCAGGGGCCCCGCTCCCTCCTGCGCCCTCCCGAGCCGGGCGGTGCCGCAGCCCGCTCTGGTGTGTTTCTGTAACCAGCTGATGTGACCAATAGGCTTTGGTTTGGGTTGGCCGTCTCGCTCTGCGCTGCTCGTTCTCGTGTGATTTTTCTTCTCTGGTGTTGCTGTGTTTGGATGGTTTTCTACCGCTCACATCTTCGCCTCTGCAAGTGTGGACGCTGTGCGCCCTGTTCCAGTGTGGGGGGCATCACAGCAGGCTCGTGTGTTTGATCAGCATGGCTGACACCACACACGGACTCTGCGCATGTGACTCCCTGTGGCGCCCCCCCACCCCCGCCCGTTACAGTCCAAAACCTCCCTTACTTCATGTCATTCCTGAGGGCGCCATCAGCTGCGTCCGGGGCTGCTGCGGGCGTTTGTGCTGTGATTTGTGTCCAGACCCCACTCGCCACCTCGCGCCTGGCCCACGGCGGGCACTGCTGTGAACACTGCGGGGCGGTCCGTGCCGCTGTGGCCCCACGTGATGCCCGCACACACGGGGCAGCTGCAAGACCACAGGCCACGACTCAGCACCTTTACTTGTCACTTTACCAACCGGACACAGTGTTAACAACAGGGAGCACACAAGGAGGCATGCAGACAGACGAGCTGTCACCACAGGTTTGTGAGCAGGCCTCGGACAGCATCTCCGGTGGAACACCATGCCCGCCCCCAGACACCCCCGGAGCTCCTGGAGAGCAGCTCCGAGCCCCCGAGACGCCCCCAGAGCTCCTGGAGAGCCGGCTCCGAGCCAGCCCCCAGGTGCCCCCGGAGCTCCTAGAGAGCCGGCTCCAAGCCCCCCAGAGACCCCCAGAGCTCCTGGAGAGCAGCTCCGAGCCCCCGAGACGCCCCCAGAGCTCCTAGAGAGCCGGCTCCAAGCCCCCCAGAGCTCCTGGAGAGCGGCTCTGAGTCCGGGTTCCATGCCGCCGCCCGCTGCTTGCCCCAGCACACTGACCAGGTGACGCTCTCATCACTCCCTCACAGTAAGAAAACAGTGCAAAAATAGACCACATCTCTATGTACATTTATTTCCCTTTCCTGAAAAGACTTGGTACAAACCAGTAGCCTGTGACCCCTTTCAAGTCTGAGTCGTGTGCGTTTCCTCGTTGCTTGGCTTGGTCTGGGGACGAGAGCGTTAGCCAAAGCACCCCCGAGTGCGGGGCAGCCCCTTCCCTCCCCGGGCGAGGCCACACCACTGAGCCGCGGGGCCCCAGGACATTCAGTAGTCTGTCTGTGGAGGAAGGCTGCTCGGGGTCAGAGCCCTGAGGACGGTCTCGCCACTTCACAGTATGGCTGAGTCGTCAGCCTGTGCCGTGGGGACAGGCGACAGTGGCGTCCACGCCCGCTGGGTCCTGGGGGGTCCGCCCCGGCGGCCTTCCTGGTGACCGCAGGGCCTGCGCCTCACCTCCCTCCTCCCACACGGCCGCAGAGGCCTCCTGACAGCAGGCTGCTGGGCTTCCCACAAAGCCTCCAACCCCAGGCTGCGAGGGGCCGCCTCGGCCTGCCCTGAGCTGGCAGCCCCTGGAGTGTGGATGGCCCAAGCCCCCACCTGCCTCTTCCCGACCGGTTTCCACCTGCTCAAACCTTAAGACTGAGGATACTCAAGGTGTAAAAATACTCCAGTACAAATATAGACCTCTTCCTGTAATATTTTAAACATACGTGGTTTCAGCTTCAGTTTTGGCGACCTGACTGTTGCCTGGTTGCTTCTCCTACAGCGATAAATAGAAATAAATACGGGGGCGGCAGTGCTCACGTGCGTGCTGCGGTCCTGGCTGGGCGCCCTCCACAAGGAGTGCCCCGACCATGTCCCCGCGTCCCAGCGGGCTTGTTGTGCAGTTTCCTTGGCTCACAGACAGACATGTAATTTCTAGTTGACCGCGGTTAGTAGAAGCGAGCGGGTGTTGCAGAGAACATGCAGCAAGACGCACACCTGCCTGTCTGCAGCGTCTGTGCTGAGTGTGGGGTCCATGTCCGTGCTGAGTTACAGGGCCGGCAGGCCCGGGACCTCCGCTCACCCTGCCCTGAGCTGGAGGTGCATTTCCAGAGCTACACTTAGGGAAGGGAGCCTCAGCCAGGCCAGGGACACGCGAGACCTGCCCGGATGCCTCTAGACGCCTCAGGAGCCCAAGAGCGCGGGGCTGGGGCTGGGCCTGGGTGGCCTCGGTGCACTGACCTTCCCTGGCCTGGGGGCGGGGCCACCGCGGCCGTGGGGAGCCGGTCTCCCGCAGCGGGGGTGCTGCCCTGCAGGCCAGGCCTGGGGCCTATGGGACACGTGTTTCCCTACCTGACAGCTGCCTCTGAGAGAACAGCCCAGGGCAGGGGCCGGTGTCCTGCCCGCCTGCCCCCCAGCCTTCGGCTTCCTGGCAGTGGAGTGAGGGCCTGGCCGGGCGGCCTTGCCTCCCCGAGTTGGAGACTTCCCAGATGGCAGTGATCATGTCCTCCAAGTGCTTCCGGACGCCTGAGTTCCATCCCTCACTTCCCAGGTGTTTCTGCAGCGAGGTCTCAGGGGCTTAGGACGAAGCTGCCCGCGGAAGCCACTGCCGATCTGGCCTGTCCAGCGCTGACCTGAGCCCCTCTGCAGTGGGCAGGGCCTCCAGGTCCAGCAGGGACCAGCGTGCGTGGCAGTGCTGGCCTTCTCACAGCCACCTGGGCTGTGGGCCGGCCGTGCGTCCAGGGAGGGGTGCCCCAGGCGGCCCGCTGCCCTGGACACAGGACAGACAGTGGCAGAGCAGTGGGCTCCAGGAGGCACTCCCCAGGGGCCTTCCCAAGACTGACACCAGGACCCTGGGGCCTAGCGGGTCACGTGCCAGGCTGCGGCCGTGTTCATGCGAAAAGACACGTTGCCAAGGAGACTGTGCGACCGGAGGCCCCGCCTCTGTCCTCTTGGAGACCCCGTGTGACTGGAGGCCCCGCCTGTGTCCTCTCAGGAGACCCCGAACACAGATGCTGCCCGCTCAGGCCCTCCTCGGGCTGGTCTCGCCCTGCGATTTCTGCTCTCCTGGGCAGGGGTGGACGAGGGGGCCGCTCACAGAGGCTGCAGCGGCCGGCTGGAGGGGGACAGAGGGGGCAGCCAGGACTCGAGGCACAGGGGTTGTGAGAGGCCCAGAGACGGGCTATTCTGAGTCTTCCCTGAGCTGTTCTGAGAGCAAACTCTTATTAACCATTTCTCATTTCTTCTCAGAAAAGCGAAATGAAATGAATTGCCCTTAGTTTTAGAATCCTGTAACCTCACACTTCAGGTCAGTTTGGTCGACGGAGGAGGCTCCTTCCTTTGCACAGCAGCCCTCAGCTCAGCGCCCACCCTTAGCACAGCCTTGGCCCATGGGCACGCGTGTGTGTGTGTGCGTGTGCAGCCTGTGTGTGCACATGCGTGTGTGGGCGGCCTGTGTGCGCAGCGTGTGGGCATGTGTGTGCACACGCGTGCAGCGTGTGTACGTGTGTGTGCGCGTGTGTGCCCGCCTCCCCTGCCTGCATGGTGCCCTCTGGGCCCCATGGGGCCCTGAGTGTGCTCCTCCACATCATCGGGGCTGCAGGTCGGCGCCCTCGTCAGCACAGACCCGACAGGCCAGCTCCTCTGGACACCCCTTTGCTGCAAGCCAGTGGCCGGTGTGGTCTGGTTCTGGGAGACACTTTGGAAAGGGCCGCTGTCTAATTCCTGGCAGGGACGAAGCAGGTGTGTTAGGAAAGGTGAGTTCAGGGGCCAAAGCTGGGGTCCAGGGGGCGCGAGGGCTGGGCGGGAGGGAGGTGGTGGCTCCGCGGCCACCCAGCCCCAGGTCCGAGTTCTGCCGGTGAGCACAGGAATGTAATGAAGTGGAGGTGGCGAGGGCCCCGGCGACGGGAGGCCCACTGGCTACTTGCTGCCCTGCACCTTCTGGTCGTAGGTGCCCGCGTGCTTGTAGCCCGGCACGTAGCCCGACTCATCCACGAGGTCCACGCGGCCCGCCCGGCCCTTGCCCCTGCCTGACGGGTCGAAGCGCTCCTTGTGGGAGCCCGTGAACTTGCTGGTGTCCGTGAGCCGTGACACGGTGGGTGAGGAGATGGCTTTCTGCAAGAGAGTAGGGGCGTGGGGGAGGTCAGCCTGGGGCCCAGACCACAGACGGGCCGCCCGCGCGGAGACCCACACCTGTCCCGCCCGCCTGCCCGGGGCGCTCACCGTCACCCCTGAGATGATGGGGGCCTTGCCCTCGATGAGCTTGTGCACCTCCCTGACGGCCTCCTCCGCGCTCTTGTCTTTGAATCTCTTCTTGGCGAGCTCCTCCAGCGCCTCCTTGAACTGCTCGAATGTGATGGTCCTGCAGGACTTGCCCCTGCAGGGAGCGGAGTCTCAGGGGGCACCCAGGGACCCCCACCCCACCCAGGGCCCCGTGACATCGGGGACCCCCCCAACTCCCCTGCAGAGCCCAGAGTGAGCCTGCCCCTCCCCCACCTCAGTCTGCAGTGTTTGCAGCCAGCAGTTGGTTGCCATTGGCAACGGCAGCAAATATAAATTGTCTTGCAGAGAAGCTTAAAGAAAGCACATCGTTTATGAAAGACTGGACATCAAAACACAGCCTCGTCTGGTTCTAAAGCAGGCGAGCGTGCAGCCTCCGTGGGAGACGGACCCGCAGAGAGAGAGGGTGGGAAGCACGTCGCCCCCCGCAGTGTGGAGGGCGTCTCAGTCCCGCCAGGGGCTCCCAGCCTGCAAGGAAGCACCGTCCCCAGAGGATAGGATTGGGGGCCGCCTCCCCATGTCCCAGCCTGACCAGGGGCCTGGGAGCAGCTCTCCACGAAGACGCAGCCCCTGGCTGCCCGGACCTGGTAGGTCATTCTCCCAACTTCAAGATGACTCTGAACTGGCTCTCCATCTCTGAGAATCTTAACTGGTAAACAGTTCCGCGCCCTGGAGATCTGCCCCGGCTAATCCGTTCAGTGAGGGCTTCAGTGTTTTACAGCAAGAGCAGGTGGGGGACGTGCCTGGGATGAGGAGAGAGGCCTCCTGCAGGAGCCCGGACTCCAGGGGCAGCGTGGCTGCAGTGCCCGGGGTCCTGGCTGGAGGGCACCCTGGGTGGAAGGCGCCACGCCCACGTTCGCGCTGGCTACAGCGGCCGCAGGACGGCGTCATTAGAGATGGGGAGCACAGGATTTCAACAAGGTCACAAAGGCAGTGAGTGGTCGCATACTGTCTTTTCAGCAAACAGCGCCACAGCGACTGGTGGGCCGTGTGCAGAGGAACAGGCCTGGGCTGGCCCCACACCACCTGTAGTATAACTGGACCACAGTCCTGCGCTTGTCATAGAGCCTGAACCAGCCACCTGTGAGAGAGTATACAAGTGGAAATCTTTGTGACCCTGGCTTAGGCAGAGATCTTCTTAGAAACAACCCCCCAAAAACAATCCAGGAAAAAAAAATGAATCGGACTTGACCAAGACTTTTAAAACCATGCTCTTCAAAAAGATACTGTTAAGAGAGGTAAAAGGCAAGCCGCAGAATGGAGACAGTTGGCTGAAGTGTTCGTATCTGAACACAAATAACTCTCACACCTCAGCAAGAGGGAGAACACCCAAGGCAAAAAGCTGGGCCAAATGCGCAAACCAGACAGTGTCCAAGGTCTACCAGATGCAAAGCAGCCCAAGAAGGACGTTCCACGCTGCCGGGCGGGAGGGGAGTGAGGGCGCGTCCCGGCGTGGCACGCAGCTGCCCCGAAGGCCGGATGAGCGCGCAGCAGGGCGCGGCGGGGACCCTGGGAGGCCGGCGGCCCACACAGCCCCGCGACCCCTCCTGGCCCACTCGCTCACCCTCCTGTTCACAGACCTATTCAGTCACCAGCACTCAAGCAGCTCGGTGACGGTGGACAGACACACCGCGGGATGTCCCCAGCACGCACGGGGACTCACACGACGCGTGAGCCTGAGGACACAGGACACGCTGACCAACTACGCCGAAGTCAGGGCGACAGCGGAAGGAGGCCTCGTGAGCCTGGGTGTCCAGGCCATGGGTTGCGCCTGCCCCTGGAAGCCCCGCCGCCCTGCACGGCCACTCTGAGGCCACGGGCCCGGCCCCGCTGTGGGCAGGGAACCCGCTATCCCAGCTGGGGGGTGACCCTTCATGGCCACGGGGTCCCGCTTGTTTGTCCTGGGCCATCAAAGGCAAGCCTGTCTCTATTCATGGGCTCCAGGCCCAACCGGCAGCCCAGTGTCCAGCCGGGGGGCACACAGCCCTCCCCCGAACCACGGCGCCAGGCGCCACCAGCGTGAATCACTTGGCCAGGGTGGGGGGACGACCGCCCGGGCCTCCGTCAGAGGCCGCATTCAGATCGCGTGGACACGGGGCCCGGGGCTGACCTGCCTGCCGCGCCGGGCGGGGCAGGCGTCTCCACCGTGACTGCCCCCACAGAGTTGGGGGCCTGGTCGGGACCAGCAGGGAGCTTCCCTGGGGGCCCGTGGCCCGCTGCTGAGAGCAGTCCCCGGGGAGCTCTCCAGTGACAATGCCAGCTCTTCCCCGGAGACGCCTGGTTACTTGACACAGCTGTGCAGACACAGGGCGCCTGTTCTGCAGAGCACAGAGATGAGAGGGTCCCCACAGCAGACCCCCTTCTCCCGCCTGGCACCCGGGTCAGAAGCTGTTGTCCTGTGGGGACGCTGGCCTGGCGGTAATGGGGTCACCGGGCACACACGTGGCCCCCAAGCTGAGCTCCCTGGGTGCTACGCTCCCAGGCCTGCAGGCCCAGGGCAGGTCACCCGGGGACGCCGGGCAACCAGGGATCCTGGCGGGGGGGCCAGCCAGCCCTCCGAGGACAGAGGTCTATGCCTCCAGGGCCAGCATCACGAAGGGCCCTGGACTTTGGCCGACACGTCCCAGGACACCGCAAGGGTCCCCGCCACCCGCCCCGGACCACAGATAACCTGCTGCCTGCGGGGGCCGGAGGAAGCCGACTCCAGGCACCCCTGACCTGCAGGAGCCGGACACGGCGACCCGTTCAGAGAAAAGGAGGTGGGACCTGACCCCCAGCAGCCCCGGGCTGGGGCGGGGGGCTGGGGGGACTGGACCGCAGCAGACATGCGAGCTGCCACACAGGTGGCGCCAGACGCCGGTCCGTGCTCTCTGCCCGGCTCCCCTCTGCGGGCCGCCTCCTGGCCTCACCCCGGCCTGGGCCTGGGGCCCGAGGGCAACGCGCTCACACGCAGCTCTGGGATGCCGGCCGGCCCCCACCCCAGCCCAGGCTCTGCAGATGTACCAGGAGGGGCGCGGCAAGCCAGGCCAGGCGCTGCTGGCTGCCTGCACAGCCTCAGGGGGCCAGGAGAGGGACCCCCGGAGCCTGTGAGACCGCAACACCACAGCTGGCAGCAGGACCTAGGGGCGGCACCCCTGCCAGCCTGGACGAAGGGGCGGCCCCCTGACGGGCCTGTGACACCCCGTCCCAAGAGCTCAGCCCACCCCACCTGCTCCCTCAAGGCCCTGTGGATATGCCACGCTCCGTGCTTCAGACGGTGCCCGCCCGGCCCGCGTCGTCCCAGTCAGCCCCAGACGAGGCTCCGGAATCACAGGGAATGTGACCACGGGCCAGAAAGCTGTGAGTGGGGGCCAGGAGGGGAAGCCCCCCCCACCCACACCTGCCCCACCTGGGCACGCACACAGGGACCCCGCCAGCCACGGACCCCTGACGGAGGTGCCGGACGCCCAGCGTGCTCGTGGGAATGGCATCCTGCGCTCACCCCTTTGGCCCCGGGGTGACGGAGCAGGGATGCGGGGGGAGCCCATCTCAGAAACAATAGTTTTCAATCAAGGCCTAGGGAAGAGGGTAAGAAGTTTGTTTAAAACTTAACACATAGCAACATCGAAACAAACAAGCGCTGCCATGGCAACAGGCCCAAACAGAGGCTGCAGATACCGGCCGGCAGCACGGCCACCGAGCCATGGCAACCGCCCCAAACAGAAACAGCCGCCGCTGTCGGCCCCCACGGCTCTGTGTCCGCGACCACAGCCCCCACGAGGAGGCGGCCACCTGGGGACCCTCAACCAGCATGCATACGTCCACACCGCACCACGCTCCACAGACCTGGGCCCCCGGGGACCCGGCCTGTCCTGCAGGCCCCTACCCGGAGCACCGCCTGCCTCTCCCCAAGGACAAGAACGTGAGGGTGGGTCTCTCCCTCCATACCCAGGAGGTCTGGGGGTCCGCCGCCAGGACAGGTCACAGGGACCCCCACGGGGAGTCTAGGTTCAGGAGGGCAGCTGCTCTTAACTGTGTCGTGATCACAGCCCTCGCTGGGCCCGCGCCCCCCAGACAGCCAGCACCCCGCGAGCTGAGGCAGTGGCGCTGGGGTCCGGGCAGCCGGGGGTCTGGGGTGGCCCGCGTGTTCGAGCAGCTGGCGTCCTGCCCTCTGGAGTGGGGCTGGGGCCAGAAGGGGCCACCCTTCCTGGGGCAGGAGGGCCTGTGTCCCCCCGCTGCCCACACATCCTGCACACGGAGTCTTGGGGCCTGTCCAAAGCGTTCGTCCTCCGGGTGAGCCCTGACCAGGGAGTGGAGCCCTGAGCTCTACGTGTGCGTACATGTGCACACGTGTGTGACGCGGCGGGTGCTTTTCTCGGGTGTGGTCCCGGGTGTGGCGGCCACGAGAAGGGGAGGGGCACGCTGACGCCTGGAGGTGCTCACGCGTGTGGACACTCGTGGACACGCATGCAGCGGCCACTGCTCATTACCCCTGCTCTTCCCCACACCTGAACGCCCCCAGAGCTGAGGAGCCGCACCACGGACGCCTGCTTCCAGCTGCCACCCCCGCCAGCCCCCGCAGGCAGGACTCACCCTCGGGAGACCCCCGGCCGCCGGCCAGAGCCCATGGCCCCGCCCCC
>NW_024070204.1:397153-399584 GCF_014754425.2 Oryx dammah
CAAGACCCTCGGCCCCCGGCCACCGGCCAGAGCCCATGGCCCCGCCCGAGGGACCCAGCCCCGCCCCCGCCAGCCCCGGCAGGCAGGACTCAGCCACGCGAGACCCTCGGGCCTGGACCAGAGCCCCTGGCCCCACCCCGCCCCCGCCCCCGACGGCCCCTGGCGGAGCTGGCACGCACTTGATCTTGCTGAAGACGATGTCCACGTCGGTGACGGTCACGCTCCGGCCGTCGATCACCTGGCAGTCTCGGCACAGCTTGGACCAGTTCTTGCCGTGCATCTCCCGGCCCGACGCCCGGGCGTCCCCATGCACCGCGAACCTCCGGAAGGCCTCCTCCAGGGCGCTGAGCTCCGCGCCCGCCGCGGCCGCCCCCTCGCCGGCCCCCTCCGGCTCGAGTGACAGCCTCTTGGCTGCCTTGTCCTTAGCGGGGTCCCCCGGGGACTTGGGGGGCGTCTTGTTGGCGGGCTTGGAGGGCTTGGGCTTGCTGTCAGCCATGCTGCTGGGAGGAAGAGATGAGAGGTCACCTGCTTTGTGGGCAGCTGTGTGAGACCCCCTGCCACCCACGGACAGCAGCCCTGCCCGGAAGCCACTTCGTGACCGTGGGGGACACCGAGTGCCCTGCGTCTGCAGAAACAGCCCAGTCCCTCCGGCCCTGGCACCCTGTCCACCTGTCCCCAAGGTCCCAGCCCCAGCCACGGGGGGAGCAGGCGGCCAGCAGCCCAGGAGGTGCAGGACCACCCCAGCGATCCCCTCACCTTCCCCCGCCGGCTACTGCTCTGGAGGCTCCCAGAGCAACACCCCTCTGGGCACTGGTGGGGTGACTCAGTCCTTGTGGCGAGGATCTAGAGCAGTCGCACAACTGCCCCCACCTCAGGGCCCGGCCTGCTGACTGGGGTGCCCCTCACCCTGGTGGCCAAGTGGAGTGCTGGGGGGAGAGGGTGCCCCCAGTGAGGGCAGGCGTCTGGGGGACCCCAAGGGCTGAGCACAGCTGCGCCCAGGCCCAGGGTGGAGGCTCTGTGTTGGAGGCGCGGCTGACGGGGTCCAGAGCCCAGTGAATCCCCAAGGCTGGGCCCGGGTTCCCGTGGAGCTGGGACACATCCACCTCCAGCAGCTTTGGGGGGCCCGGAGCTGAGCATCGACATCCCCAGAGGCACGGCCAGTGGCTGGGGCGGGACCCGAGAGCCCAGCCCCCGGAGGAGCAGTGGCCTCAAGAGAACCACAAGGTCAGCGAGCGGAGAGAAGGCAGGACACAGCCCAAGCGTGAGTCCGGCCGGGCGGCCAGAGTCGTGGACAGCTAGCTCACTCACAGCCGAGCCCACAGGAAACCCTCAGGTCTGAGTCAGAGCACAGGAAGCAGCGCCCGGCCAGGCGGGAGTCCCCACCAGACCTGGCTGAGCTCAGGACCTACGGGTCCCCCGAAAAGAGGTCGGCAGAGCTCGAGGTACGCCGGAGGCCCCGTCGCTGGTGCGGGAGGCCCGGGGGCCCAGGGCTCGGGGCCGGGTGGACACGGCTACGAACGTGGCTGTGAGCCCCCGAGCCAAGCTCTCCATCCAGGACTCTATGTTCACCATGAACACACAGTATCTTAATAATCTGAAAATTACTTTAACAAAAAGAACAGGAGTCAGGACTTCCCCGGAGATCCAGTGGTTAAGCGTCCGCCTGCCCGTGCAGGGGACCCAGGTTCGGTCCCTGGTCCAGGAATGTCCCACGCACCGCAGAGCAGCTAAGCCCGAGCATCACAGGTTCTGAGCCAGGGCGCCTGGAGCCTGGAAGCCATAGGAGAGAAGACGAGCTACCACGGTGAGCCAGTGCACGGCCATAAAGACCCAGCGCAGCCAAAAGTAAATGAAAAAAACAGGAGTCAGACCCTGTGTGCGGGTGGGAAGCTCTCCAAGGGGACTCAGTGACTCCAAAGTGTTCTGGGAGAAGCCGGGCTGGGTGGGAGAGCAGGAATCACACAGCCTGTGTCGGAGCCGACAGGGCTGCAGAGCAGGTGCGCGCCTGCAGGCAGGATGCCTGGCAGGCTCTGTCCTTGTTTGCAGGGAGGCTTCTCAGCAGCTGGTCCTCGTGTGGACCAGGGCCGGGGCTGGGAGGGCAGGTGGGCGGGCAGGGGACCTGGAGACAGCCGCATGAGGTGGCCCGGCCGGCCCTGCTGTGGCCCGCAGACCCCCGAGGCCTCAGGGGAGGGAAATGAGGAGGGGCTGTATGTCCAGAACTCTGCCTGGCAATGCCCTTAAGACGGGCACCTGAAGCAGCACCTATAGAAAAGGTCACACAAGACAGACGCTTACACACCACAGTCACCGCCTCTGCATGACTTCAGCACAGTGTCCCAGCCAGGAGGGCTGAGAATCCATGACAGCAGTGTGCCTGCAACAGGACCAGGTGCCCGTGAGCGGGACCAGCTGTGCCTGTGACCTGGACCAG
>NW_024070204.1:399594-406788 GCF_014754425.2 Oryx dammah
ACCAGGTGCCCGTGAGCGGGACCAGCTGTGCCTGTGACCTGGACCAGGTGTGTTCATGAGCTGGACCAGGTGTTGTTTTAAAGGCAGCATCAACTCTGCCTCTCCTGGTTCTCCTTGCTGGAGCAGAAGGCAGATCTGTGCTGAGAGTGAAGATAGAGTGTGGATTCTTTCTTCTGCAGGTGTGAACACACCTCCACTCCCTGGCTCCCTCAGCTTTCAGCCCCTCATCCTGCCCACAGTCTACACCCCAGCCTGCAGGCACTTCCTGATCGACGGCGCATCCTGCCCTGGGAATCCGGCTGCCTTCAGCCCCAGGCCCCTCCCACCCTCCGTGTGCTCTGGGCCTGAAGCCTCGGTGTGGACCAGACGTGCTGCCTCCCGCGCCTGCCCTGTCTCCCGCGGGTGCCAGGCGTGCCCGGATGACCCAGCCTCCCTGGGAGGGGGGACAAGCGTCGCTGGAGAGGGGTCTAGGCTGGTGTGCAGAGGGGCAAGACGCACACGTCTGGAGCTCGGACCTGCACAGGGGACCCTCCACCCCCCAACTCCCTACCCCCCAAGCTCCCAGCACCTCCCCTGGGATTGTGTGGGGTCCTGCTCTGCAAAACCCAGGGCCAACCAGCCCCAAGCGGGCGAGGGGCCTTCAGGCTTCAGGACGCCCCAGCCCCAAGCTTTGTGATTCTCCCACCTCATACCCAGCGATCCAGGCTGGCAGCACAGGGGAGCTGCAACCACGGCGCCTGGACCCCCCTCAGGCTCTGCCTGGTCACCGGGCTGGGCTGTTGGGCCGGCATCGCAACCCCTACTTGAAGAGCTGGGGGGCGACTGCCCCACTGAGTGAACACACCCTGGGGGCCCCATCCCAGGAAGACGCTCGGGAGTGGGAGCCGGGCCGGGAGGGGCCCCAGGCCCTGGAGCTCCTGTGGGCTCCTCAGGGTGGCTGGCGGCTGGCAGCCCCCACAATCCAGATCATGGGCAGCACCCTCCCCCAGGCTGGGAGCCCGAATCCCTGGGCCACGGCCGGGCCAACCGGCATGACCCCCAGGCTCCTGCTGACCAGCTTCTGTGTAAGAACTGCATGGGCTCTGGAAACGGCAGTTCCCTGAGCCTCGGACAAGCGGGCCGAGCTTGGAGCTTGACAGAATGCCAGCCGCCGGCCGCCGGCCAGGCTGACCGTCTGCTGAGGGCACCTGACCTCGGCCCCATGAAGGCCGAGCCACAGAAGGCCCCACACCAGACACCACTGGACACACAGAGGGAACCCAGAGGCCCTGTGCAGCGGGCGGGCGGAGCAGAGGCAGTGCAGAGCGAGCGGGCACCTCCCGGGGCACCTCAGCACCCCGGCCGGCTTGACCCCCAGGGGCCTGGCCCCAGGGCAGGTGTGGTGGAGCGGGGAGGCTGGGGGTGTGACACCCACTGCCCTCACTGGAGCCCTGAGCACGCTCACTCTGCAGCCACGCAGAGGAGGCTGGGTGCCGGGTCAGCTAGGCCAGGGAGGACCCCCGCCCACCCTCCGGACCCCCGCCAGGTGTGAGCGCTGGACCCCTGCAGAAGAGCTTGGGGGAGGAGGTGGATAGTATATTCAAAAGACCAAGCCAAGGGAGCAGACACCACCACTCTGCGGCGCCCCCACCCACCAGAGCCCGGCTCCCAGGGTCGGATCCAGCCCCCAGCAAGGGCACAGTCCCCGAGCAAACAGCCCCGGGAGCCGGAAAGCCAAGCCTGCAGACCCGCTGCCTGCCCGCGGCCTGAAGCCTTGGCCCTTTATCCCAGAGTTCATTTGAGCCCAATGCAGCCATTTGGCAGTTGTTCATATTCGAATCACGATACGGCCACCACTCCACAGCTGCCCAGCACTCGACGTGAATGACCACCCATCCCAGTCAGCGGAGCCTCCCAGGCGGGCACCTGCCCCTCGGAGCTGATGGTGCCTGGAGTCTCAGCGTGGACGCAGCCCTCCACCCCAGCCTGCCTGTCACAGGCTCTGCAGAGGCCCCGGCAGGGAGGGGCGTGTGACCGCACTGTCTGACGAGGAAGACGCTCAGGGCCAGAGGTGGGGACCTCCCGCACGGGGTGAGGTGTCCCTCGGAGCAGCCTGGTCACAGCCACACTGGCCCGGGTCCCGGAGTCAGAGGTGACGTCTCTGGGATGAGAAGAAAGGGGTGGGTGGGTAGTCTTTCCGAGGGAGGTGTCCACCGAGGACCAGGGCCGCGAGCCTGCTGTTGGAGCCGCCCCACCCCCGAACCTGAGGGCTGCTGCCACTGGGCTGGGCCAGGGAGGAAGAGGCCAGGACACAGTTACCAGCCCTGCCCTCAGCAGACCTCACGTGGACAGAGGTCACTGGGTCCCTGCGAGGACCCCTTGGCCTCCCAGGAGCCACACCCGGGCCCCATTGTCCAGGCCCCAGAGCCGGCCTCTGCCGTCAGCCTGCTTCTTACAAAGCCCAAGAACACAGCACCTGCAGCCCGCCTGGTGCCAGGGTGAGTCAGGTGAGCTCACACCCTCACAAGGTGGGTGGACCTTGTTTGGAAGAAGGGTCCCTGCAGACGTCATCAAGCTAAGGACCTCTGGACCAGGGTGGCCCTAAGTCCAGCGACAGGCATCCTTGTGAGGGACAGGAGGGAAGAGACACAGACACAGAGCAGAGGCCAGGTGAAGACGGAGGCAGAGACGGGAGCGCCGCGGCCCCAAGCCCAGGGGTCCCTGGCATCCTAGGAGACGGAAGCAGCAGGAGGGACCCTCCTGGGGCCTCCCGAGGGAGCCCAGTCCTGCCCCAGCTTCATCTCGGACGGGGGTCTGGCCCAGAGCGGAAGGAGGACACATTTCTGCTGTCGCAGCCAAGCCTGCGGGCATTTGTTACAGCAGCCCTGGACCCTCACATATCAGGGAGACCCGGGGGGCTGGGGAGGGGGTCCCTGCCCCAGAGAAAAGTGCTCGCAGAGGCCCAAGTGGTGAAGCGCCAGGTGGGCACACAGACCCGGCAGCCAGAGCCAGCAGCGGGCCCGTCCTGGGCTCTGGCCCCCTGCTGCTGTGCACGGTGGGAGAGGCAAAGGCCTCGGCAGGAAGCCTGTTGTTCTAGAAACGTGGCTGCAGTGGGTGGCCTGGCCTCTCTCCGACAGCGGCGCCCGGCAGTCACCATGGGCCTGCACAGCTGGTCCCAGAGCCAGGCCTCTCCTGCCCGGGACCACCAAGACCTCGGGACACTGCGGCACCAAGGGTGGGCCCGGCGGGGCTGCAGACAGTGCGAGGCCATGCACAGGCCAGGGGCAGGCCCAGGGCTGCGGGGCGGGCGGCTGCCCACACCTGACCAGCTGGCAGGTGGAGGACAGTGTGGCCCACAGGCCTCAAAGCCCCGCAGAGGGGAGAGGTGGACCCCGGCACTGGAGTGGAGGCCGGGCCACCATCCCCAGGGAGCAGGAAGCCCCCGACTCACCCCGGGGGAGGGGGGCCCCGTACTGGCTGGCCCCACGCTCAGGGCTGGGGGTGAGGCGAGGCCTGCCAGATGGAGGGATGCCCGGGAGTGGACGGGCAGCCAGCAAGGGCCACCAAGCGGGCTCCTCTGAACTCACAACGTGGACTTGGGGGCCCTGGATCGCTGGTGCCCCAAACACCTCTGGACACACCCACTCCAGAGGAAGAGACTCCCACTGGAGACAGAGACGCTTCTGTGACATCTTTAGATCACCGTGTCCACACATGGCAAAGAAACAGCCAAGCTTAACGGGAAGTGCCAAGAGCCTGCAGAGACAAGCGGGGACAGAAACGAGAGGCTCCACTCTCTGTACTGGACTCGGCTGGACTCTGATTCAGAGTAACAGTGTGTGCTGTGTGCAGAAGAAATGGGTGGCGCACGCCGTGTGCAAAGAGGAAGGGCAAGGTGAGGAATTCCAGAGGAGAACAGAGGTTGTGAGAATGCAGGAAGCAGCTTTGAGAAGAAAACACAGAGTCCAGCCCTGAAAAGGTTAGCAACCAAGGTTCTGAACCCAGTGGATCAGTTCCACAGCAGGGCAGATTAAAGAGCTCCTGGATCAGAAACCCCAAAAAGAGAGCACCTAGATGTGGTGTAAACGTGTGCACACACATGTATACCGACGCACGCGTGCACACACATGTATACAGGCGCGTGCATGTATACAGGCACGCACGTGTGGACGCGCATCTATACAGGTGCGCGCGTGTGGACGTGCATGTATACAGACGTGCGTGTGTGTACACACATGTATACAGGCGTGTGCGTGTGTACACGCACGTATACAGACGTGTGCGTGTGTACGCACATGTATACAGACGTGCACGTGTGTACACGCACGTATACAGGCGCCCGTGTGTATGCACAGGTATACAGGTGCGTGTGTGTGTGTGTATGGCATACACGGGCTTTCCTGCTGGCCCAGATGATAGAGAACCCACCTGCAGTGCGGGAGACCCAGGTTTGATCCCAGGTCAGGAAGATCCCCTAGAGACGGGAATGGCAGCCCACGCCAGTACTTTTGCCTGGAGAATCCCACCCGTGGACAGAGAAGCCTGGCGGGCTACAGCCCCTGGGGCTGCAGAGAGTGACTGACACACGGTGTACACACATGAAAATAATTTGATGGAATTTAGCATTTATTCATCATAGAAATTCTTAGCAAATCAGAAAAGGAAGCACATTTCTTAGCTTCACAATGGACGGTGTGCTCCTTGCTCAGCCGTGCGCTACTCTTTACCGCCCCATGGGCTGTGGTCCACTGGGCTCCTCCGTCCACGGGCCTCTCCAGGCCGGAGCACTGGAGTGGGTCACCATTCCCTTCTCCAGGGGATCGTCCCGACCCAGGGATCGAACCCAGGTCTCCTGCATTGCAAGTGGATTCTTTATCATCTGAGCCACAGGGAAAGCCTTGATAATGGGTACCTACAAAAAACTACAAACCTCTGTGGACACTGAACAAGTTTCTCTTCCAGCTGGAGTAAGGAGAGGACGCCTGCCTGCTGTCGCCGCTTCTGTTCACCTCTGCTCAGTGAGGTGAGACAAGGACAGAGCGGCATAAATGCAGAGGAGGAAGTGAAACCGCCACCGTCCCCAGTTTCTGCGACTGTGTACACACAGAGTCCAAAGGGGCTTGGGGAAATTTTCAGAATCAGTGTGGGTTTATCAAGATTTCTGCCTACATGGTAAACATACAAAAATCTATTTTATTTCCATGAAGCAGCAAAACCACACAATCACAGTGTTTAGAAATACATCATTTAAAATTATGTGAGGAAGTCAATTTCCTAGGGATCAATTTAACAAAAGTTGTGCAAGACGGTCGACTCGTCACTGAGAGAACAGCAACGTCACGAACACAGACTGAGGCCGAACGCACAGAGATGCCTGTTGTCCCCGAAGTCACCCAGCTTTAGTCTAATCCAACCAAAAATGCCCACACCTGTTTTTGTTCTGGGTTGGGAGACAAGCTGGATGCAGAGCAAACGAAATGGCAAAAGAACGAGGATTAGGCGTCCAGCTCGGAGGAAGAACAGGTGGGGGATTTGCCCAGTGGTTTTGAGACTCGATGGGAAGTTCTGGACCTGAAGTGGTGTGCGGTCCTGGTCTAGGGCAGAGAATGAACCGCCGGGCAGAAGAAAGCTCCCCACTCACCCACAAGGCAGAGACAGTGTGGACGGCAAGGTGGTCCTGCAGGAAAAGAGGAGAGAAAATGTTCTCCAAGAAAGGAGACAGGCTTACCGACTGGACACACAGCGAGAAAGGAGAATTAATTCAGGTGCCGACTCAGCAGGAGGCAAGGCCATCAAGCCCCAGGTGGGTGATGCTTAAGAACACCCGATGTCCTTGCGTGGGAAAGACTGTATACAGCACACAAGACCACTGTCCCCAAAGCAGAAGATTCTGAGATGGACCCAGATTAAAACGTGGGACTTCTGCTCCTCCAAAAGTGTCAGTTAAGGAGCGAAAAGGTGGCTGTGGGGTGGACAAGGTGTCTCCTACGTGCAACCTACGCTGCTGGTCTCCAGAATCTAGAGAGAACCCTGTGGATCAACCAGAAAGCCCGGAGGAATCCGCAAGGCACGGGGGTGGGGGGGGGGCTCGGGCGCCAGGCTTGGTGGAGACGCCGGGCCGTCACCGTGGCCTGAAGCACAGGCTCTGCCGCATGCCCTGCAGGCAGCCATGGCCTGCCCTGCGCTGCTGGCAATGCGGCTGCGACTGGGAGGCGGCACCCCCAAGTCGCTCAGGGGCTGCAGACGCTCGCCTGTCCCCCAAGGAGCAGAGCAGGGAGGCTCCTGGTGGCCGCACTCACAGGAACCAGAAATCAGAAGCCACTCAGGGCCCGTGGGGCACAGCGGAGCAGCGGACGGTGGTGGCGTGTTCACAGAACAGAAGTGCGCTGACGGTGCGAGAGCACGTGCTCTGAGCCGAGGCTAGACTAGACGAGGGGTGGGGGGCTGGAAAGCCAGCAGGAGGCAGAGCCCGGCCCCTGCAGGAGACAGGAGGGCGCCCCGGGAGGTGTGGGCCCAGGGCTGCGGAGCGGAGTGAGCCCTGAACCTGCTCCCGGAGGCTGCTCAGGCTCAGAGCTGTGGCCGCGGCGGCCGGAGGCAGAGGGCGTGTGAGACATACAGCTTCGTGACGTTCCCGCCAGGGCGGCCCTCCCAGGATTCACCTGCGTCTGGGCACCTGGCCCCTAACACACGGGGGCAACAGAGTGAGACCCTGGGAAACTCGGCCCAGAGCAGGGGGACTGTGCTGGCACGCACACACGGGACAGGAGGGGCACACTCAGGGACGCCGTGCAGCGGGGGAAGGGCCCCGGGTGTTCTTAACTCCTAGACCTGGAGAAAGGACAGTCCTTCCTTTCCACCAATCTAGCAAGTAAAGGGAAAGCGGTGCGAGCGAGAAAATGAGCTCCCCACCCCCACGTCGCAGAAGACACGAGCGTTCGGTGCCAAAGTCGGAGCACCGTCATCCTCACACCCCGTGGGAGTCAGCTTACGTGTTCTCAGCCAAGGAGGTTCTTCCTTTGGACACTTACACATTACATTGCGGTTGAGCTTCACTGCATGTCGCCGCATGTCCTGGTACAGTCAAAGGGCAACTCTGCAGCCTGCAAGGAGTCTTGCTTCCCTGCCAGGGCCACAGCACACTCCTGACCCTGCCGTGGTCCTCCCCCACACGCCCTCCCGGAGGCTGCAGATCACAGACCCTGCACCCCCCTGGCG
>NW_024070204.1:411788-433156 GCF_014754425.2 Oryx dammah
CCCCCCGGCCCCTGGGCGCCGGGAGACGGAGGGGCGCGCGGACCGCCCTCCCGGGTGGGCCGGTCGGGTGCGAGCCTCTCCGCGGAGACGCTGTGGGTCCGCGTTGGGGGCCGGGGTTGCGGGGTTGGGGCCCCCCGGAGTGGGCGCAGAGGGCGGGGAGTGGGAGCGCCCTGCGAGAGCCGGGGGACGGCGGGAGCGTGCGGTGAGCGCCTCGGTGGGGTCGGGGCGGGCTCTGGGCGTCGCGCGCAGCTGGGCCGCTCCGGCGGGGGGAGGGGGGGCGTGGGGGCGGGGTGCAACCTTGCTCCAGCTGGAGGCGATCGGTCTTCTTGCGGACCGCCTGGGCCCCGGGCTGCCCGTGTGAAAGCGCAGACCTCAGAGCCTCTTCCACTGTCTGCGTCCTTCTCGGTACACCTGCTGCCCTCACCTCCAGGCGGTGAGCTCGCGGGCACCCCCGCTGCCCTGGACAGCAGTGCTCAGCAGAGTTTCTGGGGCTGGGGTGACGGAGGTGCTAGCGCTGAGTGCTGACTCGGGGTGCAGGGGTCTTCCTGTGAATCCTCCAGGACCCCCTCCCGTGGAGGAAGCCGCCCCAGGCTGCCGGGATGCCCAGCCTCCAGGGGAAGAGTGGCCTTCCCGTCGCTTCCAGCTTCACTGCCTTGTGACTGGCCGAGGAGCCACCCCAGGCCCTTCCCCACCTCCCGGCTGCCAAACCACCCCCTCCCATGGTTACACACACACTTCACACCCCCCCCACCCCCGCCAGGACCTGTCCTCTGTCCTGGCTGCAAAGCCCCTGCACCCCAGCTTGACTTGAGTCTCACCTGAATCAGAATTGTGGCAGCAGCTTCTGACTTCACCTGGGATTCCAGCCAGGCCAGGGGCCCATGGAGGCAGCAGAGGAAGCTAGGGTGCTGAGCCGGAGGATGGGTGGCCGACAGGCAGCCCCACAGGTGAGAGGTCGCGGTTCCCCCCAGGGAGCCTGGCAGGCGGGTGAGTCCTGCCCTCCCCACCCTGGCCCTGGGCCTTTCCCTCAAGCCCTCTGGTTTCTGCTCAAAACCGGCCGAAGATAAGCTTCTAGTTCTAATTCCTCTGCAAAGGTTCGCACTGCGGAGCCCGGTGAGTCCAGACTCTTGGAGCAGGAAGAGCTCCTGGCCAATGTTGTTGGTCCTCACTTTCCAGGTGGATGCTGGGCTGCGCCCTGCCGGGCCCCCACAGCCCTGAGCGCTGCCCACGTTTTCTTAACAACGCAAACGGAGTCGTGAAGACCAGTTCTCAGTATCATGTCCCCACTGTTGTATTAGCCAAATGGCACGTTTTCAATCCATTTTTCAAAACCAGTGCAAATGCTGTGACGCGACCCCTGCTGATTTTGCCAGCCTAGAACTGCTGTGGGAGGTGCGTGGCAGGCTTCAGGGGTAGAAACGTTTGAGGGAGAGAGTCCTCGGGAACCAGAGACAAGACCTGGGGGCCAAGGTGGGCTCCCACACACGTGCCCCCCCCAACGACAGAATGGCTGTCAGCTTTCTGCAGCCCTTAGGCCCGCCCCATGCCCACGTCGCAGACGCCAGAAGCCAGAAGGCACGCCCTGGCGCCGTTCTGCAGGCTGCCTCTGTCGTCTGCGAGTGAGGGTTGAGTTCACGGTGTGCCGCTTCAGAGCACGGGGGCCGTTCTGGGCACACTCAGAAAATCTCCTGAAATAGTGACGGTGGCTGTTTTGCTGGGAGCATTTCCTTCTCGACGGGGGGCAGGTTACGTCCTGGTTTGGGATCAGGGGACCCTTCTTCCATCTGTGGCTGCCGGACTGATCCTTTGTGGGGGATGATCACCCCCTGGCCCCTGGTCCTCTGACAAGACCTGGATGATCCCCGTCTACCCTGCAGTTACTACAACCCATCCTGAGTGGGCAGAAGCAAGTCTGCACCCTGGCCGTGTGGAGGCCCACGGATGGGACCGTCTGCCCTTGCGGGACACTGCCAGTTTTCAGGGCCACGTGCTGGTGGCTTCAACAGCAGAAGTCCGCACCATCCAGAGTCAGGGTGTCCGTGGCCATGCTCCCTGCAGCAGCTCTGGGGCCCTTCCTACCTCCTCCGGCTTCTGGGCCACCAGGTGTCCCTGGGCTGCATCGCCTGACCCGGGCCTCCGTCCTCACGTGGCCTCCTCCCCCGTGTCTGTCTCCACCCTGCATCAGGACATGCGTGGATTTAGGGCCCACGCGGGTCGTCTGGGGTGCCCTCCTGTCGAGCCCCTAAGTATGCCTGCAGAGACCACCGTCTGTGCTGTCCCCCTGGGATGGGCGCTAAGCTCACTGGGCGCTGTCTCTGTGGCCCGGCGGCCCCAGCCCGGCATCCTGGGCAGGTTCCGCGTCCCGTGTCTCGACTGCGCCAGCCTGGCTCCAGACCCTGGGCCCCCTCCCCAAGGACCACCTCGATGGGAGGCGGCTGTGGGCAGGAAGGCATCGGGCTCTGGGGCAATACCGAACTCCACATGCTGGGCGTGAACGTGGTCCTTATTTTAAATCCCGAAGGACATCTTGGTTGAAACGCATCCTTGTCCACATACTTGGAGGCCTGGGTGGCTGCCTCTTGGACCACGCAGTCTTCCCCAGGTGGGAAGCCGCTTGTGGACCGCAGGCCGTGTCCAGGCCCCACTTGAGCGGCAGTGGGGGCCCGTCCGTCTCGCCGGGGGCGGGGGCAGAGCTCGGGCTGCTGGTGGTGCTGCTCAGCTCAGGCAGAGTTGCCGTTCATCATGGACGAGGCCTGCGGAGTTCTGTGCAGCCCAGGGAAGGGGGAGCCCCAGGTGGGACCCCTTCCGCGGGTGGGCCACTCTGCGAGCTCGAGGCCAGTCAGCGCCCGGCAGGGCCCCCTCCCCTGTGGGAGGCATGTGGGGAGGGTGGACAGCCAGCTCCTTGGAGGAACGTTCTCAGGACGGCCCAGCGTGGCAGCTGGGGAGGCCCAGACCTGCTCTGTGCCCCTGGGGGCCCTGTCCGCCTGCACATACAGGCCTCCTGGGGTGGACGTCCAGCCAGGCAGGGGCCGGACACTTGCTCCAGATCATGAAGAATCTCACGATGGCGGCAGCAGAGGACTGGACCAGCCGCAGCGCCTCCCGGGGTCCCGACTTTCAGGCAGTGCCCCCCAGGACTCAGAGGCAGAGTTGTGACCCAGGACGCACAGAGGGTTTGGGACAAGGCTGGCGCCCACCACCAGCTTGTGCTTGACACTCACCTTGGAGACCCGTACTTTGGCTGAGGTTCACCCTTGCAGTCACAAACCTGGACATACAGTCTTATTAAGAAAGCTGTATAAATTTCTCATGGTTTAAGATGATTCCGTAATTTTTATTGTAGTAAGATTTTCAGGACCTGGGACCAGTTATTTAGTCTGCTTCTAAGAAAACCTAGCCTGGCTTCAGCTCAGCAAGGAGGCCAGGGGCTTCCCCCTGGGTCTGGGGACCCGCTGCCCAGCCGTCCCTCCCCACCTCTGCTTGTGCGAGACCCACGGTGCTGGCCCTTCGGCGTCGTTACCCTAAGCTGGCGTTGCTGGGCCCGTGCTCCCACACGGGCTGCTGTTGCTGTCACCCTCTGCGATGCCGCCCTCCTGGTGTCAGCTTTCTGCCCTCCTCCACAGGACCTCTAGGTGGAGGTGCCTGTTCATGCAGCTTGGCACACGCTATGCCTCCTGTGCCCCGGGGACCCTGCCGCCCCTTGTAACACTTGCCTCCCCGCATGCTTGTCTTCCTGGCCTCTAGCTGGACGCATGGCCTCCCCTTCTGCCCTCCCTCTCGCCCACCTTTCCTCCTCTGTCCATCTCATCCTCTCTGCTGGGTAATTCACGTTTATCTTCCAGTTTAATAAGTCTTTCTTCAACTGTTTATTGTTTCATTTACTTTAACAAGTGCATTTATTTCTGAAAAGTCTACTTTTACATGTCCTTCTGATCATGCAGAAAATCCGCTTATTGCTTGTTTTTTGTGATTGTCATGCATTTACATATTTTATGCACCTACTGAATTCTCCATGTCTGATTCCAGATCGCGAGTTCCCAGGGCCTGAACCCACCTTTGTTGTTTGTCGGCTTCTACTCGTGATGGTGTTTCCGTCTTTGACTGTGAGCTTGTTTTGATTGATCTTGAACTTTGAAATCTAAATTTAGAACCTCAGCTTTGGCCACTTTATTTCAGTTTCTGCCTCAGTCCCTGACTTTGCCTTGGAATCTTGCACCCAGGCCTGCTTTTGATTCGAGGCCTGGTTTCAAAGAAGCCTGCCCTTCTGTGTGCTCAGCACTTATCTCCAAGCTCACTTTCTTCCTCTAGTGTCAGCCAGAGAGGCCTGGAGGGTCACACCTCAATACAGGGGTCTCCCCCAGAGACAGGCTTGGGAGCCTGTTCTGGAGGCCCAGACCAGGCCTGGTTCCTACCGGGCTGCAGACCCCAGTGCCAGCATCGGGGAGAGTCAGTGTCGGTCGCCAGCCCTCCGCGGAAGCCGCTGCCCAAAAGCCATCTACCAGGACTGATTTCAAGTTCATTGCCATTAGAATTAACTTTTATTATTTCCTATAAAACTTAATAAAGAGTTCCAAAGAATTTCCTTAAAAAGCTCCTAAATTCATAGTTAAAAATATTAATAATCAACGAAAGTAAAAACACGGCACCCAGACCGTCTTGAATCTGCCTCCTTTCTGGAATAACATATAGACGTGTTTAGAAAACTAGGCGGGTCTTTAAGATACGGCTTCTGGAGTGAGGGAGATGAGAGTTCATGAGACTCTTCCACGTGGCCAGAAGCAGCGGGCTTCGGCTCTGTTCCCTCTTGATGCCAGGGGGCGGGGCTCTGAAGGTGGGCGGCGGGGCCCAGGTGTCCTCCTCGAGGTGGAAGCCAGGCTGGGGGGCATGGGCAATGCCAGCCAGAGGGAGGGGCGGCCTGGGGATGCGCCCTGGCTCTACGCGAGCTGAGGAGCCCTGTCCCCGAGCTCCGGGTCCTCCAGCATCATGATCATGGTGACGGGGGTGGGGCTGCTGGGCACAGGGGCCTTCATCGGGGTGCAGCCCCCCACCTCGCTGATGACCAGAGTCCCCTCCTCCCCACACTCTTCCTTGATGGCAGGCAGGCTCTCAGGCGCCTGGACAAATGGCATCACCGCCTGCGTGCGGGGCACCTGCTGGCCGTCCAGCTCGCCGCCCAGCCCTCCAGGGTAGTTGATGACCGTGGACTCCACGGCCCAGGGCTCCTGGCAGCTGGGGACAGTGTCCTGGTGCTCCTGGGCCCACACGTTCTGGTCGCGGCCCTGCAGCAGGGACGGCAGCTGGAGGGGTTCTGGGACAGACTCCACAGCTGGGATCCCGGTGGAAAAGGACCCCTGGAAGCGGGACTCGGCTGGTTCGGGCCCCTGGGCTTCTGCAGAGAAAGGAGACGTCCCCATGAGCACCTCAGGGCAGGGATGGGAGTGGAGCCCGGACACCACACAGGGCCCTGCACGCAGGCCCCCAGAGGGCAGGGACTGGCGTTGGCAGCAAAGCCCAGGCTCAGCCCTGTGCGCCTCTCCTGCCCCTCTGCACGTCTGTAAGCTCTGTTTCCTTCTTTCTCAAATGCGTTTTGCTCACGCTCAGTCGCGTCCTGCTCTTGGCGACCCCATGGACGGTAGCCCACCGGGCTCCTCTGTCCATGGGGTTTTCCAGGCAAGGGTATGGAGCAGGTCGCCATTTCCTCCTCCACGGCATCTTCCTGATCTAGGGATGGAGCCTGGGTCTCCTGCACTGGCAGCTGGGCCTTGACCACTGAGCCACCCGGGAGGCCCCGCAATGCGTTTGGTAATGAACAGTTTTCTGTTCTCTTCAGATATTTTGAACTTTGTCTTTTATTTCTCTAAGCAAAGCAAACCTCGTGGTTATTTGGTGGTTTTGCCTGCTGAGTCCCGAGGCCCTTGGGGCTGTCCCTCCCGTGATTTCGCTGACTCTCACTCAGGACCCTTGTCTCCACGGGGCGCCGGCCACTCGGACAAGGAGCAGCCAGTTTTCCCTGTTCTGTCCGTGTCGTCCGCAAGGAAGCAGCGTTGCGTGATGAAGGGCGAGTCTCAGAGGGTCCCCTTTCACAAAGTCAGGGTCGGCCGGGGTCCAAGAGTCAGCAGCGCTTCTCCCTTCCCCTCTCCCCAAGGGTGAGGCCGGGGGTGGAGCGCTGGGGCCCTCTTGTTCACCTCTGCACCTGGGGGTGCCGGTTTTATGGGACATCTTAACCCATAACGTCGAGTCAGCCCTGGACTTGGCCCTCTGTCTGCCTCCTGCACGTCTGTGAAGGTTAATCTCATCGGGACTGGTGCCCTGGGCGTCTCTCTGGGCGTCTCTCTGCCTCAGTCCCCGCCCGAGACTCCCTTACCTCTCAGCGGGTTCACCGCCCACAGGAAGCCCTCCCTGCAGCGCGGGGCGCACCCCGCGCCCACCCTGCGCCTTCCCTCCTCGGAGTCAGTCTGCTCGCTCAGGCTCCCAGAACAACCTCCCTTCTTCTCCACCAGTTTCACTGACAGCACGTTTGTATTTTGTGATCCTCCAAAACCACCTTACGTGGAACCACTCAGACACCAAACTAGCCTTCCCGGCTGCCAGCTCCCTCCCAGGGGTCGGAGGCGCTGAGCCCCGCGTCAGGCGTTTTGAAGAGTGAACAGCTCAGGTGTCCTGTACTCAGGGACACACGCTCGTGAGAAGTTAGCATCGGGAACGTTCATTGTTGGAAAGCTGAGTGGTGGATGTTGTTTACACTCTGAAAGGATGAAGCCTCACGAATGAACAGGACTGTGTGAAAGCTCCAGAGACGCCGGCAGGTGGGGTGTGGTGGGGCTGAGCCCGAGTGTCTGCGGGACCCTGCCCTGTGGCCACCACGAGCTCGGCCACCATCACCCTTGGGCTCCTCAGCTCTGGTGGGGCCACAGGAGAAGACACGAGGGCAGCCCTCAGCCCGGGAAGATGTTTGCTGCTGCTGCTTAGACCCGTGCCCAGCATTACCTCTGGAGCCCACCGCTGTTTGGCACACAGCGGGGGGCAGGCGCTGTCTTCGGACCCCCTGGCAGGCTCCCCCTTGTCTGCATCACAGACACAAGGGTCCCAGCCCTGGCTTTCTCTGGCGATTTCTCTCCTTTTTCTTTTGGGAATATTGGACATTCTAGGCAATCAAATTTAGGTAGGTCTCGATGTGCCCAGACTGCAGAGGGTCTCACCTGAGGCGGAGCCTTGGTTTTCAGCTGCGTCTCCTGCCCTAAGTTGCTTGCTTTCTCGCTGACCCTTTGTGTTCTACAGAAAGAGAAATCACAGGGAATCCATGATGTAGGGTTTGTCACACTGCCGACGAGGACAAAGCAGGTGAGACTTTAGAGGACGCTTCAGAGACAGACAGGTCTGCCCCCCACCCTCCGTGAGCTGCGGTGGTCACCGAGCGCTTTAGAGTCCTCCCCTCGAGCTGAGGCTGGAACCCAGCAGCCTCGGCGAGAGGCTGACCCTTCTCCGGCCTGTGCGTCAGGACGGACACAGGTGTACTTTGTCTGACACATGTGAGGGTCTCAGGAAGCCAGGGAGACCCTCGTGATTCCCAGCACAAGAAAGGCTGGCTGCTCCCTGTGCAGGGCTCTGCCTACCAAGAAGCCGGAGCATTTCACTGGCACCTGAGCACAGGCGTGCGTCTCCTGCCCTGGCCCTGCAGACTGGCGGCGGTGCTGTCCTCTGCCTGCTGGCTGGCAGGTCGGAGGGGGCCACAGCTCTTGTTGGACTCGCTGAACGGTCAGGGATGCGCTGACTCCAGCTTTCAGCGGTGCCTGTGCGGGTCCCAGAGACTGGCCTGTGCAAAACTTCTGAGAGTCCGGACAGACTGACAAGCACATCTGCAGCTGGGAGACTTCTCAGCCCAAACAGCACGTCTGCAAATGCTCTCAACCCTTCTCTGGTCCAGGACTTTAAAAGTATCGTCGAGGTACAAATATCGATAGATAATGTGAGTGAGTGAAGATACAACTTCAGGGGAAACAAGGAGGGCCCTCGCTGGGCCAGAAGCACTGACGCCCCAAGATGAGAAAGCAAAGGCCCAGAGGAGGCTGCTGTGGACGGCGGGAGAGGCCCTCGCAGAATCCACCGCAAGGGAGGTGGGGGTGGCCGCAGGAGTGTGGCCCCCGATGGATAGCTTGCTGGGGCCGCAGTAGGCCCAGTGGCCAGGCAGGCAGCGGGTCGCTGCTGCAAAACCTCCTGAATCCACAGAAACAGTGGGGTGCCTGCCCCACATGAAAACGGTAATCTCAGTGGACAGAGGGCAGTGTGAGTGCACACACACACCCAAGGGCGTGGCGCCCAGGAAGTGGAGGTGGCTCGAGGTGTCGCCAGACACCCAAGCGCCTCTGGGAATCAGGAGCAAAGCGCTGCTGCAGGAGTGAAGAGGAGAAGGCAACACAGCGGGTGGATGGCACACTGGAGGGTGTGGAGCAGAGCCTGTGGGAGGATGTGGGGGTACAGGGGTCTGCCAAAAGGAGAGGGGAGCTGTCGGAACCTTCAGAAGCTTGCCCTCCACCGAGGGGCTTCCCAGGGGGCACTGGTGGTAAGGAACCTGCCGGCCAGTGCAGGAGACCCAAGAAATATAGGGCAATCCCTGGACCAGGAAGGCCCCCTGGAGCAGGACACGGTGACGCACTCCAGTGTTCTCGCCTGGAAAACCCCATGGACAGAGGAGCCTGGTGGGCTACAGCCCATGGCGCCCAGCTGCAGCTTCAGGGAGGCCAGTCCCCACTCCATGCAGTGCTGGCGGCTGGCGTGTCACAGGTGTGGGGTGTGCGCTCTGGCTGGCCTGGCCCTTCCCTGGGGGGTGGGCACAGCTGCTGTCCTGGTTCTGGCCCCCTTGGCAGCAACAGCCTCCCACGTGCCGCCCAGTGGAAGACTTAAAGAGACAGGACCTTCCCCCTCCTGCTTGCAGCCAGTCAAGGATGTCTTCCTCAGGCCACTGGCTGACCAAACAGGCAATGGGAGAAAATTTTCAGTGACAAGAAATACACTCTTTGCAAAATTCAGCCTTCAACAGGCAAGAATCTATAATCCCTACGGAGCAAATCTGACTTCCATCGCTACCACACGATTTACTACAGAGAAATAGGAAGTCCGGACTTTCAAGTTAATAGTCAAGAATATTAAATCAGCTGTCTCAGAAATACTCAGTGAGTCAGAGGACATCAAGGACGAAGAATTAAAGGAGGTCAGGATGATGGCGTAAGAACAGATCAGAGTATCAACGAAGAAGTAGAGATTATGAATGGAAACTAAACAAACTCTAGAGCTAAAAAGTATAACAACTGAAATTAAAAAATTCTCTAGAGGAGCTCAGCAGATTTGACCAGTGAAAAAAGGATCAAAAAAAAAAAAAACTTGACTAAACTGAAATTATTAATATCCAGTCTGAACTATAAAGAAAAAACAATGAAAGGAAGTGAACGGAGCCTGGTAGGCCTGTGGGTCTCCATCAAAGGTATCAAGATACGCCTCGTAGGACTCCCAGGAGGAGGAGAGAGAAACAGAGCAAGAAAATTGCTGAATAAATAATGAAAACTTCCCCAAACTGATAAAAACATGAATCTACACATCCAGTCTACACTCTCCGTGACGAGTACGAAAAGGTAAAAAGATACGACACTGAGAGATAAACTCCCCAGGTTGGCAGGTGCCCGACACGCTGCTGGAGAAGAGAGGAGGACTAGCTCCACAAAGGATGACGAGGAAAACACCCCCGATGGCCAGCTGGCGACGTGACTGGTGGTGGAAGTCAAGCCTGACGCTGCAAGAACAATACTGCGTAGGAATCTGGAATGTTAAGTCCATTAATCAAGGTAAATTGGAAGTGGTCAAACAGGAGTGGCAAGAGTGAACATCTACATTTTAGCAATCAGTGAACTAAAATGGGCCAGAATAGGTGAATTTAATTCAGATGACCACTATATCTACAACTGTGGGCAAGAATCCCTTAGATGAAGTGGGGTAGCCGTCATAGTCAACAAGAGTCTGAAATGCAGTCCTTGGGTGCAATCTCAAAAATGACAGAATGATCTCTATCTGTTTCCAAGGCAAACCATTCAATGTCATAGTAATCCAAGTCTATGCCCCGACCAGTAATACCAAAGAAGTAGAAATTGAATGGTTCTGTGCAAACTAGATAGCCTACTGAAAAGCAGAGACATTACTTTGCCGACTAGGGTCCATCTAGTCAAGGCTATGGTTTTTCCTGTGGTCAGGTATGGATGTGAGAGTTGGACTGTGAAGAAGGCTGAGCGCCGAAGAATTGATGCTTTTGAACTGTGGTGTTGGAGAAGACTCTTGAGGGTCCCTTGGACTGCAAGGAGATCCAACCAGTCCATTCTGAAAGAGATCAGCCCTGGGATTTCTTTGGAAGGAATGATGCTGAAGCTGAAACTCCAGTACTTTGGCCACCTCATGCGAAGAGTTGCCTCATTGGAAAAGACTCTGATGCTGGGAGGGATTGGGGGCAGGAGGAGAAGGGGACGGCAGAGGATGAGATGGCTGGATGGCATCACTGACTCGATGGACGTGAGTCTGAGTGAACTCTGGGAGATGGTGATGGACAGGGAGGCCTGGCGTGCTGCGATTCACGGGGTCGCAAAGAGTCGGACATGACTGAGCAACTGAACTGAACTGATGAAGACCTACAGGACCATCTAGAAAGTGAAAGTGAACGTTACTCAGTTGTGTCTGACCCTTTGTGACCCCACGGACTATACAGCCCATGGAATTCTCCAGGCCAGAATACCAGAGTGGGGAGCCTGTCCCTTCTCCAGGGCATCTGCCGGACCCAGGAATCGAATCGAGACCCGGGGTCTCCTGCGTTGTAGGCAGATTCTTTACCAGTTGAGCTATCAGGGAAGCCCTTCTAGGCCTTTAGAACTAACACCCAAAAAGGATGTCCTTTTCATCATAGGGGACAGGGATGCAAAAGTAGGAAGTAAAGAGACACCTGGAGTAACGGGAAAGTTTGGCCTTGGAGTACAGAATGAAGCAGGGCAAAGGCTAACAGAGGTTTGCCAAGAGAATGCACTGGTCATAGCAAACACCCTCTCCCAACAACACAAGAGAAGACTCTACACATGGACATCAGCAGATGGTCAGCACCGGAATCAGACTGATCATATTCTTGGCAGCTGAAGATGGAAAAGCTCTATACACTCAGAAAAAAACAATATTGGGAGCTGACTGTGGCTCAGACCATGAACTCCTTATTGCCAGATTCAGACTTAAATTGAAGAAAGTAGGGAAAACCACTAGACCATTCAGGTATGACCTAAATCAAATCCCTTATGATTATACAGTGGAAGTGACAAATAGATTCAAAGGATTGGATCTGATAGACAGAGTCCCTGAAGAACTATAGATGAAAGATGGTAAATTGTAAGGAAGTGGTGATCAGAACCATTCCTAAGAAAAAGAAATGCAAAAAGGCAAAATGGCCGTCTGGGGAGGCCTTACAAATAGCTGAAAAAGAAAAGAAGCAAAAGGCAAAGGAGAAACAGAAAGATATACCCATCTGAATGCAGAATTCCAAAGAACAGCAAGGAGAGATAAGAAAGCCTTCTTAAGTGAACAATGCAAAGAAATAGAGGAAAACAATAGAATGGGAAACACTAGAGATCTCTTCAAGAAGATTAGAGACACCAAGGGAACATTTCATGCAAAGATGGGCTCGATAAAGGACATAAATGGTATGGACCTAACAGAAGCAGAAGATATTAAGAAGAGGTGGCAAGAATACATGGAAGAACTGTACAAAAAAGATCTTCATGACCCAGATAATCATGATGATGTGATCACTAATCTAGAGCCAGACATCCTGGAATGTGAAGTCAAGTGGGCCTTAGGAAGTATCACTATGAACAAAGCTAGTGGAGGTGATGGAATTCCAGTGGAGCTGTTTCAAATCCTGAAAGATGATGCTGTCAAAGTGCTGCACTCAATATGCCAGCAAATTTGGAAAACTCAGCAGTGGCCACAGGACTGGAAAAGGTCAGTTTTCATTCCAATCCCAAAGAAAGGCAATGCCAAAGAATGTTCCAACTACCACACAATTGCACTCATCTCACATGCTAGTAAAGTAATGCTGAAAATTCCCCAAGCCAGGCTTCAACAGTGGAGAAGGCAATGGCAGCCCACTCCAGCACTCTTGCCTGGAGAATCCCAGGGACGGGGGAGCCTGGTGGGCTGCTGTCTATGGGGTCGCACAGAGTTGGACACGACTGAAGTGACTTAGCAGGCTTCAACAGTACATGAACCAAGAACTTCCATATGTTCAAGCTAGATTTAGAAAAGGAAGAGGAAGCAGAGATCAAATTGCCATCTGTTGGATCATAGAAAAAGCAAGAGAGTTCCAGAAAAAAATCTACTTCTGCTTCATTGACTATTCCAAAGCCTTTGACTGTGTGGATCACAGCAAACAGTGGAAAATTCTTCAAGAGATGGGAATACCAGATCACCTGACCTGCTTCCTGAGAAACCTGTATGCAGGTCAAGGAGCAACAGTTAGAACTGGACATGGAACAACAGACTGGTTCCAAATTGGGAAAGGAGTACGTCAAGGCTGTATATTGTCACCTTGCTTATTTAACTTATATGCAGAATACATCATGCAAAATGCTGGGCTGGATGAAGCACAAAGTGGAATCAAGATTGCTGAGGGAAATATCAATAACCTCAGATATGCAGAGGATACCACCCTAATGGCAGAAATTGAAGAGGAACTAAAGAGCCTCTTGATGAAGGTGAAAGAGGAGAGTGAAAAAGCTGGCTTATAACTCAGCATTCAAAAAACTAAGATCATGGCATCTGGTTCCATCACTTCATGGCAAATAAATGGGGAAACAATGGAAATAGTGACAGACTTTATTTTCTTGAGCTCCAAAATCACTGCAGATGGTGACTGCAGCCATGAAATTAAAAGATGCTTGCTCCTTGGAAGAAAAGCATATTAAACCAACCTAGACAGCATATTAAAAAGTAGAGACGTTACTTTGCCAACAAAGGTCCCATATAGTCAAAGTTATGGTTTTTCCAGTAGTCATGTATGGATGTGAGGGTTGGACCATAAAGAAGGCTGAGCGCCAAATAATTAATGCTTTTGAACTGTGGTGTTGGAGAAGACTCTTGAGAGTCCCTTGGACTACAAGGAAATCAAACCAGTCAATCCTAAAGGAAATCAGTCCTGAATATTCACTGGAAAGACTGATGCTGAAGCTCCAATCCTTTGGCCACCTGATGTGAAGACCTGACTCATTAGAAAAGACCCTGATGCTGGGAAAGATTGAAGGCAGGAGGAGAAGGGGATGACAGAGGATGAGATGGTTGGATGGCATCACTGACTCAATGGACATGTTGAGCAAGCTCCGGGAGATGTGAGGACAGGGAAGCCTGGCGTGCTGCTGTCCACGGGGTCACAAAGAGTCAGACACGACTGAGCGGCTGAACAACAGCAACACAGTAGAGAAGCTGAACTTGACTCCAAGCAAGTGAACTGAACACTCTCAGTGAGAAACGTCACAGCCAGTTTCTCAGAACCTAAAGAGAGAATTTTGAAAGCAGCAAGAGAGAGAGCTAATCACAGAGGAGAGCTCCTCAGTGTGATAAACAGCGATTTCTCATCAGATTCCATGCAGGCCAGAAGGCACTGGGGGTGCATGAGATCATGAAGGGGAAAAAAAAAACTGCCAACCAAGAATTCCAAACCCCCCAAAGCTATCTTTTAAGAATGATGGAGAAGCTAAGACATTTTCAGGTAAACAAGGGCCGAGGGACTTTGTTACAATAGACCTGCCTTACAAGAAACACTAAAAAGACATACACAGTTTACTAGTCTCTCCAAATTCCTCAGGTTAAAATGAAAAGATACCAGACACCACAGCCTTAAAAGCAATAAAGAATACAGGTAAAAGTAACTACATATGCTAATTTATAAGCCAGTATTATTGCACTTTGATTCGTAACTCTTCCCCTTTTCTATATGGTTTAAAGGCAGATGCATAAAACAATAATTATAAATTTTTGTTCATGGCCACACAGTATACAAATATATAATCTGTGACATTAACAACATAAAGGAGGAGAGATGGAAATGTGTGAGAATAGAGTCTTGGAACAGTATTGAATACTGAATTAAAATACCATTGAAACTGAATTAATATTATTCAATTCAATAAAGTATAACTTTATTGTTATAAATTTAAAATGTTCATTGTAATCCTCAAGGTAACCATTAAGAAGATGACTAAAGGCCATGTAGAAAAGGAAAGAAGAAGGTAATCAATGGGAACCATAGAAAAATTCAGTTAAATACAAAAAGTCAGTTGTATTTGTTCCTCAACTCCTAATGGAGGAATTGAGGAACAATATATATATATATAATAGCTGAGTAGCAGAAGTAAATCCTTATCTACTGATTAATTACCTTTAACATGAATGAAGCAGGAAAAAGTAGAAATCCCATGGGAATCGGGGAGCCAGACCCCTGCCTCACACCACACACACCAACCACAGATAGGAGAGGAAGGTCGAAATGTTCGACTTTCGGTAGGAGGTATCGAAGACTCTCCTTTAGGTCTTTGGGCGCAAGATTTGTAAACAGAGCGCCAAAGCACTGTCTCTGAAATATTCCTAATTGTGACCGCCGGGCCGCGGGCTCACCTGGGGTGGCGGGGAGCTCTCGGGGGTGATGGTGCTGACGGAGCTCAGGCTGGAGCACCTGGACAGCGAGGCCAGGAACTCCTTCCGCTTGACTCTGCTGGACCGAGAGAGGCGAGACACGTGGATCGGGCGTGGGGCGGCGCCACGAGGGAGCCGGGGGGCGGGGCTGGGGTGTCTGAGGGCTGCAGGGGAGAGTGTGTGTGTGCCCGTGTGCATGTGTGTGCACGCTTGCGCGTGTGTGCTCGTGTGCGTGTGTGTGAACCGTCGGAAGGGCTGCCTACACTTCCACAGACAGAAGTCAATCGAGCGTGATGCCTGGTGTCCAGCTCAGGCACCAGCCGTGAGCAGAGTGACCACGAGGGGTCGTGCCTTCCAGGCTGGGGCAGAGCTGAGAGGCAGAGTCAGCAACTGGACTCCGCACAGGGCTTTCCTGCCCCAAACGCTCCGTCACAGATGCGCTCTCCTAGGAGACCTGCGCCGAGGCGCGCTCCCAGCCCCCGTCGGGTGGAAGGGCTGGCAACTCACCGCACTGCGGACGGGCTCCGGCTGGCACTCGCTTCCTGCGGGCAGGAGGGGAAGAGCAGCGGGTCAGAAGGAGCCAAGCCCCGCCCTGGCTGTCGCGTCAGGGCTCCTGGGGGCCCCGGGTCCAGGGAGGGCGCTGGAGGATGGCGCCCGGCCCCACCCACGAGCTCTGGCTGAGCTGCGTCCCCTCCCTTCCATCGTTCAAGTCCTGTCCTTCATGACGCAGCACGTGACCGTCCTTGGAAACAGGGCCGCATGGAGGCTATCAACAAGGTAGCCAGGTCACCCGTGTGGGTCCCGGCGCACGAGGCCTGATGTCCTCGCAGGAGGATGAGCTCGGGACGAAGACCGTGGGCCCAGGTGGCGCTGACGGCTCAGAGGCACCAGCCCTGGCGACGCCCCACTGCAGACTTCTAGCTCCAGGGTGGGAGAAGGAAGTGAGCTGCCTGGGCAGCTTGGCCTCTGCAGCCCCAGCAGAGAAACACACCGTCACACGTGCTCATGCGCTCACTTCTCCTTGGTCAGGGCAGGAGCAGGACAGCCTGGTCCCAGAAGGCGCCCATTTGGCCTCCGGGCACGGGCCTGGCCTCCCCGCCTCTGACTCAGACTTGGCATCCGCAGGTTGAGCCTCACGGGCAGGAGTATGGTGGCCCTCCCTGTGGCTCTCATCTGCGCGTCCTCGGGGCCTGATTCTGGGCATCTTTTCAGGTCCTCATTTGCCACCCCGTAAACTGCTTTCGGTAAAGAGTTTGTTCAAATCTATAATTTGAACTGTGGTGCTGGAGAAGACTCCTGAGAGTCCCTTGGACTGAAAGGAGATCAAACCAGTCAATCCTGAAGGAAATCAGTCCTGAATATTCATTGGAAGGACTGATGCTGAAGCTCCAATACTTTGGCCACCTGATGTGAAGAACTGACTCATTGGAAAAGACCCTGATGCTGGGAAAGATTGAGGGCAGGAGGAGAAGGGGACGACAGAGGATGAGATGGTTGGATGGCATCACCGACTCAATGGACATGAGTTTGGGTGGACTCCAGGAGTTGGTGATGAACACGGAGGCCTGGCCTGCTGTGGTCCAAGGGGTCACAAAGAGTTGGACACGACTGAGCGACTGACCTGAACTGAACTAAGGTTATTTCAGATTTTTGTTTTTATAAACAATGTTACAGGGAACATCTCTGTCATAGAGCTTTGTCTGTTTTTCTAAGATTGGGCTTTAAGTTAATGGTGGTAGACAGCTGATGCTCCCACGTGCTGAGGGCTGTGCCAGGGGTCATCTCCTTTAATCATCACCCACACACTCAGAGGATTGTGCGGGGCCCCCTGCCCAGGTAACTGCAGGACAAGGTTGGACCCGGGAAGCCCTGGAGTCTGTTTTCATTCTTGGGAGTGCAATTCCTGGGTCCAAAAGTTTATCAGTGGATTTACCCAAAGGAAAACCCTTTAAAAGTAAACCAGTGACCTAACATGCCTCACGGTGACTGGCCTTGCAGTTTCAGGGTGCATCTCAAGGTCGTCTCCCACACACGAAGGAGACGAGAGGTGACACCTTGCAGTCATCTCATGATGGACACATGGGTCACTTTCCTCTTTAGTAGGTAGCACTCTGTGCACCGTATCAGAGGCCTTACATAGGAAATCTTAACACAAGATCCCACGCGATTTCCTCCAGAGCAGGAAACGGGGAGAAACGAGTGTGTGTGTGTGTGTGTGCCCGTCTGGGCCTGAAAACAGACACAGAACCCTGCTTCGCCCACACAGATACGTGTCTCAAGAGTGACCAGGGACCTACATTCAAGAGCCCAGACCCTCACCCTCACCCGGGCTGGGCTCAAGTACAACATTAGGTAAACGTAGGGAGTGTGGACCCCGTGTCTCAAGGGGGAGCTTTCAGCTTTTCATCACGAGGTAAGATGTAAGCTGTGAGCTTCCTAGGTGCCCCCTGAGGGAATGGGGCCTTGTCTTTGCGTCCCAAGCTGGGGCCGTTTTAAATCCATGAATGGGAGTTTGCTGCCATCCGGTCCCCGCTCTGCACCGCCACATCCATACGATGGTTGTCCAACCCTAACCCGACCCGGGCCTCCGACGCGGTGTGGGGAGGGTGGGGGCAGCTGTAGTGTCTCCGGACGGTCACACCCGGGCCCCCAAGGACCAGCGGGAACTGACCGGCCTCTGCCGCTGAAGGCCAGCCCGGTGAGGGCCCAGGACCAGCGTGTCCTCAGAGGCAGACCGCGTCCACGCTGCTGCCCCGGAGGCCTCGGAGAGCCTCGCACTGCGTGCCCGCGGGCTGCTGAGCCCACGAGGGGCGACCCAGCAGCAGATGGGCTGGGGCCTCGCAGACACGGTGCGCTTGGCCCTACAGGCCTCGTGGCACATGGTCGCACCCGCTTCTCTCGCACGCGCGCCTCATGGCCACACGGGCAAGGAGCATGGCCCCGAAACACTGCAGACATCTGAAGTGAGCATGCCAGACCGGCACCTTCTGTGCCGTGCGGTCCTCTGCGGGGTCCTGGGGTGGCCACGCCCAGGCCCCGGCCCCGGCCCCGGCCCCCACCCCCCACACCAGGCTCACCTGCTGTGATGAGCAGCTGTTGGCATGGATGCTGAGGTTGGAGGCCTGCAAGTAGTCCGGGGCTGCTGGCGAGAGGTGCGTGGACTTCACGCTGGTGGGGACGCACAGGAGAGAGAAAGCATGCGTGTCAGCAAACAGGGATTCCTGGGGGCCCAGCAAGTCTCACTGTCGTGGTTTTCCATTTTCCTGAGGACCTCACAGCTTGGGATGAGTCGCGGGCTCCCCCGCCACAGAAAAGTCAGAAAGCAAGCAGCCCTGCTGAGCCCCGGAGCCTCCGACGCGGACGGAGAACCGGGGCCTCCTGTCTTAAGCCCCCGTTTTGTGGGAATTTGTCGCACTGAACCTAAAATGCGCACAGGAGGGTCCCGTGGAATTATCCACGTGTGGTCATCTGAGCCTTGAGGAATGGAGGACCCCGGAAGGCTAGCTGAGAGATCGGAACCTGAGGAGGACTGGGACTGCTGCGGCTGGCGGGAGGAGCGAAGCGGGAGGCGTGAGCCTGTCTCCCGGCACTGCCGGGCCCTCCCCCGCGGGGGCGGAGCAGAGACCGGCTCACCTGGCTGGGTTTCTGCTCCGAGGAAACCAAGAGAGGATGCGCGCTGGTGTGTCTTCGCCTGAGAGGCCGTAATCCTTGTTCATATTCTTACCCTACCCACTTAACATTTCAGAACAGAGGGAACAGTCCAGAAGAAACTCTCTTAGAAACGGGACAGTCACCACCACCAGGGACACTTGGTAAAGTCCTCCGTAGAGGCTTTCCTCTGAAACATGGCCTCGGAGCTCCCACACACCACATGGGTGTGTGCTGGGCGTGTGCCTTCAGCAGGTGTCACGAGGCTTAGAAACTTCCTCTGATTGCTGTGAACTCGATCCCACTGGCTCTAACTGGCTCCAAGAGGATCAGCCTCGGGAGGGGCTGGGAATGGCCGTCAGCAGTGCCAGTTTGCTCAACTGGACCCAGAAACTGCGTTACCCGGAAAACATTCCCTGCGACAAGAGAGACTACCAGAGTTTACCTCCCATCTCACCTAGAGGATTTGTAACTTGCGTCACCACATTTTACCCACCGTTAACCCTTGATTAAATAGGGCCAGCTCCTCTTCCAGGAGAAGGAACACAAGCTGGATTGGAAATGAAAGCAAATGTTCCCGTGAAAATTTGCACGTGGCAGCTGCCCAAGGCAGGTGAGTGACCCGTAAAAGTCTGGTTATTTTCTTTTAACAGAAAGAACCTCACAATACATGAGGCAAAACAAGAAGCTCCTAAGGAATCGTATATGATCACTCTTTTAGAAAATAAAACATTGTATATATATATATATATATATATATATGCACAGAAAAGGTCCTGGAAAGAAAGATGTGAAAGACACAAATCAATGTTCCAGCAATACTCATTAGTGGGCGGGGAAATCTGTGTGTTTCTGCTTTTATACTGGGAATTTGTATTTCCAAATTTTCTATAATAAATACGTGTTGATTCTAAAAAAAAAAAAAATATTAAGGCAAAAGTCTACCATCCTGGTTCCAGTTAAGTTTCTGCCTTTCTTACCAGAAAAGGAAGAAATAGAAAGTGTTCTTAGATTTTCTGTAAAGGATCACGGTTAAATGATATTTTGAAGTAAAATTCAAAGTGATGTGGATTTACACGATAGTGTTGCCAATCAGATTTCTAAGGAAGAGAAACTGGAAGAAAAATTATTGGGTTGTTTGAAAGAGAACAGTCCTTGCACAGTGAGCTGCATTTCCTGGCCAGCTGTTAACTAAGCAAGAACCTCAGGAACTCTGAGCCTTTGGGACACTGCCGAGTACTGTCTTTCTCTAAGCTCCCTCCCACCCCGCCCGGGGTTCCGTGGGCCCTCTCTGCCCCCTGAATGCAGGACGGGGACTCAGTGACCCCAGGACCACAGCCCCAGTCCCCCACCCCGGCCCCAGGGTGCCCCTCCTGAAGGCACTCCAGGCCCCTTCCCCACCCCCAGGGGAGACGACTCTGTTCCCCTACCTGGGGCAGTGACGCTGGGAGGAGCCTAGTCTCCTATGAGTGAAGGTGTATTCAGCACAACGCCAACCCCAAATGCAGGTGACTTGGAAGTGGACAAAATAACTTGAAAGTTTACACGGGAAAACAAATGTGCAAGAATTGTCAAACAATCTGAAAATGAAAAAGGCTTGGGAGGAATTTGTCTACTAGGGAGTAAGGAGAGGCTGCAGAAGAGAGAGAGGACGGAGGAGGCAGAAGCAGGCGGGTCCAGACACGGAGGGTCATGGGCCGTCTACACCACGGTGATCACTGAGCTTGTTCCCTCTCTCGTTGTATCCAAAAGCCAAGGTGGCCTGAGGAGCAAAGTGCAAAGAAAGCAAGTAACACTGCGAGAATATTACAAAGACTTGGCGGGATGTTTGGAAAACTCAGGAGCAAAGAAGGTTTTTAAAAGAAAAATAAAAATTTGAAACATTTGGCTTCAGAAAAATTTGCGACCTCTACATTGCAAAAGGAGTTTCCCTGCTGGCTCAGAGGTTAGAGCGTCTGCCTGGAATGCAGGAGACCCGGGTTCGATCCCTGGGTCGGGAAGATCCCCTGGAGAAGGAAATGGCAACCCACTCCAGTACTCTTGCCTGGAGAATCCCATGGAGGGAGGAGCCTGGTGGGCCACAGTCCATGGGGTCGCAAAGAGTCGGACACGACTGAGCAAATTCACTTCACTTCACATTGCAAACGACATAATAAAGAAACTTTTTAAGATGACAGATTGGATGAAATATATTTGAGACACAAGGAACAAAGAATTAGTATTTTCAATAGTCAAGAGCTCTTAAAATGGATAATATACAAATACGCTAGCATAAAAATGGGGAAAATATTTGAAAACCTAATGCAATGCACACAAGAGAGATTGTCAGACGTCAAAACAGATGAGATGAGGGACATCCCACCGGATGTCAAGAGGAGTGCACATAGAAACAATTGCTTGTTTTACTTGGGTGAAACCAAATATACTGTCTTTGTGCTGCAGAGTCTGGGGAAACTGGTGGAAGTGTGAGTCACTCTAGCTTTGGGGGAAGTAATCGTGCAGACTTATGAAGATTTAGCACAGGCAGCCCTTTGCCTTTGGACGTCCGACAGAAGTAAAACCAGCTGCCCCTGAGACCAGGGCCCCTCAGAGGCTCAGCGGTGAAGAGTCCAGCTGCAGCGCGAGAGACGTGGGCTCGGTGCCTGCGTCAGGAAGATCCCTTGGAGAAGGCTGTGGCCACCCACTCCCAGACTCCTGCCTGGAGAACTCCATGGACAGAGGAGCCTGGCGGGCTACTGACCACAGGGTAGCAAAGAGTCGGACACAACGGACGCGACTTAGCACACGCGTGTGCCTGACAAAGTTGGCACAAAGTCACTCCTGGTGAACTGTCCGAGCAAGCCACGCGGCCGGAGCCCCGCGGCCAGACGAGCCCCGCGGCCGGAGCCCCGCGGCCAGACGAGCCCCGCGGCCAAACAAGCCACGCGGCCGGAGCCCCGGGGCCAGACGAGCCCCGCGGCCGGAGCCCCACGGCCAGACGAGCCCCGCGGCCAAACAAGCCACGCGGCCGGAGCCCC
>NW_024070204.1:433166-450384 GCF_014754425.2 Oryx dammah
GACGAGCCCCGCGGCCGGAGCCCCGCGGCCAGACGAGCCCCGCGGCCAAACAAGCCACGCGGCTGGAGCCCCGCGGCCAGACGAGCCACGCGGCCGGAGCCCCGCGGCCGGAGCCCCGCGGCCTGTCAGGGGTGGCCGACTAAGTCCTGGCCTGCCCGTGGGGTCTGCCGATGAGAGGCGGCCGTGTCTGCCCCCCGGGTCACAGGAGCTGCCCGAGCTGCCCGGACCTCCGGCGGGGGGTGTGAACGAGGGCACGGCAGACGGACAGGGGCGGTATCATCTAACCCTAACCCTGTAAGTTTCTCGCGTGGATGGAGAGCGCTGAGAGCTGCTCGGGCATCACCCTTGAGGTTCTGCTGGGGGTGCCGCTGTCACGGCCCATGTCACGATATAATAATGAAGAAGCGGTGAGGAACTAATCTCAACCTATTCTCACACTAAATGGGTAACCAGTCCGGCTTCCTGGAGTGGAGCTGGGGGGTCTGACGAGGCCACAGATGGCTGAGCCAAAGGGGGTTGCTCTCAACACTTGAAATCTGAGGTACTTACTCTGCTGGGTTTCAGACTGGCTTGGGGTTGGTGACCTTTGCTTCCTTCTGATTTCTTCCTTCTTGAATGGGTGTGTCTAGCCTATGACGGTCCCCTCAGTGCATTTTGGAAGCAAATGGCTTATCTGGTTTCACAGGTTCACAGATGGAGAGGACTTTGGTCCAGGATGAATCCTGGATTCAGATCTGCACGACTTAGGTGACAGGCTTCGGGACTTAGAGCTGATGGTTGAATTCAGGGAAGTTGTGATGCAGTGAATTATTCTGTGTGACAGAAGACGGTGGGCTTTCGGGGGCCAGAGGGCAGACGGTGTGGACCAAATTGTGTCTCTTCAAAAAAGATGAGTGGTTGACCCTCGAACAACACAAGTTTGAACTGTGCAGGGTAACATATGTGTGTGTGTTTCAGTATCCTGTTGGCCCTCTGGATTCATGGGTCTCATATCCAAGGATCACCAAACCTTGGACTGAAATGTCTGTGTTTGGGTGAGCCCTTGGATCCAGAACTCATGGATATGGATGGCTAACTATGGGACTTGAGCATCCGTGGATTTTGTTAAACACAAGGGCTCCTGGAGCCAACCTCCCACGAGTACGAAGGACGACTTCATTGGAGCCCTAAAGAGTTAGCGTTAACTGATCAACTGACTCAGAATAAGCCAGCTTGACTTTTAGGAGCTTAACAAAAGCCAAATATTATTACGGACCGTACAGAACACATTCAGACTCAACACTGCCCATGTTCTCCAGGTGGCGTAGAAAAGAGATGAGCATTGTCTCACTTTCGTGTGTTCGTTCAGACGTTAGTTGTAAAGCAAGCTGAGAAGAATTATTGTACTTTTTGCAAAATAAGTAAAGCAGGTATGAATGATTGTTAGTAACGTTAAGCGAACTATTTTGTCTGACTTACCTCTGTACAGATGAACTCGGGTTGGCAACTGATTTCTGTGAGAATAAATAAAAATCAGTGACATTGCACAAGAAGACAGTGTCAGCACTGAGGTTATTCCCAGCTGTTATCAGTGGCTTCGCCTGATGCTGCTGCAGGGGTGTCTGAGGCCTGGGGAGGGCTCTCACCGCGGGGACCGCTTCTGTCCTCCCCAGCCATGCTGTGCGCCCAGGGCTGGCTTCTTTTCTCCTTAGTGAGCTTGACTATATTTAAATTTTAAGAAAACTGCCAAACAGCTTTCCCGAGTGGTGTCACTGCACGTCCTCGCTTTAGACGCCAGCTCCTCTGCAGGTCCGCCATCACGCGGCGTTGTTCCAGCATTAGCCGCTGTGACTCAGGTGTGCGCGAGTGTGTGTGCACGCTCAGTCGTGTCCGGCTCGCTGCGACCCTGTGGACTGAGGCCCACCAGGCTCCTCCTCGTGGGATTTTCCAGGCAAGAACACTGGACTGGGTTGCCGTGCCCTCCTCCAGGGGGTCTTCTTGACTCAGGGATCGGACCTGCGCCTCTTGCACCGGCAGGCCGATTCGTCACCACTGCGTCGCCGGGGGAGCCCTGACTCCTGTGCGGTGGTGTCTCACTGTGGCTTTAATGTGCACTCCCCTAATGTCCAGTGGTCTTGGCCATCTTTTCACGCGCTTAGTTGCCACCCATATATATACGCTGCTGAGCTGCTTCAGTCGTGTCCGACTCTGTGCAACCCCAGAGACGGCAGCCCACCAGGCTCCCCTGTCCCTGGGATTCTCCAGGCAAGAACACTGGAGTGGGTTGCCATTTCCTTCTCCAATGCATGAAAGTGAAAAGTGAAAGTGAAGTCACTCAGTCGTATCCTACTGTTAGCAACCCCATGGACTGCGGCCCACCAGGCTCCTCCGTCCATGGGATTTTCCAGGCAATAGCACTGGAGTGGGGTGCCATTACCTTCTTGATTTTGAGTTATTTTTTATCTGCTGTGAAATAGCACGTTAGGTTCATTTTTTTCCTTGTGGGTATCTATCTGACTGTTCCAGTACCATTTATTGAAAAGAGATTTCTCCCCATTGAATTGCCTTGGCATCTTGGTTTAAAATCCAATGACCAGAAATGTAAATGCTTTATTTCTGGAGTTTCGACTCTGTTTCACCGATCTGTATGTCTGTCCTTACGCTGGAACCATACAGTAGCTTCGTAGTAAATTTTGAAATCAGATTATGGAAGTTTTCCAATTTGTTTCTTCTTTTTCTAAATTATTTTGGTCATTCTTAAGCATTCTGAATTTCCACATACAGCTTGATATTTCCTTAAAGAAAAAAGCTTGCTGGGAATTCAATAGGGATCATGTAAGTTTGTAGATCAGTGTGGGGGAAATTTCCTATCATGACAATACTGAGTACTCCAATCCATAGATATTATAATCTTTCCATTTATTTGGATTGTGCTTAATTTTTCTCAACAATCGCTTGTAGCTTTACATACACGGATTCTGTATTTGTTGTTTTATTATTTTTTGATGCTGCTGTGAATGGGATACTTTCTCAGTACTGGTTTCAGATTTCTCACCACTAGTCTACGGGAATATAATCCGATTTTTTAATATTGATTTTGCTAAGTTAGCCTATTGTTTCTATTAGCTTTTCTGCAGGTTTGTTAGGATCATGATACCTGCAAATAAATACAGTTTCACTTTCAGATATATGTGCGTTTAACTTCTATTTCTTGCTTTACTGTACTGGCTGGAAGTTTTTAGTAAAATGTCAGATAGAAGTTTGGAGTGCACATTTTTGTCTTGGTCCAAGTCTTAAGGGAAAAGCTTCAGTATGAATTAAGTATGAGTTTGTGGTAAGTTTCATCAGAGTTCTTTATCAGATTTAGGGGGTTCCACCCTTAGGTTGTGAAATTGTTTTATCATATCTAGATGTGCTGTTAACAAATGCCTTTTCTGATTGGGTGTGCTCATGTTTATTGTACTTTATTTTATTAATATGCTTATTACATTAATACAATTTCAGATGTTAAGCCGACCTTGCATTTCTGGAATAATCCTCCCTTAGTTACAGTGTACGAACCTGTTATGTGTGTGTATATATGCCTGTGCCTGGTCAATGATATTTGCCTCTATATTCATGGGTGACATCAGCTTATAACATTCTTTTTTGGCGACAGGATCCGGCTTTAGTATTATGTACTCATAAATGTACAGAGGATGAGAGGGTTGGATGGCATTGCTGACTTGATGGACATGAGTTTGAGCAAGCTCCGGGAGTTGGTGATGGACAGGGAAGCCTGGCAGCTGCAGTCCATGGGGTCGCAGAGTCAGACGCGACTGAGCGACTGAACCGAACTGATTGTGTACTCACCTCGTAGGAGGAACTGAGTGGTGTTTCTTCCTCTTCCATTTTCTGAAAGTTTATGCATGACTGATTTGGTTTTTTTCCCTTAAAACATCAGGTAGGATGCACCAATGAAGCCATCAGGGCTTGGGATTTTCTTTGTGGAGAATTTAAAATCACTAGTTCACAGTTTTTACTTGTTATATGTCCATTTGAATTTTCTATTTCTTCTTGAATCATTTAGTAATTTGTATCAATTAAGTAGAATGGTTTCAACCTTGGAACACTTATAATTAAGTATAGAAAAGTTTAAGAGACCCAGACCCATGGCGTTACTATTTTTGCATTAGCAAGGCATCAGCGCATTGGCAATTTGGGTTTCACGTTCCTGAATGCCAAAGATGAAGGTGGCAGCCCCGCTGGCTCCATCCTGGGATGGCCGAGATGGTGGAGCATGCTCACACGTCACACCCTCACATCACACACACACACACACACAGAATACACACACACAGACACACAGGTACACACTCACACAGAGAATACACACACATCACGCACAGACTACATACACACAGGATACACACTCAGACACAGAACACACACACACACCACTCTCATAGAATGCACACAGAATGCATACATCACACACATACACATCCCACGGAAAACACACGCATCACATCACACTCACACACCACTCACATCCACATACTCACACACACTCACGCTCACAGTACTCGCCCACGGTTCAGCTGAGTCCTGTCCCTCACTTCCTCTCCTGTCCCCACCTCGTCCCCCTGTGAGTGGCACTCCCCAGGCATGGCATAGGGCTGCAGTTCACACAAGTGGTTCCAAATACGGCTCTGCCCTGGTTCTTGGAGGGCCTTGGGCCCAGTCCTGGCCCTGGCCCGGTGGGCTGGCTCATACCGGGGGGCTGGGGGCTCACCTTCAGAGACGTCAGGGTGTCCTCTGGCTGTACGGTGGCGGTGGAACACAGACTCGGGTGCCGAGAGGAGGGCAGGAGCTCCTTGGGTGTCTCTCTGTGAGGACGGGGGTGGGGGCGGTCAGCGGGGGGGGGACTGGCTGCTGGCGGGGCGGGCACACGGCCCTCCTCCCCTGCAGGGCTCCGAGCGGCTGCCTGGGCTTGCCCCCGCCCTGAGCACCCCAACCCCTGCACGTGCCAGTCTGGCATCAGTGGGGCAGGAGCCTGCAGAAGTGCACAAGGGCACAAAGCTGGGCCCGTGGCCACGGCACGGCCCTTCCCCACGGAGGCCCCGGGAGATGGACCTTCGGGGGGCGGCGTCATCACACGAACAGGAGTGGGGCTCGGCCCTGCACTGCCGACCTGACGGCAGAGCGTGAGGGCAGCTCGGGCCGGTCAGAGCTCCAGGCCCTCCATCCATGGGGGCGCGGCCCAGGGAGTCTCGACCGTTCACGCACAGTGCTGAGCACAGCCCGACGCGCCGGCTGGCGTGTGAGCCGCCGGGACCGTGTCTGCTTTGCCACCCGGCCTGTGTAGCAGTGGGGACGGGCGCAGGCCACGCCTGCAAGATTAGACAGTGCACGCCTGCCTGTGTGTGGCCATCCTGACTCATGTTTTCATCCTGGCCGGTCAGTCCCAATCATCCAACCCAGTTACAGCCCCACAGCAGCAAACAGTCCAAAAGGAACGCTCCCCATAAATCGGTCGGATCACTGCTGCTAGAGACACACTCTGCAAAGTCCCACAAAGTGCTTCCACTAAGCACCCGTGAGGCACGGCAGTGCCCAGGATTCGCGCATACGCCCAGGTCTCCAGAAGCCCAGCTGCTTGGCCTGCTCCAGCAGCGTCCCCCCAGCCTGTCTGCTGCTCAGCGTTCATTTCCAAGGCCAAGCGCTCAACATCATACTAATCCATGTCTGTGCCCCAACACTGAAGCCAAAGATGCTGAAGTTGACGGGTTCTATGATGACCTACAAGACCTTCTAGAACTAACACTTAAAAAAAGACACCCTTTTCTTCACTAGGGATTGGAATACAAAGTAGGAAGTCAAGAGATACCTGGACTAACAGGCAAGTTTGGCTTTGGAGTACAGAATGAAGCAGGGCAAAGGCTAACAGAGCTCTGTCAAGAGAACGCACTGGTCATAGCAAACACCCTCTTCCAACAACACAAGAGATAACTCTACATGTGGACATCACCAGATGATCAATACCAAAATTAAATCGACTATATTCTTTGCAGCTGAAGATGGAGAAGCTCTATATAGTCAGCAAAAACATGAGCTAGAGCTGACTGGCTCATATCATCAGCTCCTTATTGTAACACTCAGACTTAAATTGAAGAAAGTAGGGAAAATCACTAAGCCATTCAAGTATGACCTAAATCAGATCTCTTGTGATTATACAGTGGAGGCGATTAATAGATTCAAGGGATTGGATCTGACAGAGTGCCTGAAGAACTGTGGGCAGAGGTTCATAACACTGTCCAGGTGGCAGAGACCAAAACCATCCCCAAGAAGAAGAAATGCAAGATGGCAAAGTGCTTGTCCGAGGAGACTTTGCAAATAGCTGAGCAAAGAAGAGGAGCAAAAAGCAAGGGGAAAAGGGAAAGATATACCCAACTGAATGCAGAGTTCCAGAGAACAGCAAGGAGAGATAAGAAGGCCTTCTTCTATGAACAATGCAAAGAAATAGAGGAAATCAATAGAATGGGAAAGACTAGAGATCTCTTCAAGAAAACTAGAGATATCAAGGGAATGAAAAGGACAAAAATGGTAAGGACCAAATAGAGGCAGAAGAGATTAATAAGAAGTGCCAAGAACACACAGAGTCCAGTTCAGTTGAGCCGCTCAGTCATGTCTGACTCTTTGCGACCCCATGAATACACAGAAGAACTATATAAAACATGTCTTCATGACCCGGATAACCACGATGGTGTGGTCACTCACCTAGAGCCAGACATCATGGAGTGAGAAATGAAGTGGGCCTTGGGAAGCATTACTATGAGCAAAGCTAGTGGAGGTGATGGAATTCCAGTTGAACTATTTAAAATCCTAAAAGATGGTCCTGTTAAAGTCAGCACGTCAGTATGTCAGGAAATTTGGAAAACTCAGCAGGGGCCACAGGACTCAAAAAGGTCAGTTTTCATTCCAGTCCTAAAGAAGGGCAATGTCAAAGAACATTCAAACTATAGGACAATTGTTCTCATTTCACATATTAGTAAGGTTATGCTCAAAATCCTTCAAGCTGGGCTTCAGCAGTACGTGAACTGAGAACTTCCAGATGTATAAGCTGGATTTAGAAAAGGCAGAGGAACCAGAGATCAAATTGCCAACATCCACTGGATCATAGAGAAAGCAAGGGAATTCCAGAAAAACATCTACTTCTGCTTCATTGACTATGCTAAAGCCTTTGACTGTGTGGGTCACGACAAACTGTGGAAAATTCTTCAGGAGATTGGGAATACCAGACCACCTTGCCTGTCTCCTGAGAAACCTGTATGAGAGTCAAGAAGCAACAGTTAAAACTGGATATGGAACAGCTGAGTGGTTCCAAATCAGGAAAGGACTACATCAAGGCTATATATTCTCACTCTGTTTACCTTAGATATGCAGCGATACTACTCTAAGGGCAGAAGGAAGAGGATTAAAGAACCTCTTGCTGAGGGTGAAAGAGGGCAGTGAAAAGGAGGGCCTAGCTCAAACAACTAAGACCACGGCATCAGGTCCCATCACCTCATGGCAAACAGAAGGGAAACAGTCACTGTAGACAGTGACTGCAGCCGTGAAATTAATGGGCGCCTGCTCCTCGGAAGGGAAGCTATGACAAACCTAGACAGCACATTGAAAAGCAGACATCACTTTGCTGACAAAGGTCTGTGTAGTCAAAGCTCTGTTTTTTCCAGTAGTCATGTATGGTTGTGAGAGTTGGATAGACAGCTGAGTGCCGAAAAAATGATGCTTTTGAATTGTAGTGTTGGAGAAGACTCTTGAGAGTCCCTTGGGCTGCGAGGAGATCAAACCAGTCCATCCTTACGGAAATCATCTCTGAATATTCATTGGAAGGATAAATGCTGAAGCAAAATATTCAATATTTTGGCCATTTGATGCAAAAGAAGAGGGCGGCAGAGGATGAGATGGTTGGATAGCATCACTGACTCAATGGACATGAATTTGAGCAAAGCCCAGGAGATAGTGAAGGACTTGGAAGGCTGGCGTGCTGCAGTCCACGGGGTCACAAAGAGTCGGACACGACTGAGTGACTGAACAAGAACTAGTCAGTTGCTAGGCTGACTGCAGACCAGCCCAGGAAGATTTCCGCAGCAAAAGGGACGCACGTTCTCTTGCTCACTGGGTCTGGAGGGCTGGAAACGTGCACACTTCCCACACAATTAACCTTTCAGTAAAGGAACACAAGACTAGATTGAAAATGAAGAATGGGATTCCAAAAATGAGGAATACAATACATTCCAAAGATGCAATAACTTATATTCATAAAAATCCATATATTTACAATATATGAAGTTTTCAAGTCTTCTAAAGAGTCCTACAATATAATTATAACTTTATAAGATATGATGTATGTTAATACACACAAAAAATTTTTAAAGGAAGACCCGAAAGATACTAATTGAAATGCCAGCAGTGGCGACAGGGGGTGGGAAAAGATGGGATGTTCGCTTTCACACTGGGAAGTTTTGCAGTTTCCAAATTTCCTGGAATGAATATACATTGATTAGGCAATTAAAAAAAAAAAAAAGAGGCTTTTGTCTTGCTTACTTTTAGAGCTAAGTTTCCAGACTGATTCCGGTTAGCTTCTTACCAAGAAAGAAAGGGCTATACAGCCCGGTGACTCTTGAAGGTGGAATTCAAACTGACTAAGGTTTTCACAGTGTTAGTGCCAGCAGGTTTCTAATAACGTTCGAAAGGGACTGACCTTTCACACTAAACTATACTCCTTGATCACTAAACTAAGCAGAAATCTGTAGCAACTGTCAGCTTTGGGGAAACAGACTCACGGAGCACGCCTCCCTTTTCCGGGTCTCTCTGCCAGCTGGGCTGGAGGGTGGGGAGGTGTAGAGCCCCCAGGGGCCCAATCTTCTCCGCCAGGAATGCTAGCACCTGCCCTACATGTTTCCAGGAAGAAGGAGCCCACTAGGGGTGGGTGTGCCCGGCACTTCCAGGCCCTCGATGCCCCCGCCACCCCCAGGAGACTGGCTTCCTGGTTCTTTTCAACACAGATGCTGAGCAGGGAGGTGGGAAGGCAGGCTTTGTCCCTCTCACGTAAAGTGCATACCTAACCTAACTCTAGTTCAAATCCCAGGTTTCTTGGAACTGCACCAAATGATCTGTAAGCTTATAGGGAAAAATAAATGTGAAAGAATTGTCAAATGTAAAAAAAAAAACAAAAATAAAAATATGAGAGGAGGATTTAACTACTAGGTATTAAAAGGTAGCTAAATGAAGTCCTTTTTTGGATTGAAATGAAAACTGACTTTTCCCAGTCCTGTGGCCACTGTTGAGTTTCCCAAATTTGCTGACATATTGAGTGCAGCACTTTGACAGCATCATCCTTTGGGATTTTAAATAGCTGAGCTGGAATTCCATCACCGCCGCTGGCTCTGTTCACAGTAACGGCTCCTAAGGCCCAGCTGATTCCACACTCCACGACGCCTGGCTCTCGGTGTGTGCCCACACCCTCGTGGTCATCTGGGTCACGAGGGCCTGTTTGTGTGCAGCTGTTCTGAGTGTTCTTGCCGCCTCTCCTTCATCTCTTCTGCCTCCGTCAGGGCTTTACTGTCTCTGCCCTTTATCATGCCCATTCTTGCATGAAATATTCCCTTGATATCTCCAGTTTTCTTGACAGGATCTCTAGTTTTCTCCATTCTATTGTTTTCCTCTATTTTTTTGCATTGTTCATTGAAGAAGGCCTTCTAATCTCTCCTCACTGTTCTCTGGAACTCTGCATTCAGTTGGGTATATCTTTCTCTTCTTTGCTCAGCTACTTGCAAAGCCTCCTCAGACAACCACTTCAACCTTCTGGCATTTCTTTTTCTTTGTGATGCTTTTGGTCACTTCCTCCTGTACAACGTTATCAACCTCTGCCCACAGTTCTTCAGGCAGGCTGCTGACGAAACTCTGTTAGCCTTTCCCTGCCTCACTGTGTGCTCTAAGGCCAAGCTCGCCTATTATTTCAGGCACCTCTCGACTGTTTGCTTTTGTATTCCAGTCCCTTGTGATGAAAAGGACTTTTTTCTTTTTTTTTGGTGTTAGTTCTAGAAGGTCTTATAGGTCCTCATAAAGTGAAGTCGCTCAGTCATGTCCGACTCCTAGCGACCCCATGGACTGTAGCCTACCAGGCTCCTCAGTCCATGGGATTCTCCAGGCAAGAATACTGGAGTGGGTTGCCATTTCCTTCTCCAGGGGATCTTCCCTGACCCAGGGATCAAACCCGGGTCTCCTGCATTGGAGGCAGATGCTTTAACCTCTGAGCCACAGGGAAGCCCTAGGTCTTCATAGAACTATTCAACTCCATCTTCTCCAGAATTAGTGGATGGGGCATAGACTTGGATTACTGTGACGTTGAAAGGTTTACCTTGGAGACAAGCTGAGATCTTTCTGTCTTTTTTGAGATGGCACCCAAGTACTGCATTTCAGACTCTTTGATTGACTATAAGGGCTATTCCATTTATTCTAAGGGATTCTCGCCTATAGTAGTAGATATAATGGTCATCTGAATTAAATTTTCCCATTCCCGTCCACTTTAGTTCACCCATTCCTAAAATGTCACTGATCACTCTTGCCATCTCCTGCTTGACCACGTCCAATTTACCTTGATTCATGGACCTAACGTTCCAGGTTCTTACGCAATCTTGCTCTTTACAGCATCGGACTGTACTTTCACCACCAGACACATTCACGGCTGGGCATCGGTTCCGCTCTGGCCCAGCCGCTTTGTTCTCTGTGGAGCTATTAGCAATTGTCCTCCACTCTTCCCCAGGAGCATACTGGACACCTTCCGACCTGGGAGACTCATCTTCTGATGTCCTATATTTTTGCCTCTTCATACTGTTTGTTCATGGGGTTCTCCTGGCAAGAATACTGGGGTGGGTTGCCATTCCCTTCTCCAGCAGACCATGAGGGTATCAGAGGTAGAGGAAGCAGGGATCAAATTGCCAACATCTGTTGGATCATAGAAAAAGCAAGAGAATTCCTGAAAAAACATCTACCTCTGCTTCACTGACTGCACTAAAGTCTTTGAATGTGCAGATCACAACAAGCATGGAAAATTCTTCAAGTGATGGGAGACGGGAACACCAGACTGCCTGACCTGCCTCCTGAGAAACCCTTATGCAGGTCATGAAGCAACAGTTAGAACTGGACATGGAAGAACAGACTGGCTGCAAATTGGGAAAGGAGTATGTCAAGGCTGTATATTGTCACCGCTTGTTTAGCTTATATGCAGAGTACCTGATGCAAAATGCCGGGCTAGATGAATTTCAAGCTAGACTCAAGATTGCTAGGAGAAATATCAACAACCTCAGGTATGCATATGATACCACTCTAATGGCAGAGAGTGAAGAAGAATTAAGGAGCCTCTTGATGAGGGTAAAAGAAGACAGTGAAAAAGTTGGCTTGAAACTCAATATGAAAAACACTAAGATCATAGCCTCTGGTCCCATCACTTCACGGCAAATAAAAGGGGAAAAAGTAGCGGCAGTGTCAGCCTTTATTTTCTTGGGCTCCAAACTCACTGCAGACAGTGACTGCAGCCATGAAATTAGAAGGCACTTGCTCTTTGGAAGGAAACCAATGACAAAACTAGTCAGTGTATTAAAAAGCAGAGACATCATTTGTCGACAAAGGTCCATCTAATCAAAGGTCTGGCTTTTCCAATAGTCACGTATGGATGTGAGAGTTGGACCATAAAGAAGGCTGAGCGCTGAAAAACTGATGCTTGTGAACTGTGGTGTTGGAGGAGACTCTTGAGAGTCCCTTGGACTGCAAGGAGATCTAACCAGTCAGTCCTAAAGGAAATCAACCCTGAATATTCACTGGAAGAACTCATGCTGAAGCTGAAGCTCCAGTCCTTTGGCCATCTGACGAGAAGAAATGACTCACTAGAAAAGACCCTGATGCTGAGAAATATTGAAGGCAAAAGGAGAAGGGGGCAACAGAGGATGAGATGGTCAGAGAGCATCACCGACTCGATGCACATGAGTTTGAGCAAACTGCGGGAGACAGTGGGGGACAGAGCAGCCTGGCACACTGCAGTCCATGGGGCTGCCGAGTCGGACTCAACTTAGTGAGGGAGCGTCAACAAGTGAAGGCCAGTCCTTAAAACAGCAGAGGCCTGCAGGACACGCCACAGGTGGAGGGGGCAGCATCCAGAAGCAGACGGGTCAGCTTCCAGGGAAACTCGGGGTATCAGGAAGGCGCCTTGGGATTTGATGAGGAAAAGACCATTTAGTTGACGAGACGACAACCACCAGTTAGGCTGTAATAAGACAACCTTGGCTCCTACTTCACTAAATAAAAAAAAATTAATTGAAGATGGTTTGAAAACCAAAATATGGAGCAAATAAAAATTACGAAAGTGTTGGCAAGGAGTATGGAGGGTATTCTGTGAAAAAAAGAATGATTGTTTAAAGCAAGGCAGTAGAGGAGAATACAGCTACTTCAGACGCACAAAGAGCTCTAGAGAAATGGCGACTTACCCCTGCTCGGAGGGTCCCGGGGGGCTGTCCAGAGGCTGTGGGGGAAAGCACACAGTGACCACTCTGGGCACGGCGCCTGCCAGCACAGCACCCGCGTATCTGCAGCTGACGTGAAGGGGAGGCGCCTCGGGGTCTCACGGGCCCCCCTTCCCCACGCCCTTGCTCATGTGTGTCTCCACTTCTCAATGGTAAGAGACAGGAAGGAGAAGGCTGGGTCACGAGAGATGTATTTATTTTAGAAGAAAATGCCAACTCTTTGCAAAGGGTTGTAGCTTCACAGCCTGCTGGCCACGTGTGAGCCCGCTGTGTATGGCCGTGCCAGCCCTGGGGGTTGGGTTTTTTGATTACGGCCACTCTGGGGGGCAAGTAACGGTGTCTCATCGTGTTTCCTTAACGTGGAATGATGCTGATGTTGACCATCTGGGTTTGTCTACCACCCGTGGCATCCCCCTTTGGTGAAGTGTGTTCAGATATTTTGCCCATTTAAAAAACCTAGTCAGTGTTCTTGTGATTGAGTTTTGAAAGTTCTATACATATTCTGGGTACATGTATATGATTTGCAAATAATTATTTCTCTCTGTGGCTTGTTTTTCATTTTCTGAATGGTGACCTTTAAAGACCAAAACTTAACTCTGATAAGGAGCTGCAGAAATGGGTGGGTCTGAAAGGAGTCAGCCCCGCTGGCTTGATCTTGTGGAGAGTGAATTCAGAAACGATACAACACACACACTCTCAGGACTCGCCAAAGACCCACATACACAGAACCCCACACGCACACTGCGTCGCGCACACACACACACACACACACACACGCCAAACACACGAGACCCACATACACAGAACCCCACACGCACACTGCATCACACACACACCCACACACGCCAAACACATATACGTGCAGCGCCCACCCCCACCACACCAACACGGGGGTCCCAGCCTCCCGCTGGCCTCGGGCCGCCCCCCAGTGCTGGACGGATAGACGGGGGAGCAGGGGCGCCCGTACCTGTGACAGGTCTTCCGTTTGTAAACTCAGGTTCCTCTTCCCTGTCTGGTGTTTTGAGTCTTGCTGCTGGCGGCCCTGTGTCATGTAATCAAACGTGCTCAAGCTTTTGGCCACTAGAAAGGAGAACGCAGGCAAGAGACAGAGTCACCGCCCCCTGTCCACCGCCCGCAGTGCTGGGAGCTGGCTCCCAACCTGGAGCCTGGGGAGCGGCCGGGAGGCCACCCGAGCCTGGCTGACCTTCAGGCCGAAGCCGGCAGGTGCCCGCACCCATGGAGCCCACCAGCCCTGGCCCCAGGGGGCCTCACAGGCCCCTAAAGTGAGTGTGGATGCAGCAAGTGTGGAGCCCAGCTCTGTCCTAATTAAGGGGAGACAGCGGCCAGCACGTTGCAGACAGACTCAGGTTATTAGAGTCTCCAACGTGCTCGTCAACAGAAGACCACCACTGATGAAAGCAAGCACGACCCACTCATGCGCCTCCGCCCTGGTGGTGTGGGGAGGGGCTAACTTTTCCATTTCTCTTTCTCCGAAAACTGACAAACATGGGAACAGATGGTTTATAATTATTTCTGGAAAGAGAAAAGGCCACCCACAGAAGCCTATTTGCAGCTTGAGGAGCAGACGGAAGGCCGCCACCCCACAGCCCTTGGCGGGGGGGGGTCTGCTCCCCGAGGGGGGCCCGGGCTCAGCCCCTCTCCCACCTACCCCCCTCCCCGGGGGGCTCCTACAGGGCTGCTTCTTCTTGGGCCTTGAATTCTTTCTCCACTAACTGCACACACTCCCTCAGAGGCCCTTGCAGTCTGAGGATGCGAACTGGGCCTTGCTGACATTCTAGTGAAGACATCCCATCTTCTGCCCAGGTCTGCACAAAGGCCCCCAGACGCGGGCTGCCGGCAGGCTCTGCGTGTCTCCCAGAGCCTGCCTGGTGTGACACGGGCGTGGACGGCGGTGAGCACACAGGGGAGGAGGTGCAGGACGGGCCTGCGGCCCTGGTCTGATCCTTGGCCTCTGTGCGGCTTCCCGGGGCCTCCTGGCGCCCCTGCCTGAGGCCGTCTCCCGCCTGGCTCGCTGAGGACTCGCCACAGTCGGGCCAGGTTCCTCGCTGCCACGTCTGCGTGCTGGCCTGGTGGCTCTGCCTCGGGCCCCGTGTCTGTGGGGGCCTGTCCTCCACCTCCCTGGCCCCCAACCAGGCAGGAGCTGGAGACGGCATCAGTGGGTCTAGTGCTCTCCATCGTCAGGGATTCTGGCGGGAGCTTCTCTAAATGCCCTGTTCCTGCCTCACAGACTCCATCCCCTCATCTCTCTTAACACTGGCACTGCCCACTTTCTACCCCTCTGTCTCTGCAGGTCTCAGAGTAGAACTCAACCCTCTGCCCTCTCTGCGTGAGCACAGACCCCTCCTTTCTACCCTGAACTCACTGCTGGAGGGGGCGGCCTGCTGGGGACCCGTGTGAACACAGGAGTGAAGGCCAGCCAACCTGGGGAGCACGTGCTCAGGTAGAGGAGACCCTGGGAGCATGTGCTAAGGTAGAGGGGAGCCTGGGAGCACGTGCTCAGGTAGAGGGGAGCCTGGGAGCACGTGCTCAGATAGAGGCAGAGCCTGGGGAGCACGTGCTCAGGTAGAGGCGGAGCCTGGGCATGCACGCTCAGGTAGAGGGCACCCGGGGAGCACGTACTCAGGTAGAGGTGGAAGAAGAGCAGGTGGCCGAGCAGCAGCAGGCTGATGAGCGCCAGCAGCAGCACCAGCAGCCCGAGCGCCAGGAGGACGCAGGAGCTGGTCCTCACAGGGGAGATCGGGAGAAACAGCAGCCACGTGTTCTTGCTGGAGACACCTGTGGGGGCAGCGCCTCATCAGGTGCGTCCTGGGGCCAGCGCCGGGCCGTGGGGGAGGGGACACCGGCCCCAGAGAGCCCCTCCTTCCCTCCCAGGTGAGCCCCTCCCTTCGCAGGTGGGCCCTTCCCTGCCCAGGTGAGCTCCTCCCTGCCCAGGTGAGTCCCTGCCTTCCCAGGTGAGCTCTTCCCTGTCCAGGTGAGTCTCTCCCTGCCAAGGTGAGCTCCTCCCTGCCTATGTGAGCCCCTCCCTTCCCAGGTGAGTCTCTCCCTGTCCAGGTGAGCCCCTCCTTGTCCAGGTGAGCCCCTCCCTTCACAGGTGAGCCCCTCCCTTCGCAGGTGAGCCTCTCCCTGCCCAGCTGAGACCCTCCCTTCCCAGGTGAGACCCTCCCTTCCCAGGTTAGCCCCTCCCTGCCCAGGTGGGCCCTTCCCTGACCAGGTGAGCTCCTCCCTGCCCAGGTGAGTCCCTCCCTGTCCAGGTGAGCCCCTCCCTGCCTATGTGAGCCCCTCCCTGCCCCAGTGAATCCCTCCCTGCCCAGGTGAATGCCTCCCTGCCCAGGTGAGCACCTCCCTGCCCAGGTGAGCCCCTCCTTTGGCAGGTGAGCCTCTCCCTGTCCAAGTGAGCCCCTCCCTTCCCAGGTGAGCCCTTCCCTGCCCAGGTGGGTCCTTCCCTGCCCAAGTGAGTCCCTCCCTTCCCAGATGACCCCCTCCCTGCCCCAGCTCCTCCCTGCCCAGGTGAGTCCCTCCCTGTACAGGTGAGCCCCTCCCTGTCCAGGTAAGCCCCTCCCTGTCCAGGTGAGCCTCTCCCTTCCCAGGTGAGGCCCTCCCTTGCCAGATGACCCCCTCTCTGTCCAGATGAGCCCCTCCCTTCCCAGGTGAGCCCCTCTCTGTCCAGGTGAGCACCTCCCTGCCCAGGTGAGCCCCTCCCTGCCCAAGTGAATCCCTCCCTTCCCAGGTGAGGCCCTCCCTTGCCAGATGACCCCCTCTCTGTCCAGATGAGCCCCTCCCTTCCCGGGTGAGCCCCTCTCTGTCCAGGTGAGCACCTCCCTGCCTAGGTGGGCCCCTCCCTGCCCAGGTGAGCCCCTCCTCATTGCTCTGCCTTAGTTAAGTGCCCTTGCAGCCCCTCCTCTCTACAGTGGGCATTATGGTTCCCCTTATGGGTCTGGAAGGTGAGGCTGGGAGAGGGTAACTAAATGCCCACGTCACAGAGCCTGACCCTGGTGTCCACTGTGCTGGGCCCTCCCCACTGTCCCTAGAGCTGAAAGGCCACAGCCACCACCTTGGGGGCATTTCCAGGACACAGTCCTCTGTGACAAGGGGGCCTGACACCACAACACAGGTTCTAAAACCAAGTGAGGAGAAGCAGGGAGGGGTCGTGTGCGGGCCACTGAAGGCTGAGTTTCAGCTGAAATGTCTTCACCCCACAGCTAGGTCTGGACAGGTGCTTGGGCCCAGACTGCCCCATGTGGCCCCCTAGGCGGGCGGTGGGCAGGCGGCCGGCCTGGGGGGCAGGGGGCGCATACTCTGGTAGCGTGAGTCGGTGCGCAGGGCCGCGGAGTTGAAGAGGTACTGAAAGAAGATGTACAGAAGCACAGCGATGATGCAGAGCAGACCGGCTGAAGCGGAGGCCACCGAGCCAAAGAAGTACCTGCAGGCGGAGCTGGTGAGCGCCCAGGAGGGCCGGCCCAGGGGGGGCACCGCCAGCTCCGGAGTGTCCCTGCCCAGCCCCGGGACCCTCGCCAAGCCCCGGGACCCCCGCCGAGCCCCCAGGACCCCGGCTGAGCCCCGGGACCCCCGCCGAGCCCCCAGGACCCCCGCCGAGCCCCGGGACCCCCCCGAGCCCCCAGGACCCCCGCCGAGCCCCGGGACCCCCCCGAGCCCCC
>NW_024070204.1:452332-461465 GCF_014754425.2 Oryx dammah
TGTCTCTCTGTCTGTCTGTCTGTGTCTCTGTCCCTGTCTCTCTGTCTCTGTCTGTCTGTCTCCCCCTGAGCCTTCTCAGCGTACCCCCCCACCCCCAGGGCTCCCAGGGTAAGCTGACGTGCTCAGATCCACCCTCTGCACATTCTCTTCAGGGACCAACACACTGTCCCCATGGAAACCAAACAGACGGGAGGAAGCCCGCTCTGGCCCCCCTCAGCCCTGCCCTGCTTCCCAAGACAGTCCTGTTGGGGGGGGGGGTTGGGTGCACAGGCCTGCTCCGCAAGGGCTGCCTGGGTGCGGCGGGCAGAACCTCGGGCCCACTCCCCACCCACCGGCAGGGTCTGCGGGGCCGCGCCATGTGTGGGCGCTGGGCCGCGCCATGTGTGGGCGCTGGGCAGGGCCAGCCTCCCGGGCTCCCAGCACTGCCGTCGGGTCCAGGCTCCTGTGGCCCCTGCGGTGCTCGGCTCGGTGGGGCCCCCTGGGCTCGGGAGCCCGTTCACGGCCTGCGTGGGCCTCCCTGGACCCACCACCTGCAGGGTGCAGCCGGCCTCAACTGGGGGCTGCTTTGCCCAAAGCCGATTGGCCCCCTGTCCTCCAGCCTCCAGTGCAGACCTCGGGCCCTGGGTGCCAGGCATGAGGCGAGAGGGGCCCGGGCCGGCCAGGGAGCATGGAGACCACCATGCGGGCTACAGTGAGTGGGGCCAGAGGGTGGGGCCGACTGGAGGGCTGGTGCCTGGGTCAGGGCTGGTGCCCGGGTCAGACCTGTTGCCCGGGTAAGGGCTGGCCAGGCGCACGGCCTGAAGGACGTGGGAAGCGCGACTGACCGAGGACCAGCTGGGTCAGGGACCCCCATGGGGGCAGGGCTGCGGGATCCCTCAGAGCCACTGGGGCCCTGCAGGGCTGGGCTGGGGGTGAGGCCCGCCTCCACCCGTGCTGACCAGCAGACAGGGCCCTGCCCCATGCAGGGTGTGGGGCAGTGGGCGGGGCTCCATGGCCAACCTGTGGTGTCACAGCTGGGGGCACCACATGGTCTGTGCCCGCTGACCCCCCAGCACCCACTTCCCTGAACACAGCAGGCCGCTCTGTTTGTGTGGTTCCCGGGGCAACGGGATGCATCCGGAGCACAGACGGGAGGGGCCGGTGGGATGGGCGGGGGGCAGGAAGTGGCTCACTGCCCAGGTGAGGCCCTGCTCTGCGGGCCGCAGTGGGCTTGACTCCACCAGGCACCTTTGGGCAGGGCTGAGGCGACAGGCAGGACAGCAGACGGGTGGCCCATGTGCTCTCTCCCCACGAGACCAGGCAGCGAGTGTGGGCACGGCGCCCACACTCACACCCTCGGCCTTACATGGAGACGCCCGACCCACGGCCAACAGGCAGCCCCGTGGACTTCCCAAAACTGCAGGTGCCAGGGGCCCCAGGACAGAGTGCCGCCTAGACACAGTTGGCCCAGCTGCTGGGGCCCCTCAGACACCAAGAGTCCACGGCAAGCACACACCTGGGCCCGTCTGCAGGTGGGGAGGCCAGGTCAGCCATGCTTGCCCACGACCGCCTGGCCATGCCCGTTGGTCACACCCAGGGGCAGTGGCACTGAGCCCCAGAACAGATGGGCGCAGGCGGGCGGCGCACCCTCCAGCCGGCTTTCACTTTCAGAAGTAATTTTATCTCAGGAGAGTCTTAGGTTCAAGTTAATAATACAAAGAACCCGGTCCGGCGTCTCACTTCCAGCAAACAGGACCCGAGCCGCTCCAGGAGGAGGACTCGGCTGGTCCCCTAGCAACTATCTGTGTTCAGTAAACAAACGGCGCTGGGCGCAGCCCAGGACACCCGCCCTGTCCCCCGGCAGCCGCGCTGGCCCTGGACCGGGGGAGGGGCCCACGCTAGAGCTGCCCCCCTGCCGCCTGAGCCCCCGAAGACCCCCACCTCTCCTGCCCCTCCTGCACACGCAGGGTGGCCAGGGCCCGACTTGCTGACCCCCCCATCTCCAGGGAGCCTGCGGGGGGCCTCCCGAATTCCGGGAGCCCCGCAGCCCTGACCCTGGCCCTGGCCCTCCGTTGGCAATGCTCCTAGGTCACTGCAGGTGCCAAGGGGCGCCGGCGCCCCCCCATGGCCAGAGAGCAGCACTTCAGGGCACTGCTGCCCTTCGACAGGGCGGGTCCGGGCCGCGGCCAGAAAACACGTCCTGCAGGAAGACTGAGCTCTGGGCAGCCAGGAAGTCCCCCCTGGGTCCGCGGCTGGGACAGGCAGGAGGGGCTCACGGAGACTGGGTGCTGAGCCACCCAGGGTCGGGGGCCACGGGGGCGGAGGAGAAAGGACTGCCCACCTGGGGCTCCTTGCCGGGTACAAAGCAGGTGGACACTCACAGGGGCTACTGGACAGGGCACGTGGGTCACTTGAAAAGACTCCCAAGGCCAAAATGCAGCTAAGTTTTGGGTCAAAAGAGAGCAAAGAGACTGGGTTACAGCCCAGCACAAAGCTCACCTGGACAGCGTGTTAAAAGCAGACACAGCACAAAGGCCCATCTCGCCAAAGCTGTGGTTTTTCCAGTAGTCGTGTATGGATGTGAGAGTTGGACCATAAAGAAAGCTGAGCACTGAAGAATTGATGCTTTGGAACTGTGGTCGTGGAAAAGACTCTTGAGAGCCCTTTGGACTGTAAGGAGATCCAACCAGTCCGGCCTAAAGGAGATCAGTCCTGAATATTCACTGGAAGGAATGATGGTTAAGCTCAAACTCCGATACTTTGGCCACCTGATGCAAAGAACTAACTCACTGGAAAAGACCCTGATGGTGGAAAAGGTTGAAGGCAGGAGGAGAAAGGACAACAGATTATAAGAAAGTTGGATGGCATCACCAACTCGATGGACATGTTTGAAGAAGCTCTGGAGCCAATGAAGGACAGGGAAGCCTGTGGGTACCGTCCGGGGGTCACAATGAGTTGGACACGACTGAGCGACTGAAGGCCAACAACATAAGCAGAGCCGCACGGGTGAGGCGAAGCTGTGTCCCTGAATGGCGCTGAAGTCCCAAGCCCAGGAACTGTCGTGATTTCACTTGAGAATGGGGTCTTTGCAGATGATCAAGTTAAGCTGGGGTCCTTGCGATGTCTCTTGACCTCATGGGACTGGTATCCCTATGAGATGAGAAGCCCAGGACTCAGACATGCATGGGGACAACCCTGTGAGGACACGCAGGTGGCCAGATCTGAAGCCAGTGGACGCCTGGGGCCAGCAGAGTTGGGACGGTTCCCAGTAGCTTTGCAGGGGGCACGGCCCCCCTCCCCCCAAACGTCTTAGGGCTCTCTCTTGCATCCTGTGCATCTGTGCCTCAGCGTGTGTAACACTGTGGGTGTTCATGTGTGTGGCCAGCAGGTCACTTGTACATTATATGTATATGTGTGGGTGGGGGGGGAGGGGTCTGTGTGCTTCAGATACAATAAAACCAATGACTGAAGCTTCCACATTAAGGAGGCAGAAAAAGAGCAATTAAAGCTGGTACTTTGAAAGGAAATAGTAAAAATAAAAGCAGAAATTCAGAAAAAGTAAACAGGGAAAATCAATAAGTCCAAAAGCAAATAACCTGAACAATCAACAAAAGTGAAAACCCTAGGAAGATGGTCACTGGTGCCATCAACGCAGATGCTACGGACACTGGCCGGGCAACAGGGGAGCCCACGAAGAGCTTTACTCCAAGAAACGTGTCAGTGCAGGCGGCATGCTTAAGTTTCCCCAGAACACAACTTGCCAGAACAGACAAGATCAGACAGAGGAGCTGAAAAGCCCTTTTCCTACCGAGGAAATTGATCACGGCAAGTCTTACCACAAAGAAGTCTCTGCTGACTCAGGGGCAGGGACTGAGAGGCCTCATCTGAGGGAGAGACGCCCGCACAGATGCCCTGGTGTCTCTGGCTGATGGAGGCAGGGCGGGGTGGGGGGTGCTTTGGGGCTCAGTGTAGCCCCACATCTGCAAAAGGACTTTAGAAATGGAGAAGTGCCAACCTTGGTATTAGGGAGCATGTGGTAATTTCCCAGGGATTTTTTAGGTGAGAAAACAGAATGGTGCGAGACAGATGTCTTGTCAGAGGCAGCCTGGGTATTCCGGCGACATCTCATCACCTGGGGGGGGGCGGGCTTTAACGAAGCTCAGCCTGTGTGAGACAGGACGCTCAGCACGTGTGAGTCAGGACGCCCATGTGTGAGAAGGGACGCCCGGCACGTGAGACGGGACGCCCATGTGTGAGGCGGGATGCCCATGTGTGAGGCGGGATGCCCGGCACGTGTGAGGCGGGACGCAAGACTGGCAGTCTTCATTAGCACCCAGTATTTGAGGTCCCTCACTTTGTTCTCCCTGCTTTTTCAAAGCTGAAAGATGCTGAGCTCAAGGCTTGGGCAGCTTCGTGAGTCTGTGAGGGCCCTTCCTGCCCTGCCACCTCCGCCACCTGGCCACAGATGCCTGGCGGGTGGGCAGACTAGCCCATTTCCTCAGTGCAGAGTGATGGCGCAGGCGCAAACACCCCACTTTCAGAAGACGGCTCCAGCGCCCACTTTGCAGCCCAGCCTGTCCACGGGGCTTCCCAGGGAGCACTAGTGGTAAAGAACCCGCCTGCCAATGCAGAGGATGTAAGAGATGTGGGTTCGATCCCTGGGTTGGGAAGATCCCCTGGAGGAGGGAATGGCAGCCCACTCCAGTATTCTTGCCTGGAGAATCCCATGGACAGAGGAGCCTGCTGGGCTACAGTCCACAGGGTCACAGAGTCAGACACAACTGAAGTGACTAACACACAGCTGGTCCACGGGCTCTAATGTGCAGTGGCCCTTGGGGTGGGGGCCAGGGTTCCTGGCGGAGCCCCACACCACCCTGATGCCCACCCGAGGGATCAGATGTCTGTGCCCAGAACAAGGCCACGCCGGGGGTCACAGACAACAGCGCCTCAGTGGGAAGGCGTCGGGGGCAGGGTTCCCTGCACCTGATACTGAGGGGGGCACGTGAGCACCTCCAGTCGGTCCAGTGGATAAGACTCTGCACTCCCAGGGCAAGAGGCCCAGCTTCACATCCCAGCCAGGGAACGAGACCCCACATGCTGTGACTGAAGATCTTGAGAGCCACAGCTAAGACCCAGTGCAGCCAGAAAGATGGAGAAAGCGAATACTAACACACACACACACACGCATGCACACACACACGCAAACACATGCACACACATGCACGTATGCACACAACATGCACACATGCATGCACACACGCAACACACAACATGCACATGCACACATGTGTGTGCAAATGCACACGCGCACACGCAAGTGCGCACACGCACATGCACATGTGTGTGCAAATGCAAGTGCGCACACACACGCAAGTGCGCACATGCACACAACATGCACACGCACACACATACACGTGCACACATGTGCACACATGCACACACATGCACAGACATGCACATGCACACACACATGGAACACACACAGCATGCACACGCACACACGTGTCTGCAAATGCGCAACGTGCACACACACAAGCGTGCACATGCACACGACATGCACACGTGCACACACACGCACACATGCACGCATACGCATGCGCACACACACACACACGCACGCCATTCCTCTCGGACAGCACAGACTGGCCATGTAGCCACAGTCAGGGCAGCTTGCAGCCTGTCTGCAGCTCCTCCCCTCCTGGGGTCTCTGCCCACCAAGGACCCTCTCATCCCTGCTGCCAGCTGGGCACCCTCCCCCTGCCCAGCACAGGTGGGAACTGGCAGCCGGGACCCCGATCCAGCAGCCACTGGAGGGCGGCTGAGGGGTTTCTGGTGCAGGCAGTGGGGGTGAACCATGGCTGAACCGTGGGAGCCGGGTCGGAGGCAGGTCTGACCACCCCTGTGGGCGGAGCCAGGCCTGCTGGAGGCCCCTTGGGAAGCCCCTCCCAGCTTAGACCGCAGCGCTGTCTCCAGGAAAAGGATACACTGTGGGCGATGTATCTCGAGTCCCGTGGCAGGAGGGGGATGAAGACCACAAAGGTGGTGAAGGCCAGAATCAGGAACACCGTCCAGGCCACGATCTGGAAGGAGTGCAAGGGCCGCGACCAGCCATTCACTCTGGACAGGCGGGGCGGCGATGTCTGTGTGTTCCTGCTGGACGCAGCTTCTGGGAGGACCTGCCTCGACCTCCTGGTGCAGAAGGCCATCTGCAAGACAGCAGGGGGCGCAGGGGGCACAGGGGGCCGTGGGCGCCTGTCCACAGCCCATGCAACCCGGGACGTCACAGCTGGGCCAGGGATCCCAGGGTGGGCAGTTACCAGTCCCTTGCAGCTGGCGGGCCACCTACAGCGACCATCTGCTGGTCACTTTACAAACGCACACACCTCATCAGAAAATCCACGGATGTGGGGGACCCACATGAGGAGGTGGTCCAAATCCCTGGGAAAGCCCAGAGTGGGAGCAAAAGGCAGCTAGAGCCAGGTCGGTCAGATGATCTCACCCACCAGAAACCCTGTGTGTTTCCCCGGGGCAGGAGGGCTGCGGGCCAGGGTCTTGGCCCAGGGGTGTGCCCTGCAGGGGTGGGAGGGAACCGGGCCCTTCTGGCCCGTCAGGTGGGCAGGCCTGCCAGGAACGGGAGGGATGTGTCCTGGAGAGGCCGTGAAGTGTTTGTGGGTGTCTGAGGGGTGACAAAATCACTGCAGATGGTGACTGCAGCCATGAAATTCAAAGACTCTTACTCCTTGGAAGAAAAGTTATGACCAACCTAGACAGCATATTCAAAAGCAGAAACATTACTTTGCCGACTAAGGTCCATCTAGTCAAAGCTATGGTTTTTCCTGTGGTCATGTATGGGTGTGAGTTGGACTGTGAAGAAGGCTGAACACTAAAGAATTGATGCTTTTGAACTCTGGTATTGGAGAAGACTCTTGAGAGTCCCTTGGACTGCAAGGAGATCCAACCAGGCCATTCTGAAGGAGATCAGCCCTGGGATTTCTTTGGAAGGACTGATGCTAAAGCTGAAGCTCCAGTACTTTGGCCACCTCACGCGAAGAGTTGACTCATTGGAAAAGACTGTGATGCTGGGAGGGATTGGGGGCAGGAGGAGAAGGGGACGACCGAGGATGAGATGGCTGGATGGCATCACCGACTGGATGGACGTGAGTCTGAGTGAACTCCGGGAGATGGTGATGGACAGGGAGGCCTGGCGTGCTGCGATTCATGGGGTCGCAAAGAGTCGGACACGACTGAGCGTCTGAACTGAACTGAACTGAACTGAGGGGTGACACTGTTAACAGCTGCTACACGTGGAACTTGGGGGAGTTTAGAAGACCCAGTGCACAGCCTACACAGCAAGAGTAGCTGACAGGAGTTCCTTACTTTAGGAAGAGACAGAAACACTGAAAAAGATTCCAGCTCTTGTGTGAGCTGTGACTCCCGCTGGGGGCTGTCCTAAGGGAGGATCTCAGCTGCTGCCTCTACTGGCCGTCTACCCAGGTCCTCGGATGAGATGCCATGCAGGGGCCACAGCAGTCCCGAGTTTGCTGGGGTTAGCGAATCAAATGGCACATTTGTGCAACAAGACCAAGGCACCTGGGAATTAGAACCCGGAGGGGCAGGCCTGGAGCTGAAACATGATTCCCAGATAGAAACATGGGATGGAAGGGCTGACATCACCCCCCACACAGCAGGCATGCGGAAGGTCGCGTCAAGGATTCCTGCAGGTCTTGGACAGAGGTGTAGGGAAGCAATGGTTATGAGACTAAAAGCTGGAGGCACAGCATGACGCTGGTCTGTTAGGGTTTCCAGGCGAGGCAAAGGAAGAGGGTGTAAGAGAGGAAACAAAAAAGGGAAGCATGTGTGTATTGCAGGGGACTGAAGACTTCAGCCCTAAATCACATTCCAAGAACCAAGCAGGAAAAAAAGAAATAACCCACAGTGGCAAAGATGGGAGTTCCGAGGACAGAGTCCTCAGTGTCTGGGAAGAAAACAGAGGCATTACCTGCAACGCAATGTAACTGGCACTTATCAGGTTCAAGTGCTGAGTCTCCCGTCCTGAGATGAGCAGCCAGGCTGTCACCGCAGGCAGGACAGAAGGAGGCGCCTTGGGGCACGCAGGGGCACCCGCTCACATTTTCAGATCCGAGACTCACCCCGATACCCCGGGCACCTCGCATTCAGGCCGCGGGGGGAGCCAGTGTGCCTGCGTGAAAGCCGGAGCCCCCAGCACTGGCCACGCTCGGACGCAGGGAGCCCGGCCACCCGCCCCACCCGGGGCCCCCACAGGCACACCTGGCCAGCGGCGGCTGCAGGCCTTCCTCTCTGCTCCGCGCTGGGTCGTCGGGAGTCCACGAGCTGGTTCTGATGCTGGGGGCCTGGGGAGGGCGGACGAGCTGCGAGGGCTGGACCTCTGCCCCTGCCCCTGCCCCTCCTGGGCCGCACCCCCAAGGGCCAGGGTCCCAGGGCCCAGGGCGCCCGGTGCTGGGAGAGTGCGTCTGCCTCGGTGCACCGCGGCCGCGCCCGCCCCCCGCCGGGGGCCCCCCCTCCCTGCCCTGCTGTCCAACTCCGACGCTGGCCGCGGCCGGGGCTCAGCCCCCCCACGTCCCGACTCCGCGCCCTGCTCGCCGGGCGCGCTAAGAGGAGGCTCAGCTGAGCACCCGGGGCGGGCGGCAGCCCGCAGGCCCTGCCACCATCGCCGCCGCCATTCCCGCCAACGCCCGAGGAGCGGGACCCGGCGGGCCCGGCAGCTGCTGGGGGGACGGGACCTCCTGTGCTTCCCGTCGCAGGACACGGCTCCACAGAGCTGCCGCAGTGGACGCCACACACGCCTCACAGCACACGCCTCACACACACACAGCACATGCCTCACACAGCAAGCACACACCTCACACCACACGCCTCACACACCACACGCCTCACACACCACACGCCTCACACACACAGCACACGCCTCACACAGCAAACACACGCCTCACACCACACGCCTCACACGCCACACGCCTCACACGCCACACGCCTCACACACCACACGCCTTACACACACAGCACACGCCTCACACAGCAAACACACGCCTCACACCACACGCCTCACACGCCACACGCCTCACACACCACACGCCTCACACACCACACGCCTCACACACCACACACCTCACAC
>NW_024070204.1:466465-466807 GCF_014754425.2 Oryx dammah
CACACCACACGCCTCACACACCACATGCCTCACACACCACACGCCTCACACACACACACCTCACACACCTCACGCCTCACACACCACACGCCTCACACACCACACGCCTCACACACCACACACCTCACACACACAGCACACGCCTCACACAACAAACACACACCTCACACCACACGCCTCACACGCCACATGCCTCACACACCACATGCCTCACACACAGCACATGCCTCACACAACAAACACCCACCTCACACCACACGCCTCACACGCCACATGCCTCACACACCTCACGCCTCACACACACCGCACACGCCTCACACCACACGCCTCACACACCACACG
>NW_024070204.1:466907-467216 GCF_014754425.2 Oryx dammah
CACACGCCTCACACACACACAGCACACGCCTCACACACCACACACCTCACACCACATGCCTCACACGCCACACGCCTCACACACCACACGCCTCACACACACAGCACACGCCTCACACACCACACACCTCACACTACACGCCTCACACGCCACATGCCTCACACACCACACGCCTCTCACACACAGCACACGCCTCACGTAGCAAACACACGCCACACACTACATACCTCACACGCCACACACCTCACACACCACATGCCTCACACACACACAGCACACGCCTCACACAGCAAACACACGCCTCACACC
>NW_024070204.1:467316-488953 GCF_014754425.2 Oryx dammah
ACGCCTCACACACACCACACGCCTCACACGCATCACACACCACACGCCTCACACCACACGCCTCACACACCACACGCCTCACACACCTCACGCCTCACACACCACATGCCTCACACGCCTCACGCCTCACACACCTCACGCCTCACACACCACATGCCTCACACGCCTCACACACCACACGCCTCACACACCACACGCCTCACACACCTCACGCCTCACACACACCACACACCTCACACGCATCACACGCCTCACACGCATCACACGCCTCACACACCTCACAGCACACGCACAGCTCACACACACACGGCACACACGCAGGCACACACGTCGCACATGCCCCGCTCGGCGCGCTCCGGCTGTCCTGGGGCCGCTTGCCCGGGACATCCTGGCCTCGCCGGGGCGCGGGGCGGGCGCGGGGCGGCGCCCGGGACCCTCTGTGCTCTGTTCCGGGCCCTGCGTCTGGCTTTCGCCGCCCCTGAGGCTCTGGTCTGTTCGGTGCTGGGTTGACCCGTGAGGCGGCGTCACCTCCGGGCCCCACCTGCGCAGCGCCGAGCTGCGCGGGCCCGGGCGGCCGCTGCCGAGCGGGCCGAGGCGCCCGGGGGCGGGCGGCAGGCTGTCCCGGGTCTCTCCCCGGCCCGCCGGCAGCGCGCACAGGACCCCTCCCCTCCCCGACCCACGCTGCCCCGGCCCTCCCCGGAGCAGGCGGCCTCTGGACGTGGCGCAGGCCCCGGCCGCCCCTGGACCCAGGGCTGCTGTGCCCTGGCCGCCTGGGCTCTGCGGACGGACGTCCAGGCGGCCCCCGGCACGGGCCTGGGCCGAGCCGCCGCGAGGCACCCACCTCCGGCGCGGCCACCGCAGGCACGTGGAGCACGCTCTCCTCTCGGTTCTCAGGTCCCGGGGGAGCGGGGACGCCCAGGCCCAAATGGGAGACTTCCAGGGCCCCAGACGCGTCATAAAGGCGGCCCCGCCCCGGGGACGCATCACCTGCCGCGGGGGAGGGGCGGGCCAAGGGCCCCAGGACCCTCACCACCGCGCCTGAGGCTGCACACCTCCAGCCCTTAGTGGGAAGGCAGTGCGGTCACGCCCCTGCCCTGCTGCCTCAGCGTTTCGGGCCGGGGCTGGCCAAGGCGTCCACCCAACCTCATCCTCCTGCTTGACCCTGGGGCCGAGATGCCGGGCTCTGTGCAGGGTAGTGGGCACCTGTCTGGGCCTGACCAGCCCCCGGCTGTCCCCTTGTTGGCTGCAGAAGGGCCACAGCAGATGGCGAGTGGGGACTGCCGGCATGTGGACACCACGGTGAGCGGGAGGCGCACATGACGGTCAGCTGCGGTCTTGGGGTCTCCCGCCTTCCGCCTCACCCCACAGGGTCTCATTTCTAAGCTCAAGAAACTCCTGGTCCTCAGTGTCGGGTCCGAGGACTCCTGTCTGATGTGGAGGATTCCGATCTCGATCCTCCCTTGGGGAAGGCAGGTGGATGGGGTCCCTCTCCGTCCACATAGGCGGCATCCCACGGCCTCCAGCCTCCCTGGGGAGTCACCGCTCCGGGCACCGTCAGCGGTGGAAGGCAGGCTGGCCTCCTCCAGGCAGCGTGCCAGCCCTGCTGCCTGAGGCCCATGGGGATCAGGGGTCAGCCTCCCCCCGGTCCGCTGGGCCTGGTCCGGATGGACAGGCATGAGGGAGGTTGCAGGCAGTTGGGTGGGCGGGAGGCCAGTGAGGAGGGGGCTCCTCCAGGGCTTGGGGCCTCCTGTGGGGCGGGGCTGGCCAGGCTGACTCTACTCCTGGTCGGCCCTGCTCCCCCAGCTACCTGGCCTCAACCTCCCACTCACTGGCTTCAGTTTCCTCACATGCCATTGGCCCAACAGCACTGTCCTGGAGCAAGGCAGCCCCTGGGTGATGGGGACGCTCCTCCAGCACCCCCGCTGACCACAGGCAGACAGACATGCGAGAGCCAGACGCCACCTGGGATCACCAGCCGGGAACCCCAGGGGATGAGGGGCCTGGTGCCTGCCTCCAGGGCCCCTGCACAGTGCCCGCCCACGGGCAGGCCTGAGAACAGGAACCTGCGCCAGAAGGTGCTTCCAGGGAGGCAGGCGGCTCCAATCGCTGTCCACGGTGCTGCCCGGAGTCCACAGGTGTCAGCGAGATCCGGGGTGGAAAATCAGGCACCCACCCAGGATCTGACCCCGAGACCCAGGGTCTCTCAAGACCCAGCCCACAGGCAGCAGAGGCCTCGGAGACATTGCAGCCGTGATCTCTGAAGACTGAAGGCAGAGCTTAGCCCTGGCAGGAAGAGCGGAAGGCCTGCATCCCACATTTTCCCCGCCGAGGGCTGAGCTGAGACAGAGCTCCTGGGAGACTGAGAAGGAGCTCAGCCAGCAGAGTGGCCAGCACCCACGCTCTCCCCTCTGCGGGGCCGTGCTCGGGGGTCCCGGGAGAGCACCCACACTCTCCCCCTCTGCGGGGCCGGGCTCGGGGGTCCCGGGAGAGCACCCACGCTCTCCCCCTCTGTGGGGCCGGGCTCGGGGGTCCCGGGAGACAGTGGTAGAGTGGCCCACGCCCACGCTCTCCCCCCTGCGGGGCCAGGCTCAGGGGTCCCGGGAGAGCGCCCACGCTCTACCCCTCTGCGGGGCCGTGCTCAGGGGTCCCAGAAGAGCGCCCATGCTCTCCCCTCTATGGGGCCGGGCTCGGGGGTCCCGGGTGCCATGGCTCCCGCTCAGAGCAGCACCGCCAGGCTGCTGGTCCGTGTGTCTCCACACGTCCTGGGAAGTGCTCTCTGGTTAAGATGACCGTCATCATGGCCTCCTGCACAGAACACGCTTCTCCAGAAACACTTATGTGCAGCCACGGCCAGGGCATCACAGACCCCAGCCCCTCACCCGTGGGACTTTGAGGGATGATGAGCTCAATCACCCACAAGCGGTGCCGCCAGGGCTACCCAGCGGCCAGGGAGCTTCTGGAGGCTCCAACCCTGTTTCACAGCAGGAAAACAGAGCGGGAAGTTGTGTGGGAGTAGACGTGACTCTGGACACCACTGAGGTGCCCAGAGCCGGGCTGGAGGCAGGGGAGACAGCAGGAGACAGCACCAGGAAGAAGGCAGGCCATCAAGCTGAGGGAGAAGTGAAGGGTCTTCACGAAGTCAACAGGGGACACCGGGGCAGGGCTGGGAATGACACACACACCGTCTCTTTTTATTAAGATCTGTATTTACAATCTGCAGATACAAACAGGCATCCAGTAAACACATCCAGAACAAAGCATTTCCAAAGCGTGACCCGCAGCTGCAGCCACAGGACGGGCCACTGCCCAACAGAGCTCCTCAAGTGGCCCCCGCCGTGACCTGCCCCAGCACTGTGGGGACGCGGGCTCGGTGGGGCGGGGTACACACAGGGCTCGCCCACGTCCGCTCCCCGAGGACGTGGACTGAACAGTGTGTCTACAAGGGCACCGAGAGGGACGTCCCCGCCACCAAAGACAGACCACGCCGGCTTCACAAAATCTGCTCACACACCCTTTATAAGTGACGTCCACCCCAGGATGCACAGGGCTGTCCACAGACACCCCACATCTGAGTGCAGCTGACGTGATCGCAGACAACTCACCAGCTCCCCGGGGCTGCTCCCGCAGGCCGAAGGGGACAAGATGAAGTCTTTGTCTCGTGACAAAAACTCTGTACGTGCAAATAAAAACTGCAAAGTACAGAACCACCAAAGGCCATGTACAGGCTAGGTCTTTGTGGAGACCGCAGGCTCCGGAGACTGCAGGAACTCGTACGGGTCGTGGGCCGCCTCCGACTGCTCCCCAACACTGAGGCGAGAAGGGCTCCCTGCAGTGACGGGAGGGGGACACGTCAGTCCAGCGCTGCCACGCACTCTGCCCAGGAGGCCCGGCTGGACACGTGTCCTGTGGCTGCAGCCAACTGAGCCCATGGCTCAGCCAGAGCCCTGGACCCAGGGCGGATACGACCCAAGGGCCCCAGGGAGGGCGTGGCCAAGCCTCCACACAGCAGGGCTGTCAATCCTGCAGGAAGGCAGCCCCTAGGCCAGGGATCCTCGGACACCCCCAGACCCTGAGGAGCCCCAGGGTCACCCTGAGTCCACCAGAACCTCGGGGTCTTCAGACCCCCAGACCCCAAGGAGTCCCAGGGTCCCCCCGGTCCACCAGGGCCTTGGGATCCTCGTAGCTGGGAGCCACCCCAGTCATCTGGAGCCTCTTCACATGCTTCTATCACCAGGTTAACGGGACCAAAATGCCGGTCCTCTACTTGGACAGCTTCAGCCAATGGTCTGAGGCTGATCGCTCCCCTCCCGTCCCCCAAACGTCAGGGCTGCAGAAAGGGAAGTTCAGTACTGTGTCTGGAGCTGACACAGGACCTTGAGGACACGAACAGTGTGCTCAAGGGGCCAGCAGGCAATATCCGCTCCCGTCCTGGCGGGGTCACCACCCACTACCCACCCACCCTTATGTGCCAACGGGGGCTTCCAACCCAGGACAGCAGTGTGCCCCTCCCAAATGAGAGCCCTGAGGTCCCATGACCCCCCACCAAGGACCATGAGGTCTGTCCCGTGCCCGCCCCCCTGAGGGCCCTGAGGTCCTGTGGCCTCCACCTCCACCAAGGGCCCCGAGGTCTGTCCTGTGCCCTCCACCGAGAGCCCGTGACCCCCCACCGAGGACCACACGGTCTGTCCCATTTCCCCGCCTCCACCAAGGGCCCCGAGGTCTGTCCTGTACGCCCCTCCACCAAGGGTCCTGAGGTATGTCCTGTGCCCCCCGCCGAGGCTCCATGACCCCCCCCCCGCCCGCCCGAGGGCCGGGCAGGAGCACAGTGCCGTCCACGCTGCTTCAGGAGCAGAAGCAGGAAGAAGCCTGCGTTCCCTCTGCGATGACACTAGGGGGTCCACGGCTCGGACGCGAACGCCTGGGGCTCTCCCCAAGGTGGACCCGGCATCTTCAGGCCAAGCCCCCAGGTTCACAAGACTGACTTCCACGCCAACCCCTCACCAGTGCAGCCGCCTGAGCAGACTCCCTGTGGGGCCTGCTGGCCCCTGGCCTGCCCACCCCGCCGGGGCGCCCACGCCGCCGCGTGGCGGGCCTCACCCAGGTGGTGCTGGTCCCGGTCAGAGGCGTTGGACAGCGAGCTGAGGTTGGACGAGGGCCGCGAGCCTCCGCGCTCCGCCTGCGCCTCCTGTAGGTCCTGGAGGAGCCTCGCCGTCTCGTCCAGGCCCAGCTGCCCGTCCTCGGGGTCCAGCTCCTTCTTCACCTTCCCTGTGGACAGGGGGACGGGGCTGAGCCAGGCTCGGCCACCACTGCCCAGCTGGGCTCGCGCCCCGTGAGGCGCCCTGCAGCGGGGAGCGACGCACGCTGGATGACTGGCCGCGCCGCCCGACGGCCCGGCAGGACCCTCCCCACCATGGTGGGGCCAGGCTCCCCTGAGCCGAGCGGCTCCCCGCCCTGAGACCAGGAGAAGGCCATACGGGGCTCCACGCGGGCGTCAGGCAGCACCCGCATGGCGGGCAAGAAGCAAGGAGGCTCAGCCCCAGGGACATCGCAACCAAGAAGCAGGGGCAGCGAGCGGGACCCACCGCACCCTCAGAAGGGAAAGGACACGTGACGCGAGGAGGAGGGAAGATGCAGCAAAGCTGGGGGTCAGCAAATCGGCGCCCGCAGGGCCACGTCCGCCCCGGCTGCAGACCAGCGGAGAGTACACGCCTCGAGGGAGACGGGCTGAGTCAGCCCCAGGTGAGCGTGGGACAAACTACAGTCAGACTCCCCACGTTCAAGATAAACCCCCGGCCCCGGGCCCAGCAAAAGAGACGCAGCCCAAGAACAGACCTGGCAGAGAGCAGACAGGGCTGGCAACAGCCCAACTACCGGGACAGAGAAGACGGTGGACTCGGCGGGAGGGGAGCCGGCGGGCGGGAGGGGCGCCGGCGGGAGGTGGGCGGCCCTTGGCGCACCGAGGGACAGAGGACCCGCCGGGCCCCCACCTGCTCTCCTCCCAGGGCCTGGGGACGCGCCCGGCGGCGGCGGCTGACAGGGGCCACGCTTGCTGCCGGGGGCTCCGCAGGAACAGGGCTCTGCAAACTCACACTGGCTCTCGCAGGCCCCCTTCCCCAGCACGGCCGTCGGAGGGCCCTGGTCTGTCCGCTGGGACAAGCCACGAGCATGACCGCCTGCAGACTCCACGTGTCAGCAGGTCTGAAGGGGCCGGCAGGGAGGGCCCACGCACAGGGCCAACAAGGGCAGAGGACCCTCTTGGGGGCACACACCGTGATGGCAGCAACCACGCCAATGCAGCACCACGGCAGCCACGGCAGGAGCTCCCCGCTGCCCACCGGACCAGGGGACCCAGGGATGGGCTGGAGGTCAGAGCGCACCTGGCGAGCCCTGCCGGGAGCCACTGGGGGTCCTGAGGACAGGGGTGGCGGGGGGTCCTGAGGACAGGGGGGGGGGGGGTCCTGAGGACAGGGGGGGGGGGGGTCCTGAGGACAGGGGCTGGGGGTGGGGTCGTCATTCGAGGGCCCATGGGCTGGGCTGGGCTGAGCCACCCTCCCGGAAACAGGCACAGCACGGTGCCCGGCACAACCTACCTAGACAGCCGAGCACAGAGATGTCCAGGGAGACGTCCGAGTAGGGCTTCATGGCCGTGAAGTCCAGCGTGGAGCTGCCGTCCCCGAGAGGGTCCCCAGCCTGCGGGAGACAAGCCACGTGAGACGGAGGGGAGGCAGCGAGCTGGTGCCCACCACCCAGGGAACGGAGGCCGGGCCGGCTGCGTCCTGTGCATGCGAGGAGCCCACAGACGGGGGACCGTGCCGCAGCCTGGGGACCACAGGGCCTGGGCTCCCCAGGGCACGCCTCCACCTGGAGCAGCTGGGAAGGGCACTGGTCCCTGGGGACCCATGGGCACGAGGGGGACTGGAGAGAGACCCACAGATGCTGGGGGGTCTCCGGGAAGATGCCCGGGACTCAAGGCCAGGCTCCTTCCGGAACTTGACAGACAGCATGGCAGGTCCTTGCCTCCTCTGGGCTGACCTGCAGGGGCCCTGCTGTGGGCCGGTCGGGGTGGGGGTGGGGGTGGGGTGGGGGGGTCCCGGCTCAGGTGGCTGCGGCCCGCCCCAGATCCTCGCAGGCCATGTGGGGCCGGCGCCTGACGCCACACGTGTCGCAAAGCCCAGACAGAGACCAAGCAGACGCCTGGCTGCCCTGCACACGCAGGGAGGCACGCGCCCTCGGCCGGCACCCTCTCCAATCTTCGTCAGTCAAGGGCCTGGCTGATGGGCACCTGCCCTGCCCTGCCCTCTGCCCCACGAGGCCCCATCAGGGAGGCTGGTGACCCCTACAGCCCGGCCCAGTCCCAGGGCCGCTGCCCATACAGGCAGTTTCAGAGCTGGGGCCAAATGTGCTCCAGGTCACTACAGGGCGGGGCAGAGACCGCAGTGGACCGCATCCTCAGGGGCTGGTGAGGCCCTGGGCCATCCCTGCTGACCGCCCTCGCCCACCAGCGAGCCCACTCCCGGGAGGAGCCCCTGCTGGCTGCACACCCTCAGGCCAGGTCACGTCGGACCATCTCACTTTCCTCCTCAGCAAAGGGACGGAAGCTCCTCTCACTGGCGCCGTCTCAAAGGCCACACGCAACATCCTCATGGGGTCCTGAACCACTAGGCTTTTACTGTCTGTAACTTGTCCACGGAACCCACCTTCACTTCATCCGGAGGCTTCATCGGAACGCTTCTCCTCTACAAAGAATCACAGACAGGAGCCAGTCTCGCAGCAGCCGTACCCAGAAGCACAACTGCTTTACCCTCTCACTCATCCATGAGGTGGGAAAGGCCCGCCTGTGACCCGAGCAGGCCTCACAGGCCGCAGCCAGAGCAAGGCTGCCGCAGCGCCTGCCACACAAGACCAGCTGAGACCCCCGGCGGGCTGGGCACCCGCGAGACCACCTGGGACAAGACGGCCGTGAAGGCGCGAGAGCCCCCGGGCTGCACCCGCAGCCCCAGGGGTGGGAAACGGAGGGCAGTCAGACACTGGGCTGGGGCTTCACCTGGAGGACGGCTGACCTGGTGGGCGGGGGGCGGGGGTGGGGTGGGGTGGTGGTGCTGAGACCAGCAGAGGAGACAGCTGGATGGCATCACCGACTCAATGGAAGGGAGTCTGAGCAAACTCCAGGGGACACTGGAGGACAGAGGAGCCTAGCGGGTTGCGTCCACGAGGTGGCAGAGCGAGACACAGCACAGACAGCAACGGTCTGAAGCTGTGCCGCCCTGAGCAGCTCACGCTCAGTAACACGACCAGCGCGCTTGTGCCACTTCTGCCCTGAGCTGGCTGCACGCGCCTGGCTCTCCTTCCGGGCTCCCCACCCTCACTTGTCTATGCAGCTAGTTCAGGGCCGGCACTGCACTGCTTGGATTCCGGCAGCTCAGCGGCACATGCTGGAATCCACATGAGTGATGCCCCCAGGCTCTCTCAAGACTGCTTTGGCTATTGGGGTCTCCTGTGCCTCCGTGTAAACTTTAAAATCGTTTGTTCCAACTTTCTGAAAAATGCCACTGATGTTTCGATAGGGACTGCACTATATCTATGGATTGCCTTGGAGAATGTGATCATTTTAACAACGTTAACTCTTCCAATGTAAGAGAGTCTATTCAATAAGTAGTGCTGAAAAGAGTGCAATGTTATATGCGAAAAAATGAAATTAAAATGTTCCTCTAGTACTGTACACAGAAAGAAACTCAAAATGGCTGGAGAGGGAACATTCGAGGCTTTGTGATCACGCACAGGGTGTGGCACGCTCTCCATTTCTACTTTCTAAAACACTCAAAATCTGTAAAAAAAAAAAACATTGTTAACTCACAGGCCAAAGTTTGCCAATCCTGATCTTGACCAAAAAAAGATACTACAAATGGAAAATAAAAATAAAAGTGACTGCAGACACTTCCTCAGACACAAGGTGAGTCAGACATCACTCCACAAAAAGGTTAAGACATCGATCTAGGTGTCCACACCAGGAAGACAAGTTTCAAATATGAAAATAAAATGAAGACAGTTTTCAGATAAATAAAAAGGTCCTTTAAGGTAAAAGGACATTTTTCAGGACGATGGAAGGTGACAGCTGATGAACAAAGGCAGGTCTAGAAAGGGATGAAGAACATGTGCCAGACGAGGGCGTCCTTCTTAGGTTTCCCTGGAAGGCAGCCGACCCACGGGGAGGAACAGCTCCGGGTCACCTCGCACACACTCCCTGCTCCCATGTGGCGGCTGCTGGGGCTGGCGCCTACCTGCCTCAGCCGGAAGAGCATCCGCGAGTGGTCCCCACCCGTGATCTGGTCCAGGAGGTCGTCCACCAGCTTCTTGCTGTAGCTCCCGGCATCCTTCACGAACTCCTGCAAGCTGGAGGGGGCCGCGAGAGCAGGCTGGGACCTGCGTTCCTCACCCTCCCACCCCCGAGGCTGCCCACCCCCAAGGTCCAGACGGGGCGGGTGGGGGGTGGACAACAGTAACCCCAAAACAAGAAACAAAGGGAAGGCAAAGCGGAGAGCAAGGCGTCTGCACACCTAAGCCCTCACGCCCACTTTATGAGAGCACCCACGTCTGTTTTGGGTTCAGGGACACAAGGAGATGAAGGAGAAATCACACGGAGGGCTCCACACTGGGGGGACTGGGAGCACCTCTGGGGTCCTTTTGGACACAAGAAAGTGAGAGAATCCCAAACCATGCTGGCGAGTTCAAGACAGAGGCCACAAGTTGAGAGCAGAAGCTGGGAGCAGAGCCCACAGCCCAAGCAGCACAGCCAGGCCTGAAGGAGCCCTGAGGGCAAAGCCTTCACACGGCTGTGGGCCTGACTCCGCGCCCAGCGTCACTGCCTGGACTCTGCGCTCAGCGCCCAGCTGCCTGGACCAAGGGCGGCGGCCTGCACTCCGCGCCCAGCGCCCGGCTGCCTGCACTCCGCACCCAGCGCCCGGCTGACTGGACCAAGGGCGGCTGCCTGGACTCTGTACCTAGCGTCTGGCTGCCTGGACCCTGCGCCCAGCGTCGCTGCCTGGACCAAGGGCAGCTGCCTGGACTCCACGCCCAGCATCCAGCTGCCTGGACTCTGTGCCCAGTGTCTGGCTGCCTGGACTCTGCGCCTAGCGCCCGGCTGCCTGGACCCTGCGCCCAGCGCCCGGCTGCCTGGACTCTGTACCTAGCGTCCGGCTGCCTGGACTCTGTACCTAGCGTCCGGCTGCCTGGACCCTGTACCTAGCGTCTGGCTGCCTGGACCCTGTGCCCAGCGTCGCTGCCTGGACCAAGGGCAGCGGCCTGGCCCAGAGCCGTGCGCCGGGCAGGACAGTGCAGAGCCACCTGCTGGGAGGCCACCCTCCGCCATCACACCTTCCTCTTGGTTTCCCTCCTCTATTTCTTTTTTCGCACAGACGTCGGGGTCAGCTACTCATTTACTGTATTGGAGGCTAACTGATCCCTGCGTGTTCTTCAAACACACTCCACGTTGTTTTTGGAGTGAGACAAAGATCTAACGCGGGGAGACTCCATTTCTCACCGACCAGCAGAGCTGTCACGGTCCCCACATGAGACACTAATTCTAAAGGAACAGTCCTCTTTTCTCTCGGGAATGAAAAAATACAAATCCCAGTCCACAGGCACAATACCAGATGCTACAACTAGTATCACACCCGTCACAACTGGGGCTCAACTGTGTCCCCAACACCACACGCTGAGGCCCTGACCCCCTGCACCTCAAACACGGCTATACACGGAGACGGGGCCTCAGAGGGAATTCAGTTAAAATGAAGCCTTCAGGGTGGCCCTCAGTGTCTCCACAGCAAAGGAGCTCGAGACGCAGAGTGAAGCTGGGGGAGGACACCGCGGGGGAGGGAGACGCTGGGGGAGGACTCGGGGGAGGAGCTGAGGAGGGCAGCCTCTGCACCGAGGAGCCAGGCCTCAGGAGGAGCTTGGATCCAGCCTCCAGGACGCGGGTGCTATTGCATACACCTGGTCTTGGCAGCCTGAGCCGACACATGGGCGTGAGAGCCCCTGAACGGCTGTGACCTTAGTTTTCCCGGAGCACGGTGGGTCACACCAGGCTCTTGAAGGCTCTGGCCTGGATCGTCATCCCCTTAAAAACCCGGTCCAGTTACCTGAGCTTCGAGGCCACCAGCAGAGGCCAGTCCTTTTACTGACCACCACCATGGCTTGCAGCCTGGCACAGACGCTGGCCAGCCCACCCACCTCAGTGCACACTGCACGCCCGTCTCGTCTCCGTAGGCCGAGTACAGCTGCTCCACCTCGTCAGCCCTCAAGTCGCCAAACACGGGGTTGTTGTGTGTGGAGAGCGCGGTGCTGGCACTGGAGAGGAAGGTGACTGGGGGGGGTGCGGGGGCCAACGTGAGGGGCTCACACGCACGGGCTGCGTGCACGCCATGTCTCCAGGGACCACGGAGGCCCCGCACAGAGCCCACAAGCTCCCCGCACCGAGTTCTCAGGAACCTCCAGGCGGGGGGGTCTGTCCGCTGCCTACAGCACCATGACCCTCAAGGGGAGGAATCGTGACTTTGTTGGAGGCACTTTAAGTGGCGTCACTGGACCACCAGCACACGGAGGGCAGCTGAGCGTGGGGAGGAGCCCCCACACTGGCCGACGCGGAGGCGGGTCCTGCCCTCTGGGCTCCAGCTCCTGCCCCTCCCGGGACGCCCCTGAGCGTGATGAGACCCAGAGCTGGGCCTGACGCAGCAGCTGCTGGGCGGGGGGGTGAGGTCGGGGGTGGTGCCTCACCTCGGCTCCTCCGCTCCTCCCGGAAGCCCAGCGTGGTGAAGCCAGGCAGTAGCTTGCTGGACAGTGAGCTCAGGTCCACCGGGTGGGTCTCCTCCTCTGCAAGGGGACCAGACCCGTGAGCAGGCGGCCCCCAGCCGCACGGAGCGGCGGGGGCGTGTGGGAGCACAGCCTGGGGCACCCCTGGAACCATCTGAATTCAGGTCTACACAGCCGGCAGCACGCTGAAACGTTGGCTGCCCGCGGTTTCAGAGTGGAAAGCCAGCGATCGGCCCACCGTGCGGCAACACAACTCCAACTCACGCCACGGATCCCACCTCAGGCCTCAGTCCACGTGCTACAGGGGCAGCACAGCCACCTCCACCTCCTGACAGGCCTGTGGGTGGTTCCCACGGGGACTGGGGCCTGAGAGGTCTCCACGTCCCCATCAGAACCTCAATCTCGTGCTCGGAGCGGAACCAGCTTGCTTGTTCTCTTTTATCAAGAAAGCTACGATTCACTCCAGCTGACGGTTAAAGTGGTCAGCTCCTGCCCTCCGCACCCACAGAGGACCCCTGACCACACTCGCATCCTGCCACGTGGGCGATAGGCCATGCCCCATCTACACGTCACCAAGGCGTGGAGATCGAGGATGGGGCCGGTCAGCAGACAGGATGGGGTGGGGGTCGGGCACGCACCGTCAGCATCCAGCCCGGCCGTGTTGACCACGCTGTAGAGCAGACTTCCATCCCCGTTCTTCTTCAGGTAGCCCATCTGCAAGAGCACAGCCTGAGTGCCCGCGCCCCCAACCCCCGCGGCCTCCAGGGCCCCCGCGCCCCCAACCCCCGCGCGCTCTAGGCCCCTCCCAGGGCTCCCCCGAAGCAGGGCACCCTTGAGGGGCCAGGAGAACCGTGGCCTCTGAGGACGGCCTGTCCTGAGTAAACCCTGAACAACCACAGAGCTCCCTGTCCCCCAGAGACCAGACACACCTCGTGCCGTGAGCATACGACCCTGGGCACACGTGTGCCACAGAGGAGCTCCTGAGCCGAGCTCCCCGGACCCTCGTGACTAGGAGCTTCAAGGACACACGACACTCCCCAGAAACAGCCTTTTCCAGAAGCTGGAAGCCTGACCAAAGCGAGCTGGGGAAGAGCCTGGTCAAGGAGACCAGCGGCCCCGCCCCCCCCCCACGGAGCCCGCCTCCATCTAAACTGATCTCCACCTGGGAGCCGGGCCCCCTCGCAGGCTGGGAGCAGCCACGGGCACTGGGGCAGGGGAGCCCACGGATGGGACGCGGGAGACGGCAGGGCTCCTCGCTGCAGCCTCGAGCCCGCGAGGAGCAGAGGACCCTCGGGTGTGGGCAGACCTGGAGGTTCTGGTGTGAACGCACGGCCTCTGGTGAACTGAGTCAGGGCAGGCTGCACAGACAGACACACGGACAGGTGTGGCCGTCCCAGCTCTCTGTGTGCCCGGGCCCAGACAGGATGGGGCGCCCTTGTCTGTGAGGAATCAGTGCTCACTGCGGAAACGCTGACTCCGGGGCTGAGGAGCCACCACAGTGTACACCAGGCACAGAGCTGCCACGTGACTGCGCGGGGACCTCACGCCTCCCAGCAGGCGCGCGCAACCAGCAGGAAACGGGACGTAAAGCGTGGCGTGTCTCACAGAACCCAACACATCCCAACTGCGACCACTTCACGGTTCTTTACGTAAAACCTCTGCAGCCTTAGTATAGATAGAAAGTTCGACTAGGTTTCCACACACACTTTGTAAAAATAGAACGTTAGACACCCCGGGTCAAACAAAACACCAGGGTTACCTTTGCTTGTGTCCTCGCTAACAATCACCAGGAAATCTAAAGCCACCTGCCCATGCGATTCCTGCCAAGCCTACCGGATGCCTCCTGTGTCAGAGAGGAGGTGTGCAGAGCAGGGCGGGCCCTGAGGACCGGCTCACGCCTGGTCAGACCCATGAAGACTGCACAGGCACAGACCCCGAGAACATGGAGAGGCCGCGCCGCTGCGGAGAGGCAGGGCGGGCTTGGCCTTGGCCTGGAGACAGAGCGCAGCCCTCTGCTGGCTGGCGACCTGCACACCACACGCCACCCCCGCTCCCAGGAGGCGGCCAGCTGGCTGCGGCAGCCGCTGGGACGAGGCGCTAACCCCCCAGCAACAACAGCACCAGGACGTGGCGGCGCTCCGGCCAGATGCTCGCGACGACCGCTGATGCTCGGTCGTACCGACAGGCCAGCGCCTGGCCGGGGACGCCGCCGCCCTGCGGGGGCACTACCTTGCCACCGGGCACCAGCCGGCTGATCCTGTCCCGGGCCTCGTCGGCTGCGTGCTCCACCAGCGCCAGCACGTGCTCCTCCGCGGTGCTGTCCGTCAGGCTGCAGGCGTTCCCCTCCGGCTCGAACACGCAGCTGCGAGGCGGGGACACGCATGAGTCACGGCTGCCCTCCCGGAGGCCCGCCCGCAGTCGCAGAGGGGGTGGCGGGAGGCACAGAGGGCCCTGGGTCTCAGCCCTGGTTTCTGGTCACTAGGGCGACAGGGCCTCGGTGCCAACAGCGTCACTCAGGCACTGGACCAACAGCAGCAGTAACTCTGTGCAGGGTCGGGTTGCTGGCCGTGAGCCCGGGCTGTGAGCAGCCCCCAGGCCCCAGAGTGCCCCGAGACGGCAGAGGGAAGAGGGGCAGCTGCCAGCACCCGAGGGACAGGGTCTCCTCGTGGAAGGCTCTAGAAGCAGAGTGGTGGAACCCCTCCAATGAGTGTGGGGTGAGCCCTCTGGGGTCCCAAGTCTACAGGAAGTCCCCTCACAGCCAGGGCCCCAGCTGCAGGAGTCCAGACACAGGCCCTTGCCCGCCCTGACCCGAGCCGTCACCTACAATGGCGCCACGGAGCCCCCGAGCCTGGGGCGCGGAGCCCCAGCCGCCAGCACACGTCCTGCACGAGGGGCCCCCCGGGATGAAGGGCCAGCGAGAGTTCGCAGGACACGGGAGCAGCAGTGGCCGGGCAGCAGGCCACACCCGGGGCCAAGCGTGAGCGTGGCCGGCGAAGGTGGCTCAGCCCGTGCCCCCGACACCCGCAGGGGTGGCCGTGACCCCCACAGGACCTGTCGCTGCACCAGCACGTGGGGAGCAGGGGCCAGAGGGTACGATGCGCCCCTCGTGGCTGGCCCCAGGGCCCAGGGCCTCCTGACAGTCTTGGCAGGACAGGGACCGCCACCACAAGCCACGGCACGCTCGAGTGGGCAGGGAGGAGGGTTGCTTCTGTGTGAACATAGGGTGCAGCCTCCGTCCCAGCTGCTGCGAGCGAGACGAGCTGGGACGCGGCGCCCGCCAGCAGCGAGGGCATCAGCGCCCGCAGGACCAGGCGGGTGGGCAGCTCTACCTGACGACTTCTCTACTCGGCCGCTTGGACTTCTTGGCCGTCTCTACGTGCACGGGCACGACCTCGGGGACAGGCTCCTCGGCAGCTGTGTCTTCGTCGCCCAGAAGAGCCGCCTGCTGAGAGAAATCCACGTCCTGCATAAATGACATGCTGCGCTTCAGAGCTAAGAGCCGCTCCTGGAACCAGAAAGCACAGAGCGCAGGCTCGACCTCTCCCTCTGGCCACAGCACCGACGAAGCATGGGGCGGGGAGCGGCCGCAGCCTCGCCCGGCCTGGCGGCTAACCCTCCGGGGGCGGGGCGAGCTGGTGAGGCCGGCACTGGTCCTAACACGTGGCGCATGCAGCCTGGCTCACGGGACAGAGGGGGGCCCCGGGGCTGGAGGCGGGGCGCTGGGCTCCGGGAGGCAGCCACACACGACGAATCCACGAGGCAGCCCGCAAGCCAGCAAGACCCACGCATCTGGAGCTCTGCCCCGAGCCTGCTGGGGACACAGCCACAGGCAGGAGCAGAGAGGGGGGCGTGTCTGGAGGAGGGGCGTGCTCGAAAGGGCGGCTGGCTGGGGGCTCCCTAGAGCAGAGGGCCCGTGCCGGGGCCGGGGGGCGTGGACGGAGCACGGCATTCGCTGTGAGCCTCCGTTCGGGTGTGAGAGCCGCGGCGGCGGCGGTGGCACTCAGCCGCAGCCCTGCGCCCGCCACCAGAGGCCCCTTACTTTGCTCATCATCTTGAAGCCGGCGTGCAGGATCTTCTTGGCCAGCTTGTAGTACACGGTGTCCGGCCTGTTGTACGTCATCGCGTTGTCGCACATCAGCTTGAAGTCTGCCTGGAAAGGAGACAGTTCACCAGATGTGGAGCGCCACACAGACGCCAGCAGACTCGAGCTTCCTGCCGAAGCCGCCAAAGACAGCGCTGGACACCCTGAGAGCAGACACAGCTCTCCGCTCTAAAGAAGGCCTTTCCTCTGCCAAAGCAGCCAAAGACGGCGCTGGACACCTTGGAGAGCAGACGTGGCTCTCCACTCTAAAGAAGACCTTTCCTTTAATCTATGGACAACTTTTCAGCTCATTTTCAGTCACAGCTTATTGTAAGATACTAAGTATACTTCCCTGTTCCACACAGTAAGTGCCTGTAGGTAGCAGTTTGTGTCTGTTCTTGCCGAAGCCCTGCCCTGCTCGCCCCCAGCCCTGCCCCTCCAGCAGCCAGCACTCTGCTCTGTCTCTGTTGTGGAGACAAGTTCATCTGCATCACTGTTTAGATTCCCCGTGTAAGTGACGCCATGTAACACCTGCCTGACTCCCTTCACTCAGTATAACCTCAAATTTCATCCAAGCGGCTGCAAATGTTGCCGCGAAAGCGGAATGACATCTCGCTCCTTTTTATGGCTGAGGGATTCAAGAACCATTTTTCAAAACTTTGAGAAATTTTCATAACTGTTCATTAGTCTTCACTCACGCAAAAACACTTGAATGAGAAGCTTGCCAAACTGTGTCATCCTTTCTGAACGTAGCACACACACTTCATGGGGGTAAAATGCTGGTTCCTCCACTTCCTTCCTGACCTGCCCCCTTCCCTCTCCTTGGGAGGAACTCAGACATTAACAGGAACAAGAACCAACAAACAGTTCTTTTCAGCAAAGCAGAGAGATAAGCTGAGAGGTGGGCATGCCCTCTCTCTCGGAAGTTTTTTCATAGAATTTGAAATTCTGCCTACAGATGGTTACTCTAGTACCATTAGAAAAACACCTTCCCCTAAAATAAGTGAGCAACTTAAAGGTAAACGACCTGAAACGTCAGTACTCGTCACTCCAGCCAAACTACTCAGGGCACCCAGACAGGGGAGTTAGCCTCAGGATGGCAACGACTGTCAAGGCGGTGCGAGCCACCGGGAGCCCTTCCCTCGCCAGGCCAGTGCTCCCAGGGCTGGGCTGAGGCCACAAAGCCCATGTCGCAGGTCCCAACTGTGACAGGCTCCGGTCACCACGGGGGACAGGGTGGCACCCTTCGCATCTCAGCTTTGTCACTGGGCGACTGACCACACTGGGCCCACAGGTGGCCGGGTGCACCTCAACACAGACGCAGGGACCACCTGCCCGAACTTGCCAGGAAACCTTTCCTTTTCTCCCACCCACCCTCCAGTCACAGGTCAGCCAACACTTTCGGTGAGTTCCCCAGTAAGCAAAAATAGGGAAGCCAAGCTTGGCCAGAGTGAACAGAACCTAAGAAAGAAACACAACGCCTTTTTCTAAATGGCATCACTGTCAACACTGACAAACATTTGTTTTGATCTTCCCCTGAATCTGAATGCCAAAAAGCAGCTTTCACCTTTCACAGCCAGTGCTGAAAACCAGAGACCAGCAATAGAGTACTCAGGAGACAAAAAAACTATGATCCTAAAAAACCTAAATTCCCAGTTAATTATATTAGAAAAATTACATTGCAGTTCAAATCAAACACACCTTTGCTGGACGCACCATGTCCGTTTATGCCAAAACGTAACTTAAGAACAAATGTCTACTACCATGCAAGACGCAGGCTAACTTTTAGACCAAAACATGGAGAAAGTCACAACTGACCCCAGTATTTTCAAAACACCAACCCAACACAGAAACACCCACAAAGCTTGCAACTGCTAGCAACCGAAGCCGCATGAAGGGCCTGCTGTGCGTGAACGCACACGGAGCTCCCTGGCGACGGCTCCAGGAGGTGCGACGGTCTAGCCTGAACTCCGCGACTGACCGGCGCTTGCTAGCCACGGTCATGAGATGCTCTACCTTGAACTCTGTGACTGACTGGTACCCGTTGGCTGCGATCTTGTCTCGCATGGTGCCGAAGTCCATCGGGTGCTTTATTATCATCGAGTACCCGGGAGCGATTGCATCCGTGACAGGAAAAGCGAAAAATCCATGAGGATCTTTTCTGAAAACACAAATATCATTATTTAAACTGGAAAAACCCTAAGACCTGAGTTTTTGAACAAAACACCTCACAGTAAAAAATCTGATGCAATTAACCAAAATCTAAGGTTGCCTCTTAAAATTAACAAAATTTATGCTCCAGTACTCTTGCCTGGAAAATCCTATGGACAGAGGAGCCTGGTGGGCTGCAGTCCATGGGGTCGCTAAGAGTCGGACACGACTGAGCGACTTCCCTTTCACTTTTCACTTTCATGCACTGGAGAAGGAAATGGCAGCCCACTCCAGTGTTCTTGCCTGGAGAATCCCAGGGACAGGGGAGCCTGGTGAGCTGCCGTCTATGGGGTAGCGCAGAGTCTGACACGACTGAAGCGACTTAGCAGCAGCATGCTCTTTCAGATTGTGGTATTTTAGATATACTAAAAACTCCAAAACTACCGTCCTGGGTCCTGCCATGACCCCACCCTCTGGTGTTTGATCCCTGGTGCTGACTTGAGGTTCTTGGAACCCTGAGCCCCGCTCCCACAGGCATGCCCACCCCCCGTGAAAGCAAGAGCACACAGAGAGAAGAGCCCAGACGCCCCCAGCAGGAGCTCCTCAGAAGCACCTTTTACCTCTGCAGCTGGCGGAGGAAGTGCTCCAGCAGCAGCTGAATCGGCGTGCTCTCGTTTTCAGCTGCCGATTTAAAAATGGAAAAAGTAAAATTAAACAAAAGCGTTTTGCTAACACTTCACCATAAAGAAAACGCCAATTTCGTGGTCCTTATCAATCTATTTCCTGCTCCAGGGTTCCAGGCTCACACGAGAAGCAGATGAGAAGGTGAGCAAACCCACATATGGTCCCCACCCAGTGCAGCCAGAGAAAGGGGCAGGACCCAGCAGCAGCCCCCCAACCCCCCCGCCCACCGAGACAACCAAGATGGGCTGTCACGTGCCACCCTGTCCCCAGCCTGCACTGCTCCTGGGCCTAGGACGTTCCAGACAAGCTAAGCAGATGCAATCAAGACTTTGAACAGAAGTCACCAATGAATGCCCTGACAGCACTCTGTATTCTCTGCTCATGCCTCTGCTCACTAGTAAAACGGGGATAAAACGGGTGTTCTTGTGAGGACTCCAACTATTAACTACATCTCTGGGCACACAGTCAGTTAGGTTTCTCTCCACAAGAGTAAGTGTGTATATGGTCTTCCCCGCTGTGTCCCCAAGGCTGCACCCAGAGCCCCAGATCTGGGGTTCTAAATGCTCTTCTCAACCGAGGAACCAGGGTCCTCGGGGTCACTCCAGTCACCAAGGCAACACTGTTGAGCGAGACCAGGAGAGGCCCAAGGAAACATTATCTGACCACAGGCTTTCCAGGCACACAGGGAAGGGCGCTCAATAGGCAGTGTGAATGAGCTTAGTGATTACTAGCAACCGCAGGCATTCCACTGCCTGGAAAATCCCACGGACGGAGGAGCCTGGTGGGCTGCAGTCCATGGGGTTACTAAGAGTCGGACACGACTGAGCAACTTCACTTCCACTTCCATGCCCTGGAGAAGGAAACGGCAACCCACTCCAATGTTCTTGCCTGGAGAATCCCAGGGACAGGGGAGCCTGGTGGGCTGCCGTCTATGGAGTCACACAGAGTCGGACACGGCTGAAGCGACTTAGCAGCAGCCGCAGGCATTCCACAGCCACGTTCAGCTGAGCAGCTGCTGCCCTGGGCCAACTTGTCTCCCCCACAGCAGGCCCAGTGGCCCCATGTCTTACTGCTCCCCGGGAGTGGGGCTACCAGCAAACACCACCTCCATGACTGCAAGACAATGTCTCCCTGCTCCCCCAGCAAATCAGAGGTAGTCAGACCTCCAGTCAGAGCCAGCGTGCCTCCCCCCAGAGGTGCCTGACAGTCTGAAACCTGAGGGAACTGCCCACACAGATCAGAGGGGGCCCGAGCTTTCCAGGTTTCCTCGCCTGAAGCCAGCACAGCTCCCGGGGAGCTAAGGGCCCGAACGACTGACGCCAGCGCTCGCCTCCTCCCATCTTCGAGGACCTTCTTGGGGCTCTCGCGCTAAGAGGCCAGGAGCCGCAGCAGGCCAAGCCCTGCTCTAGAAGCTCAAAGCGAGCAGCAAGAAACTCAGGCTGGCCCAGCTCCTCTGTGAGGCCTGGGAGCGGAGAGTGTGGCTCTTTCCATCCTAGGCGTCTCCCCAAGCCCAAGGGCAGAAAGCCAACCGCTGCTCCCCACGACAAGCCCCCCAGCCCCAGGACGCTCCGAATGCCGCCACTCGCCTGGCTGCGTCCGGCACGCCCGCACCGGCCGGTCGGGGGGTGGCTCCACCTCCACCTTCTTCCCCGGGTCAAAGTCGTCAGCCTCCCCCTCCGTGTCACAGTGCTCCTTCTCCCGTTTCCGCTTCTTCTCCTCCTGCGAGGCAGGGTCAAGGCAGCGAGGGCAATGAAGTGGTTTTCAACAGACCTCCTGTCTCTAAGGGGGCGCTGAGAGCAAAAAGCCTCTTCCGGGACCCTTCTCACTGCAGACCCGACCCTTCCAGAGACCCTCCACGGGGCCGGGCGAGAGATGAGAGATGGGAGGCCCTGACTCTGCGGGGCGCGCTCCGCCAGAGAGGACGCCGTGGCCCAAGCCCAGGAAGCCCTGGCTCAGTCCACCTCCGCCCCAGGGGTGTGGGGCCGCCCTCGCTCACCTTTCGCTTCCTCCTTTCTTCATCGTCAAGGTGCTTCTCCTTCTCCGACTTTTTCTTTTTCTTCTTCTTCTTCTCCTTGTGTCTCTCCCGCTCGTGGTCTGACCTGTCATCATAGTAGCTGGAGTCGTGGCCAGACCCCGAGAGCTCCGTCACTTCGCTTCCTCCAACTTTGAGGACCAGCTTCAGGGGCTTGTCCAAGGGCTTGTCTGCATAGTCTGTGGACACAGAGGCGGCCTTCACCGTGTGCGCTTGGGGAGGCCGCTCCGCAGCGCACACTGCTACCCAGCCGGCGGCACCTCGGCCCAAGGTGAGGGGACACCGGGAGGTCGCTGAGGTCCGGGAAGGTGGGAGGACCGGCCGAGCTGAGGTGAGCGGGGCACGGCCAGAACCACCAGAGAAAGACGGCGGCGAGTGCAGAGGGCGGCAGTAGAGGGGTCCTTCCCCTCCCCGCCCAGTTATCCTCCACCGGACGAAAGGGGGGGGGGTCTCCAGGCCACTGCCGGAGGACCCAGACCACGCCTGGGGCCGCGGAGCCCAGTCCCGGCCCGCTAGCTCCGGGTCCCGGGTCGCCCCCTTCCCGCCCTGCCGCAGCCCCCCGGCGCGGGATCCCTGACACGGGGAGCAGGACAGCGCGCAGGCGGGGAGAGACCTCAGGAAACACGGCCGAGGAAAAGCGATGCTCCACGCTTTTCTCCAGGGCGCGGCGACAGCGGGGCGGACGCCTGAGAGCCGCGCGCCCGCGTCCCCGCCCTCGAGCCCGGGCCCCCGCCGCCGCGAACACCCGCCCGGCGTCACAAAGCGCGCCGCCGCCTCACCCTCGTACGACGAGCGCCATTCGGCCTTGTGCTTCTTGTGCTTCTTGCCCATGGCGGCAGCGCCCAGGGCAGCAGCGAGCCCGCCTGGAGCGCGGCCGCCGTGGG
>NW_024070204.1:493953-518091 GCF_014754425.2 Oryx dammah
GAGGTGGCGCTGCGCTGCGCGAGGCGGCGGCGGCGGAGGGACGGCCGGCTCCGCGCGGCTTCCAGCGGCGGCGCCGACATGGACGAGGCTGTGGGAGACCTGAAGCAGGCGTTGCCCTGCGTGGCCGAGGCGCCCACGGTCCACGTGGAGGTGCACCAGCGGAGCGGCAGGTGAGCCCGGCCTCCGCCCGACCCTGGCAGCGTCCGAGCGGCCGGCACCCCGCCCCGGGCAGGCCCGCCCCGACGGGGTCGGCCCAGACCCGGCCTCAGGCCCCGCAGACTCCGTCTTGGGAAACGCCCCTGCGCCCTCACCCTCGCCCACCATCCCCTCGCCCCGGCCAGGCCCTCGGGACGATGGGCCCCGGAGGTGCTGGCGGCGGCGAGTCTCCGCGGGGCCGGGCGCTCTGGGGAGCGGACACCGCCGCAGGGGCCGCTGGAGGGCCTGAGCCCTCGGGGGCCGGGGGGCAGCGGGCGCGGGGGGCAGGGGCTGAGGGCGGACCCCAGCCCGGGAAACTCCTGTGGGGCCCCCAGCTGTGGGCGTTCGTTCCCTCCTGACTTGCTGCTGTTTCCCAGCTGTGGGGCTGGGACCTAGGCAGCAGTTCCCGCTTGCTGACCAGCAGCCCAGGTGGCACCGACTCCGCCCTCCCCCCCCGCCTCTGAGGGGCCTGGGCAGAGTCCTTGGGCGGCTTCCCTGGGTCATACAGCCTGCAGTTACCGCCAGCACCTAGTCGGCACAGGATCACTCCCAGGCAGGCCCTCCCGCCAGCCCCCTCCATGGGTGCGTTTCCCCCACTATGGTCTGTTTTGTTTTTAATCACTCTTTCTTCAGATGTTAGGTTTTTTAAAAAAACTCAGATCTGATTTTATGTGTTTTGTGTTCCTAGCACTGCAAAGAAAGAGGATATAAAGCTGAGTGTTAGAAAGCTACTCAACAGGCATAACATTGTGTTTGGTGATTACACCTGGTCTGAGTTTGACGAGCCTTTTCTCACCAGAAATGTGCAGTCTGTGTCTATTGTTGACACGGAATTAAAGGCTAAAGATCCACAGGTAACTTAATTCTCAGAGCTAAGAAACAGTTAACCCGTGGCCCGAGAACATGCATTTGCTGTTTTGGTAGTGTGTTGTATAGGTTTATTTGATTTCCTTTCTCGTCACAGCCCATTGATTTGAGCGTGTGCAATATTGCACTTCACATCTTCCAGCTGAATGAGGATGGCCCCAGCAGCGAAAATCTGGAGGAAGAGACAGAAAGCATAATTGCAGCAAATCACTGGGTCCTGCCTGCAGGTATCTGCGACCGTAGCAGTAGGTGGCCCACGCCAGCCCCAGGAGGGCGGGGGGGGGGGGGGCAGCGCACACCTCAGGCTCCGGATATCGTGTGTCTGTTGTGTGGAGTTTTAGGGCGTTTCATCTGTTAGGAAGTATATCACAGGAGAGAAAAGTAGGAATTCCCAGTACGAGGCTACTTGGATGGGCCTCAAAGCCGGTGCTAGTTGAGGATGACGCTGCCCCTCTTCTTTCCTGCCCAGTGAGCTGGTCTTGCTGGACCACTCCTTCCTCCCACCCTCTCTGTACTTCTCTGTGCCGATGGGATCTAGCAGGCTGAATCCCACATCTAATCCACTTTAGGCCTGACGTCTTGAAAGCTAGACTCCACCTGCCCCTCGGCCCTGCCAGAGCGTTGGCCTGTGGGGAGAGTGGTGAGTTCAGGGCAGTGCTGGATCCACGCGCAGGTCCACAGAAGGTTCGTTATCTGCCCAGAGCCCCATGTGACTGCCGCTTATTCAACATCTTTAACTTAGAAATGACTTTGAAAGTTTAGATTCTCTGTAACCAGAATCATAGCTTGCCACGTCTGGAGCAGTTGAGGATGTCAGTGGCTCAGGGTGAACGTAACCAGTAGGTACCAGGCTTGCTTTCCTAACATCTGATTTTGTCTTTTTCTCTCAGCTGAATTCCATGGGCTTTGGGACAGCCTGGTGTATGACATGGAAGTCAAATCTCATGTGAGTTGTGCTTTTTTCCTGAAAGGCTTCCATATTTCGGGTGAATCATTCTTGTGTTCTCTCTAGCACCTCTTATCTCGCATGGGCGTCTAGGAGTGCTGCTTGCCAGCAACCCATGCCCTGGGAGTCTGTCTTCGGTCCTGGGCGTCTGCTCTGGGCTTGCTCTGAGTGGAGCTGTACTCTGGGGAGTTCCCCTCGGGAGAAGGGGGAGGGTTCAAAAGTGAGCCCACTGGCACTGGGGTCACACTCTTAGGAACCTGTGGGCTGAGAAGGCAGTGCCAAGGGGCAGAGCAGGTGGGCGATCTGAGCGAGTACCACCGTATCTGAGCCCCCTTCAAGGGGAAGAGTCCTGCACACAGGTGAGGGAGGGGGGGATGCCACAAAGTCCATCCCCACCACCCCCGTCACCCACCCCGGCTCCCCTAGGAGCCCCAGCTGTTCTTTTCGCAAACACAGCTTGTCCAGTGCTGTGTCCTGGAGGAAGGAGCTCACTTACTCGGTGTAGCCCTCAGTTAAGTGGCCTTCAGTTTTCCCTTTATCCTTGTGATGGTCACGCCCGGCGCTGGTCCTCTTAGATTTTAAGGTGTCTTCTGAGGTGAGAGCCTGAGTGTGCTTGGCGGCTCTGAAGACTCTCCTTCCTTCTGCTCACTCAGGGCACGTTCAGCATAGCCTTTGCTCTGCCGAGGACTTTGCTTCTCTCTTTCCTTTCCTCGTGCAGCTCCTCGACTATGTAACGACAGCCCTGCTGTTTTCAGACAAGAATGTTGACAGCAACCTCGTCACCTGGAACCGGGTGGTGCTGCTTCACGGTGAGCGCTTTGGTTTCGTTTGACAAAATAAAATTGCGTGGAGTCAGGCTTTTCTTCCTGCCTTTGCCCTGCGAGGAGTTACAGCTCCTTCTTCCCAGGGGGGCCAGGAACGTCGTCCTCTGTGAAGCCAGACATGAGCATGCTCTGTGCGTGTTGGCTACTTGACCCTTCCTAGGGCAGCCACCTGATCATCCGTTGTGACTTTTTATGCTGTTATTCAGCTTTCCCAATATCTGCCTTGTTTCCCCACTGGTTATGGGTTTCTCGGGATAGCAGTTGCCTTGTATTTCTTCATAGTATCCTTGGAGCTTCTCTTGATGGGTAATAAACCGCAAAAGCCCACACTTCACAGAACTCTGTCTAGTTCTCGGAAGAGAATACTGGGGGTGTTGTTGTTGTTACTATCCCAGGAGAGAGAAAGAATTGAGAAAAAGCCCAAATTATAGTGAGGTAAGAGCTATAATTAAAAGAGTGATTAGCTTCCTTATACAGTGAAGATTGTAGGCTTGTGTTCAGTTTTATGAAAACAGTGTCTTTAGGGTGTCTTGGCAACTTTTCTAATACTCGAGTCAGAGAAGGTAATCAGAAGGTGCAGAATAGTGTTTCCGGTTAGAATCGGTTATATGTTTACTTGTGAATCATGGAAAACGCAGCAGGTCAGGAGTGAGTGTCATCGTCTTCTGCTGGGCGCGTTTGTGCTCTCACATCAGTGCCCCCCGCTCCTGTCAGACGCTGTGCTGAGGGGCACACAGAGCCCAGGCCTTGCCCGACCCCTCTCCCTGTGTAGCTTGGGGTTCGGGCCCACGTGTGCAGAGCTGGAGTGAAAGACGTGGGTGCCACGGGCTTCAGGAACAGCAAACCCCAGTGCCTTGAGCTCCTGGTGGTTGTCAGGAAAGGCTTGTTTGACCTTTGAAAGGTGGATTTTCATAATCAGCGGATTTCATAGAAGACATGTAGAGACAGGGAGGGTTTCAGTGAAAAGTGAAAGTGAAATCGCTCAGTCGTGTCCAACTCTTTGCGACCCCGTGGACTGTAGCCTGCCAGGCTCCTCTGTCCATGGGATTCTCCAGGCAAGAACACTGGAGTGGGTTGCCATTTCCTTCTCCAGCGGATCTTCCCGACCCAGGGATCAAATCAAGAAATCAGAGTGGACTATGGGCCAAGAAGCTCCTGGTGCTGTTTTCTAGCATTTACACTGTTAACAGATTTTCAGTAACTTGTGATGATAACATTTATAGCATTACAGTCTGTTCCTTATGTTATATCCTGAGAATAATGCAACTACTGTTTCAAAAAACCTGTTACAGCATTAACTCATACTTATTTGCTTGCATTTTGTTACAGGTCCTCCAGGAACTGGAAAAACGTCGCTGTGTAAAGCTTTAGCGCAGAAATTGACCATCAGACTGTCGAGCAGGTAACAGCTGGTGACTGGAGAGAGGAGCCGCGGGGGCGGACTTGCTCTGTTTCAGCTGTAATGATGGGAGGAGCTGCTTCTAGTTTTAAATCATCTTGTGAATAGTAGGTGTCTCAGCGTAATGTGACGGATCCTTCTGTGCTCACATGGTCTTGAGCTCTGATTCCAGTCTCTTTACATGTGCTGAGACTCGCCCTGTGACCGGCACGGGGTCTCTCGTGGTGCCCGCCTGTGCACACTTGGGGCAGCGTGTCTGCTCGCGTTGGGCCGACCGTCCCGTGCTTGCTTGATGTCTGTGTGGACCACCTGTCTGCCGTCCAGGCCTAGCGCTGGGTTTGTCTGCCGCTGTTGAGTGTAGTCCATTTATGGATTTGTGGTTCCACTACATTTGTTTACTCCGGACATTTCATGTAATTGAAATTATGCAGTATGTAGTAGTCTTTTCTGATTGGTTCTGTTCACTTACCGTAATGTTTTCCAAAGCTCTTCCGTGTCACAGCGTATGGATCGGTAGCTCATTCTGTTGAGTGTGGGCCATTTGGGGATTCAGGGCTCCCCCGCGTTTCGAGACTCCTTGGCATGGGCTCTTCGGCTAGTTCCCCTGCCCCGCCCCCGCCTGTGGGGCCCCGCCCCCGCCTGTTACACTGTCTCATGTTGCCCCGCAGGCCACTCGTGTGCTCTGTAATCTTTCCTCGAGTTTTGGGACTTTCCTGAGCTCCACTGAGGAGGGTTTTCTGCAGCATCTGATCTACTGTTACTTCTGTTCAGCAAAATTCCCGTCTCTGAGAGTGGTTTTCTTGTCTGAAGACTGTTCAGTTCTGTTTATGCTTGTAAGCTCTGTCTACCATTTGGGGCTGGTTATGGGTCGCTTGTTCCTGCTTCTTGGCGTGCCAGGCGATTGTTGAACGTGGACACAGAGATGGGAAGTGACTGGGTTCTCTTGCTTGTCTGTAATGACTGCTGGCTTTTATTCTGACGGGTTTGGTACTTGCGTTTGGTGTGATCCTTTTGAGGTCTGTTTATAAGCTTTTTCAAGAGTGGTCTCAGTGTGGTCTAGACTTCACCCTAGGAGGACCCTTCTGGGGTCTCGGTTGAGCCCCTGAATCAGCAGCGAGCACTCTGGCCCCTCGGCCCTGGGTCTCAAGCACTCCAGCGCTGGGCTCCCTCCTCACACACTGCTGCCCCATGACGCTCGCTGGGCTTCCCTCCTGCGTCTCCTCCTTCCCTGGAACCCTGCTCCGTGGCCTCCAGACACCTCAGCTGCTTGAACTCCGGCCTCCGTCTCCTCAGCCCAGTACCCTGGCCTCTCCTCCTGGGTCCCCTCCGGCGTCACTCCAGGCGGGAGGTCAGGCCGTCGCGCTTGCCCCTTGCCCGCCTCCAGGTTGCAGTCCCCGATTGTGTGGTCTGGCGCCCTTCTCAGACATTGTTTCTCTGTTTTGTGTAGCTTTCTAGTTGGTTAAGGCAGAAGGTAAATCACCCTTGCAGTCTAGTATGACTTTAGAAGAGGGAATCCTGTGAGATTTACTTTTAAATCTGTTTTCTTTTCAAAACTGTCTTAAAAGGAGGGAAGTTGCTCTGTTTTGGCCCTTTGTTTTATGCTCAGTATCTTGGCCTTTATCTTGACATAGTGAAACACATGTGTGTTTGGTAATCTCTGAGGGCAGTTTCCTGAAACACTGGAAGGTAGAGGTGTTATTACAAGAAACGTGGCGTTTTCCAGTACAAAGACCTGGAAATTGGTATTTATTTTGTGGCAAGAAGAAGCCTCATCAAGCCTTTTTGCTTTATTAACTGAAAAAATCAAAATGCTTTATGATTAATTTTGTGAAATTCCACCCAATCTGTATTCACTGGGTTGTCTATCTCCCCTACTCCTCTTTTGTAAACAAAATTACTAAATGATGTTTTTCAGCTGGAAAGTCAGTGATACTTGTTAAAGTGATTATTTTTTTTCTGTGGACTCTCAACATGAAAGACGCTGTGGAAAGGGTCTGGGAGGCGGCTTCTCTGCTGGCCGTTTCCTGTCTGATTCTAATCAGAACTAAGCGCATCCAGAGCCCTCGCTGACTCCGTGATAGACGGGGTATCAGTGCTGGGTTTCAGACAGCGTGTGTCCCGGTTCCCTTGGAGCTTTCCAGGGCTCCAGGTTTGAGGGAAGTGATTTTGTGCTGGAAAACAAATTCTCACATTCCTTTGGGTTTTGTGGAAAGAGAAAAAAATGTTCAACTGCGGGCAAAAGACTTGTGATGCTTATGTTTTGTTTGCCATGTTAATACAGGTAATGGTATCAATTATGAGTAGACTAAAAACAGTATTAAGAATTAATTGTATTTAACTAGTTATTTTAACTATTGGAGAAGGAAATGCTAACCCAGTCCAGTATTCTTGCCTGGGAAATTCCATGAACAGAGGAGCCTGGTGACACTGAGCAGCTAAACAACCAGAAAAGCATTAAGTCTTCAGTTCAGCCACTCAGTCTTGTCCGACTCTGCGACCCCATGGACTGCAGCACACCAGGCTTCCCTCCATCACCAACTCTCAAGAGCTTGCTCAAACTCTTGTCCATTGAGTCGGTGATGCCGTCCAACCATCTCATCCTCTGTCGTCCCCTTCTCCTTCTGCCTTCAGTCTCTCCCAGCATCAGGGTCTTTTCTGGTGAATCAGTTCTTCACATCAGGTAGCCAAAGTATTGGAGCTTCAGCTTCAGCATCAGTCCTTCCAGTTCAGGACTGATTTCCTTTAGGATTGACTGGTTTGATCTCCTTGCAGTCCAAGGGACTCTTAAGAGTCTTCTCTAAGACCACAGTTCAAAAGCATCAATTTCTTTGGTGCTCAACTTTCTTTATGATACAGTTCTCACATCCATACGTGACTACTGGAAAAACCATAGTTTGACTAGATGGACCTTTGTCAGCAAAATAATGGCTCTGCTTTTTAGTATGCTGTCTAGGTTGGTCATAGCTTTTCTTCCCAGGAGCTAGTGTCTTTTAATTTCATGGCTGCAGTCACTGTCCTCAGTGATTCTGGAACCCAAGGAAACAAAGTCCGTCATGGTTTCCATCATTTCCCTTCTATTTGCCATTAAGTGATAGGACCAGATGCCATGATCTTCATTTTTTGAATGCTGAGTTTTAAGCCAACTTTTTCACTCTCCTTTTTCGCTTTCATCAAGAGGCTCTTTGGTTCCTCTTCGCTTTCTGCCATATGGGTGGTGTCATCTGCATATCTGAGGTTATTGATATTTCTCCCTGCAATCTTGATTCCAGCTTGTGCTTCATCCAGTCTGGCGTTTCACATGATATATTCGGCATAGAAGTTAAATAAGCAGGGTGACAGTATACAGCCTTAACGTACTTCTTGCCCAATTTGGAACCAGTCCATTGTTTCATGTCCATTTCTAACTTGCTTCTTGAGCTGCATACAGATTTCTCAGGAGGCAGGTCAGCTGGTCTGGTGTTCCCATCTCTTGCCCTCACAGGCAAGTCTGGCTCAGTCTCGTGTGGGGTCACTGCTCCTTTCTCCTGGGTCCTGGTGCACACAAGATTTTGTTTGTGCCCTCCAAGAGTCTGTCTCCCCAGTCCTGTGGAAATTCTGTAGTCAAACCCCAGTGGCCTCTAAAGTCAAATTCCCTGGGGGTTCTCAGTCCCCTTGCCGGATCCCCAGGTTGGCAAATCGGTTCTGTGCCCTAGAACGTTTGCCTAGAACGTTTGTAACAGTGCGGGAACTTCTTTGGTATACTTGTTCTGCAGTTTGTGGGTCGTCTGCTCAGTGGCTCAGTGATGGAGATAATGGCAATCTCCTCCACGAGGGCTTAGGCCACACGCCGCGCCTCCCAGGTCTGCTGAAGCCAGAGCCCCCTTGCCCGCGGCGGCCACTGCCGTCCCCTTGTCTCTGCAGGAGACGCTCAGACACTCACAGGAGGTCTGGCTCAGCCTCTGTGGGGTCCCGGGATCCTGTGCACACAAGGTTTTACTTGCGCCCTCTGAGCATCTCTGGCAGGTATGGGGTTTGATTCCAAATGTGATTTTTGCCCCTCCTACCTTCTTGTTGGGGCTTCTCCTTTGCCTTAGATGTGGGGTATCTTTTTTTGGTGGGATCCAACATTCTCCTGTTGTTGGTTGTTCAGCAGCAAGTTGCAATTTTGGAGTTCTCACAGGAGAAGATGAGCGTGTGTCCTTCTGCTCCGCCATCTTAGCAAAACCTTCTCTTGCTTTAGTCGAAATGAAGATGCCATCAGTTTGAGACACTGAGTTTGCTCCAGCTGGAACTGTCGCTGCTGGCACGGCGTGTTAGATTGCTCATAACTGTCAGTGTGCAGTTTGCGGGCACCTCACTCTGGGTCGGCAGGAACAGAGCAGTCACTCTCAGCCTGCTGGGCACTTGAGCAGTGTTGCATTATAGAGACAGAGGTGGTTGCCACCAGGGATGTTGTAGGACTGACTTGTAACGATTGCTCTCTCTCTTTTTTTTTTAAAATCATCTTAGGTACCGATATGGCCAGTTAATTGAAATAAACAGCCACAGCCTCTTTTCTAAGTGGTTTTCAGAGGTAAGTATTTATACTAATCCAGTTCTCTGGATTGTCCTCCATGCAGTTGAAAACTTGTCCGGTAGATTAGGCAAACTCTTTCCTCCAAAAGCTTTAGGAGAGAAATAGGTGAAATAGGAATGTGAACAGGGACTCTGTGTGGTCAGAGGAAAGTTCCAGAGCTTAGTGATAACCTGGAAACCACCTGAGGCCTGAGAGGACCCTCTGCTTGTCACCTCCAGACCCGGGCTGGGGCACGGGGCATTCAGTGTTCCCTGAGGAGGGAGGGGTCACCTTCCGATGGGACCGCACCCTCAGCTTGAGCCTTGTTCACCACTCAGGCTGGGTGATGTCACAGCTGCCCCTCGGTTCTGGAAGGCTCCGCTGCAGGCCCCGTGTCAGACGGTGCCCCTGGCGGACGCTGGGCGGGGACAGGAGTGCCTGTCGAGGTGCGCCTGGCCGATCTGCACCCGAGACCCAGCCCGCCCAGGACTGCCGGGGCAGGAAAGGGCGGGGAAAGGGGCCGAGGTGCGAGCATGGCCCTGCCCATGACGCCAGGAGGGCAGGCCTCCAGGTTCCCTGCAGACCTGGCTTCTCTGATTCAGGGAGTTTTCCAAGGGGCTGTCAGGAGACGGCGGGCTTGTGGGGCCCCCTGGGGTCAGGGCAGCCAGGTGGAGACTGGACGCATGTGTGCGCCAGGCAGCTTGAAGCGCGTGAGTTGACAGGAGCGTTTCGCTTCCAGAGTGGCAAGCTGGTGACTCGGATGTTCCAGAAGATTCAGGACTTGATTGATGACAAGGATGCTCTGGTGTTCGTGCTGATCGACGAGGTGGGTGTGTTCAGACGCCACACTGCGAGCAGAGGGAGCGCGGGGCTGGGTGCCTCTGGCGTTGCCGGCGCCGCCAGCCCGTGCTCGTCCAGCCCCCGAGGGCTGCGTCCTGCAGGCCTAGCCCCGGGGCCTCTCAGGCCCTCCGTGCAGTGTTCACGCGTCCTGCGTCCACCCAGCTGACCACCCCGTCGCTCTGCCCCCACAGGTGGAAAGCCTGACCGCTGCCCGAAACGCATGCAGGGCAGGCACCGAGCCTTCGGATGCTATCCGTGTCGTCAATGCCGTCTTGACCCAAATCGATCAGATTAAAAGGTACCCCTGCACACGCACACCCCCAGCCTCACCCTCAGCTTTTCCAGCTCAGAATGCGTCTGGCATTGGGTGTGGACTCCGTTTTCTCTATGTTTGAAGCAGTGTGTGCTACATAAGCTTTTTACAGATTGCGCATTTTTTACGTTATCGAAGTGTTAACAACGCACAGCGAAGCTTTGGTGTGGGGAGAAGGTACCCTCTGCTCAGAAAGGGGGTCTCCCTGACCCCCGACCTGTCGCTCTGGGAGGAGTGGAGACTCGTCTCTGCAGTCTGTCTCACCTTCCTTGCCTCATGCGGTTCAGGCCCGCTCCAGTGACCATTTGTGGAAAGCCTGATCCTGGCACACGGCTCCCAGCTGTGTGGGGGGCCCCTGTGTGCACTCCACGCTCACCAGCCTCTGCCCAGACTCCTGGGCCCCGTGTGCCTCCCTCACCTGGCTCAGCCCTGCTCACCCCGTAGAGGACTAGCTGCCTGTGGTCAGAGGACAGGGGTCGGTCAGGGGGCAACCGTCCAGGTGCTCCCTGGCCACAAAGCTGCCAGTGGTCTGTGTACTGCCTGCGGGCCCAGGGCAGCCCTGCCCCGTCCCCAGACTCGAGCCCAGCAGGCCAGGCGGTGTGCGCCTCAGGGTGCCCCTCCGCTCTACGCCGGCCCGGGGGCGAGCAGCCGGAATGATAGGGCCTCTGGGGAGTTTGGGAGCCAGAGGGGAGGGCCACTAGTCCCCCGGGTGAATCGCGCAGCTCGGCGCCATGGCTGTCGGGGCAGTGAGAGTGACGCACGGGTGTGGCTGTGCCCAGGCAGGGCAGCGTCGGCACTGGGGCGCAGGGACGCTGTGCGGAGTGAGGGCTTGCTTCACTGCGGTGAAGGGGGCAGGGAGCGGTCCAGCTGGGGGCTGCGAGAGCTGTCCATAGGTGGGGAGCTTGCAGAGCGAAAGTCAGGGGGGTCTGCACTGTCGCAGCCAGAGCCTGGCAGGAGCGGGGGTCAGGTGGAGCGCGAGAAGCGGGGCCTCAGAAGGCCTCGCGGGCGGGGGCCGGGCACAGGGTGGGGAGCTGGCTGAGCGCCTGGGCCCTGGCGCCGGTCTGTCCTCTCACTGCGTGTGTTGAGTCCCTGTGGCCCGGGATGACTGGGCCCACCCTCTGCCCGCAGGCACTCCAACGTGGTGATCCTGACCACGTCCAACATCACAGAGAGGATCGACGTGGCCTTCGTGGACAGGGCTGACATCAGGCAGTACATCGGGCCGCCCTCTGCAGCGGCCATCTTCAAGATTTACCTCTCCTGCCTGGAAGAGCTGATGAGGGTGCCTTGAGTTTTTTCTTGTTTTCCTGAGAACACATTAACTTTCTTGTGGGTTCTTGACTTGTTGGCATAACTTACAATGGCGGGTTCCTGTGTAGAAGGAGGTGCCGCTCAGCCTGCACCCGCCGTCCTACACTGAACACTGCAGTTGCTGGGTCTGCAGGTTGAGCGCGGGGGAGTCACTGACCCGACGCTCCTGCTGCCCCGCCCTCTGTCCTGCAGTGCCAGATCATATACCCTCGCCAGCAGCTGCTGACCCTCCGCGAGCTGGAGGTGATCGGCTTCGTTGAAAACAACGTCTCCAAGTTGAGCCTCCTCCTGAGCGAAATTTCAAGGTGTGTGCTGACCTCACTGTTTCTTTTTAAAAAGTTTTTTGGAATATAGTTGATCTGCAATGAATACTGTAGAGCAAAGTGACTCAGTCATACATACACATCTCTGCTCCTTTAGACTCTTTTTTACAGGTCATGACAGAGTGCCGAGTAGGGTTCCCTGTGCCCCACGGGGACCGATTCTTATCAGTCACCTGTTTTATGCGTAGCAGCTTGTATGTTATCCAGAGTTGAAGGGCTGACTCACTGGAAAAGACCCTGATGCTGGGAGACACTGAAAGCAGAGAGAAGGGGGCGGCAGAGGGTGACAGAGCTGGATGGCGCCACTGACTCAGTGAACCTGAGTTTGCGCAGCCTCCGGGGGTGGTGGAGGACAGAGGAGCCTGGCACGCTGCAACCCGTGGGGTCGCAGAGTCAGACACGCCTGAGCGACTCAACAGCAGCGTGTCAGTCCCAGTCTCTCAATTTCTGCCTCTTCCCCATACCCCTCTGGTAACCAGGAACTTGTTTCTGTTTAGTAGGTAAGTTTATCTGTATGAATTTTAGATTCCATGTGTTAGTGGTATCATATGGTATTTGTCTTTCTCTGTCCGTCTTGGCTCTGTTAGTATGCCAACCTCCCGGCCCATCCATGTTGCTGCAGATGGCATTCTCACTCTTCACTGTGGAGTAACATTGCGCTCTCTCTGTGGGCCGCGCGGCCCTCCCCCATCCACGTGCCGGTGGGCATCTGGGCGTCTCTGTGTCTCGGCTGTTGTGTGTAGTGCCGCTGTGCACACAGCGCTGCGTGGATTTCCTGCATTTTGGTTTCCTCAAGATGCTTGCCCAGGAGTGGGGTTGCTGGGTCGTACGGTAGCTCTGTCTTTAGGTTGTTAAGGAACCTCCGTGCTCTTCTCCGTAGGGGCCGTGTCAGTCGGCATCCCCACCAGTAGTGTAGGAGGGGTCCCCTCTCCACGCCCTTTCCAGGATTCATTGCCTGTAGACGCTTTGGTGATTACTGTTCTGACCAGCGTGAGGTGATGCCTTACTGTAGTTTTGATTTGCATTCCTCTGATGATTAGTGATGTTGAGCCTCTTTCCGTGTGTCTGTTTGCCGTCTGTATGTCTTCTTTGGAGAAATGTCTCTTTAGATCTTCCACTCATTTGGGGATCGCGCTGTTTTTTTGATACTGAGCTGTATGAGCTGCTTGTATGTCTTGGATATCTAACCCCTTGTCCCTTGCTTCACTTGCAAGCGCTCTCTCCCGTTCCGAGGCGGCCTCGCTTCTGCAGCCTAGAGGAGCCCACTCCCTTCGGCCACAGGGGTGGTCGTTGCCTGTAGCGCCCGAGGTGGTGACGTGGGTTGGGTGGCAGGGGCTGAAGCCCAGGGCGTCTCCCCCACAGCAGATGCCTTCCGGCCTCCCCGCCCGCGGGCTCCTGGCGGGGGAGGGTGAGGGCAGCTGCCTTCCCCGTGTGCCCACAGCCGGCGGGCAGAGCACCGCGCCAGAGCAGGACAGGCGTTCAGATTAAGGCTCTCCGTAGCATCATGATTCTTAAACAACGTTTGTTAAGTTTTTACAAACGGCCAAGAAAGGAAAGTGGAGGCTCTTTCTTTGATGAGCAGAGTAAACAGTTAAACAGTCAGGGCCCTGGCCTTGGTGCTGTGGGAAGGACAGTGTGTGACCCCGCTGCCTGGCTGCTGAGAGCCACGGCCCACGGGAGGGTCACCGGCACACCTGCCCGAGCCCGTGCTCTAGAACCGGCTAGTGCTCAGGGCCCTGGGGATCGAGCCGGGAAGTAGAGCAGAGCCTCTGAGGACAGCTGGACTCGGGATAAACTGGGGAGGTCAGCGAGGCCGCGTCCACTGTGTGAGGGCCTCAGGTGGGCTGTGGGGCAGACGCCAGGCGCCAGACACGCTGGCGGGGCATTGGGGAGACTCAGTTACAGTGGCCAAGGCGGGACAGAGGGCAGCAGTGCAGACTTGTGCAAGAATTCAGAGGTGTGAGCCGGCCTGTGCCCACCTCACGGTGCCCCGGCCCAGGCCATGGGTGGTGTCAGGACCCTACCCCTCCCGGAGCAGTAGCTGAGGCCTGTGGGAGACTGCCCACCCCCCGAGGGGCTCTGGGGAGAGATCGGGGACTCGTCCTGAAGTGCACCACAGTCCGTGTGGAGCTGACGGCAGGGTGGTCATGTTCACAGGAAGAGCGAGGGCCTGAGCGGCCGCGTCCTGAGGAAGCTCCCTTTTCTGGCTCATGCTCTGTACATCCAGGTGAGTGCCTGGGCCCCGGCCCCACCTCCCGCGCTGTCCGCAGGGCTGGCCTGCCACCCTGGCCCACGCGCTGTACGTCCAGGTGAGTGCCTGGGCCCCGGCCCCGCCGCCCGTGCTGTCTGCAGGGCTGGCCTCGAGGAGCGTCTCACCTGCCACCCTGGGGTTTCCACCACCTCCCGTGTTTCTGAAGTGACGGGCCCAGGGGCAGTGGAGGGCTGGCGTGTGTCTGCTCACCTCACTGGTGTGTGGAAAGCTCACGCCTGGGGCCTCCCTGCCACCTCAGAGTGCTTGTGCCTTGGAGGCGGGTGCTACCAGGCCACCCCCACCCCGAGGGCAGAGACCGCCACGATGCCATGTATCTTCCAGGCCCCCACCGTCACCATCGAGGGCTTCCTCCAGGCCCTGTCTCTGGCCGTGGAGAAGCAGTTTGAGGAGAGAAAGAAGCTCTCGTCCTACATATGACCTGGCACCCCCGTCCTCGCTGAGCACACCGCGGGAAGGCGCCATCGCTTCCTCAAAGCAGTGGCTGCCCCAGGACTTCTGAGGCCACGGCTGAGACCCGCAGGCTGGTGTGGTTCAAGAAGCGTGTTGTGCTTACACGGTGTTGCTCAAGAAGCGTGTTGCGTTTATGTACTTTAAGTGTGTGTTCGAAGACAAAACAGCCTGTTTTCTGTTTTGAAAGACTACCATCTGAGCTCAGTGTCTCTTTATAAAGAACTGTCTAGATGTCCTGATTGTATCCTGCTTCTGGTTGATTGGACCCAAAATGCTGACATTTTATTTAAAAAGATGATTAATGTAAGTTTTATAGAAACAAAAGAGAAACTGCATTGCCTTAAAGAAGAATGTAATCATAGCATTAAAAGTACACGTTGCTCAAGACAAGGCAGCGTTTGCTTCCTGCTGCAAGCTCGTCCTGGTTAGTGCACACGTTCTGGAGACTGTGCAGTGAATAAGAGCCTGTCCCTGTGTTACACAAATCAAGAGACAAGTTTAAGGCCAGTGCTCTTCTTGGCAGCAGGGACAGCAACTCTGCTTGTCAGGGAGGGGCAACTGATGACCAGCGTGGCCAGCCTCACGGCGTCGTTTCCCGGTGAGGCGTTTGTTGAGGGACGTTAGTCACGGCTTAAATGAAGATTCCCAATAACAGATGTAAAGTGAATTGGCCAATAATTGGTGTATTCCACAGAACCTTGCTTTGCTTTTATCTCATGCTAAAATAAATTTCATATCACTGTTTTATAAAACATTTTTAAAAGAATATGTTACCTTTTGTCTTAAAATTTTTTAAGTATTAAAAATCTTTTTCCAAAATTTTCTCATATTGATTCTCTTAACACTCCAGACGCTTTGAGTTTTAAGTCACTCACACAATGACATAACTTCAGCCTGTCTTAACCCGTGGGGGTGGAGGTGCGCTGTCTGCAGGTGGCCATGCAGCCTGGGGAGGCCTGGGGTCGGCGCCAGGCTGGGGTGGGGGACCCAGGGTTCCACCCCTGGGCCATCAGCCAGCCTCGGCTCTGGTCAGGTCCAGGGGTAGAGTGAGCACGGCCTTGGGGGCCAGGGCCCGGCTCTGTGGTTTCCTCAAGACCCTGAAATAGGGTGAGAAGGGAGGTCTGTGCACACGGGGGGTGCTCCATGCTCCATGGTTGCTGCTGAGGAGCCCAGCGTCCCGACGGGAAGAGAGTCTGGGGAGGAGGGGATGCCCAGGGCGGGGCCGTGTACAGGGGCGGACAGATGAGTGAGGGGGCAGCCCGGAGAAGGCTGGGGGCGGGTGGGTGAGGCCCGTACCTCGAATCAGGGGTGGCCCATCCTCCAGGCCCTTTCCCAGAGTGTGGGGGTGTCTGATGCCACCGCCCACAGACACCAGGGGGCAGCGCTGCTCTGCGGGATGGACAGGAGGGGCCCAGGGCAGAGGAGGAGTGGTCCGCAGAGGCAGCCGCCTTGCTGTGTCCCTGCCCCGGCCTGGCAGGCCCGCCCACACACACCAGCCGCGGGCGTCCCTGGACGTCTGAGCATGCATACCGGGCAGCAGTGGGGCGTGGCTGTTCTGACCGCTGCCTCGGTGCCAGCTCACTCTGGGTTGGGGGTGGGGGCTGGGCCTGGTAGGAGGAGGGGTCGCACCCGGGCCCCCAACCGGAGGCGGGCACCAGGCTTGTGGGCACTTTCTGGGCCATGGCTGAAAGCCCGAGGTGCCCGCGGCTGGGCCCTGGGTTCAGGATGGGGGCACGCTGTCCTCCCACGGGGGCAGGCTTCTGGGTGGGCACAGGCGGGAAAGGGGCCAGAGTGCCAGCCTGGGACGCCCGGGGGTGTGGTGCTGCCCGCCCGGCTTCTGCTGAGTCCCCGGCCCAGCACACAGGCCTCCGGTCCGACCCCTCCGCGTGGGCAGGGGCACCTGTGAGAGAGGCCGAGGACACGGCCCGACGGAGCAACCGTCCCCGGCAGGACGACCCGGAGGCCGAGGTGACAGGGACCGCGAGGGTGAGCGTCAGGGTCCCGCCACGGAGGAAACACGTGCTGAGCCACAGCCCCTCTGCCCGGCGCGGAGGCGACGCGGGGCGGAGAGGCCCCCGGAGAGCCGCGCGCCGCGGAGGCCGTGCCGCGGAGGCTGTGGCTGCCGCCTGGCAGCTTCTCCGCCCGGCGAAGGGGCTGCTCCCGGGAGAGGCCCCTGTCCCCGCGGCAGCCCCGCTCCGCTCCTCGGCGGAAGCGTCCTCTCGGATGGGGAGGTGGGTTTTCCATCCCCTGAGATCTGATTTCTGACTCAAACTCCGCACCGTCCAGAGCCGCGGCGCTGGCCCGGGCAGCCCCGGCCCCGCGCGCTCCGGGCCGTCCTGCTGAGCACGGTCGGCTCCGCCGCTGGAAGCCCGTCTCCTCCGCCCTTCGCCGAAGGAAGGGCAAGGAGACTGCCTCCCCAGTCACCCGAGTCCTGATTACCGACCGCAAACCTCCTTCCTCTGGCCCCCGCCGTCATTCACAACCCGAAAGCTTTCTTCTCTTCCAGAGACTCGTCCCTTCAGCGGGGGAGGCTTTTCAGTCCGCCTCCCCTGGGCTCTTTGTGGCTGCAAATGGCCCCCGGCGCCCGCTGCGCCTCTGTGATGGGCGCGCTTCCGCCTGGACCACCTGACTGATGATTTACGACCAGGAAACTTCCTTCCGGGTCACCCGACTTGGGTTTTATGACTGGAACCTCTTCACGTTCCCTGGGTGACCGTTTGCGACTGGAACTTTGCCCCGAGTCCCTGGAGTTGCCACTTAGGGTCGGAAACCGCACTTAGGCGACCCCCAGCTCGCGCTGGCGCCTGGACCTCGGCTTCCTGGCCCGGCGTTGGCGCTGGGACTGGAAGCCACCCTTCCCCAGCACCTGGGTTCGCATGCCCGGTGCAGACGTTGCTCTTTCCCTAGTTTTGCGCGGCTGCCTCGGCGTCGCCGCCCGAGCTGCCCGCTGTGGCTGCTCCCTGCCCGTCCGGCCCGCGAGCCCTCCCTTCCCACAGGACAGCCGTGGCGTCCCCCGAGTCGTCACCCACGGCCGGAGCGCCTCCTGCTCCGTGACCCGTCACCTTTGCGACGAAAAGTCTTCTGTGACCCGAGTTGTTGTCTACGGTGGAAGGCTTTTTATGATATCGGTTACCATTTATGACTAAAAGCCTTCTTTATTGACTCGTTGCCATTCACGACTGAATTTTTTTCTCTCCTGAGTGACCATCTATGGCCGAACAATCTTCTTTCTCCGTAACTTATGACAAGCTACCTTGCTTTTTTATCACCTGGCACCATTTAGGCCTGGAAAGCTTCCTTCTCTCAACTGACGTATTTTTTATGAGTGAAACACTTTTTCTTTGTCACCTGAATCATTAGTTATTGGAAACCTTCTTTCCCACCTTATTTGTGGCCAGAAAACTTCTTTCTCTATCACCTCAGTTCTCTTCTTGACTAGAAACCCTCTCTCTGTATCACCCGAATGATTGCTCATGACTGGAAACCTTTCTCTCTAAGTTCTCATTTGTGACTCAAAACCCTCTTTTCTAGCCTATGAATTATGACCTAAACCCGGGAGCCTTCTTTCCCTATCTGAGTTCCAATGCTTGATTGGAAAGCTTTCATCTTCTCTCACGTGATAGGTTTCTGATCACCTGAGTTATTTTCTGCAGCTGGAAACACTGTCACGAGATGTATCTTCTGCGGCTTGAATCGCTCTTGATCACCTGCATAAGCTGGTAAAAGGGGAAAATCGTTCCTGCCGTCAGCCACTGTTACGGTCACCATGCATGACCGGAAATGCTCTTTCTCTATGTCCCGAATCATCACTGAGGACAGAATTTTTCTCTCTCCCTGAGTTATCATTTACGGCTGGGAAACTTTCTTTTCTGTCACCTGACTTACCCTTTGTGACTGCGAATCCTCTATACCACCCTCTTTCTCTAGTGTGTTTTACCCTTCGTGACTGCGGCTTCCCTTCTCTATCACTTCACCTTTCATTATTGACATGAAGCCTCTTTCTCTATCTCCTGAGTCATCATGTAATACTGGGAAACTTCTTTATGACCTTATCAGTTCAGTTCAGTTCGGTCGCTCAGTCGTGTCTGACGCTTTGGAACCCCAAGGACTGCAGCCCGCCAGGCTTCCCTGTCCTTCACCATCTCCTGGAGCTGACTCAGACTCATGTCCATCGAGTCGGTGATGCCGTCCAACCATCTCATCCTCTGTTGTGCCCTTAAAATTCCATTTATGAGTCGGATTCTTTTTCTATATCTTGATTATCATGTATGATGGGAGCACTTTTTTCTGTGACCGAGTTATTATCTGTGACTGGATACTCCTTGATTTTAAGTATCTCTTTTAGGTAAAATTTATGACTGGAAACTTTGTTTCTTATCTGCTGAGTTATCATTAGTGAGTGGAGACACTTTGAGGTATCATTATGGCTAGAAACCTTATTTTTTTATGAACTAATTTATGATTTATGACAGGAAATCTGTTTTCTCCATTACTTGACTCATTACTTATGACTGGAAACCTTCCTTATCTATGACTGAGATACCACTTATATCTAAAAATCTTCTAAGTTTTAGCTTATGACTAGCACCTTCTTTTCAAGCACCTGAGTTACCACCTATGACTGGAAGTACTTCTTTCTCTAATCATTGGTGATTCAATTCAGTTCAGTTCAGTCGCTCAGTCGTGTCCGACTCTTTGCGACCCCGTGAATCGCAGCACACCAGGCCTCCCTGTCCATCACCATCTCCCGGAGTTCACTCAGACTCATGTCCATCGAGTCGGTGACGCCATCCAGCCATCTCATCCTCGGTCGTCCCCTTCTCCTCCTGCCCCTAATCCCTCCCAGCATCAGAGTCTTTTCCAATGAGTCAACTCTTCGCATGAGGTGGCCAAAGTACTGGAGTTTCAGCTTCAGCATCAGTCCTTCCAAAGAAATCCCAGGGCTGATCTCCTTTAAAATGGACTGGTTGGATCTCCTTGCAGTCCAAGGGACTCTCAAGAGTCTTCTCCAACACCACAGTTCAAAAGCATCAATTCTTCGGCACTCAGCTTTCTTCACAGTCCAACTCTCACATCCATACATGACCACAGGAAAAACCATAGCCTTGACTAGACAGACCTTAGTCGGCAAAGTAATGTCTCTGCTTTTGAATATGCTATCCAGGTTGGTCATAACTTTTCTTCCAAGGAGTAAGCGTCTTTTAATTTCATGGCTGCAGTCACCATCTGCAGTGATTCTGGAGACCCCAAAATAAAGTCTGACACTGTTTCCACTGTTTCCCCATCTATTTCCCATGAAGTGATGGGACCAGATGCCATGATCTTCGTTTTCTGAATGTTGAGCTTTAAGCCAACTTTTTCACTCTCCTCTTTGACTTTCATCAAGAGGCTTTTTAGCTCCTCTTCACTTTCTGCCATAAGGGTGGTGTCATCTGCATATCTGAGGTTATTGATATTTCTCCCAGCAATCTTGATTCCAGCTTGTGCTTCTTCCAGCCCAGCGTTTCTCATGATGTACTCTGCATAGAAGTTAAATAAGCAGGGTGACAATATACAGCCTTGACATACTCCTTTTCCTATTTGGAACCAGTTTGTTGTTCCATGTCCAGTTCTAACTGTTGCTTCCTGACCTGCATACAGATTTCTCAAGAGGCAGATTAGGTGGTCTGGTATTCCCATCTCTTTCAGAATTTTCCAGTTTATTGTGATCCACACAGTCAAAGGCTTTGGCATAGTCAATAAAGCAGAAATAGATGTTTTTCTGGAACTCTCTTGCTTTTTCCATGATCCAGCAGATGTTGGCAATTTGATCTCTGGTTCATCTGCCTTTTCTAAAACCAGCTTGAACATCAGGGAGTTCAAGGTTCACATAATGCTGAAGCCTGGCTTGGGGAATTTTGAGCATTACTTTGCTAGCATGTGAGATGAGTGCAATTGTGCGGTAGTTTGAGCATTCTTTGGCATTGCCTTTCTTTGGGATTGGAATGAAAACTGACCTTTTCCAGTCCTGTGGCCACTGCTGAGTTTTCCAAATTTGCTGGGATATTGAGTGCAGCACTTTCACAGCATCATCTTTCAGGATTTGAAACAGCTCAACTGGAATTCCATCACCTCCACTAGCTTTGTTCGTAGTGATGCTTTCTAAGGCCCACTTGACTTCACATTCCAAGATGTCTGGCTCTAGATTAGTGATCACACCATCATGATTATCCGGGTCGTGAAGATCTTTTTTGTACAATTCTTCCGTGTATGCTTGCCACCTCTTCTTAATATCTTCTGCTTCTGTTAGGTCCACCCCATTTCTGTCCTTTGTTGAGCCCATCTTTGCATGAAATGTTCCCTTGGTATCTCTAATTTTCTTGAAGAGATCTCTAGTCTTTCCCATTCTGTTGTTTTCCTCTATTTCTTTGCACTGATCGCTGAAGAAGGCTTTCTTATCTCTTCTTGCTATTCTCTGGAACTCTGCATTCAGATGCTTATATCTTTCCTTTTCTCCTTTGCTTTTCGCCTCTCTTCTTTTCACAGCTATTTGTAAGGCCTCCCCAGACAGCCATTTTGCTTTTTTGCATTTCTTTTCCATGGGGATGGTCTTGATCCCTGTCTCCTGTACAATGTCACGAACCTCATTCCATAGTTCATCAGGCACTCTATCTATCAGATCTAGGCCCTTAAATCTATTTCTCACTTCTACTGTATAATCATAAGGGATTTAATTTAGGTCATACCTGAATGGTCTAGCGGTTTTCCCTACTTTCTTCAATTTAAGTCTGAATTTGGTAGTGAGGAGTTCATGATCTGAGCCACAGTCAGCTCCTGGTCTTGTTTTTGTTGACTGTATAGAGCTTCTCCATCTTTGGCTGCAAAGAATATAATCAGTCTGATTTCGGTGTTGACCATCTGGTGATGTCCATGTGTAGAGTCTTCTCTTGTGTTGTTGGAAGAGGGTGTTTGCTATGACCAGTGCGTTTTCTTGGCAAAACTCTATTAGTCTTTGCCCCGCTTCATTCCGCATTCCAAGGCCAAATTTGCCTGTTACTCCAGGTGTTTCTTGACTTCCTACTTTTGCATTCCAGTCCCCTATAATGAAAAGGACATCTTTTTCGGGTGTTAGTTCTAAAAGATCTTGTAGGTCTTCATAAAACCGTTCAACTTCAGTTTCTTCAGCGTTACTGGTCAGGGCATAGACTTGGATAACTGTGATATTGAATGGTTTGCCTTGGAGACGAACAGAGATCATTCTGTCATTTTTGAGACTGCATCCAAGTACTGCATTTCGGACTCTTTTGTTGACCATGATGGCTACTCCATTTCTTCTAAGGGATTCCTGCCCGAAGTAGTAGATGTAATGGTCATCTGAGTTATATTCACCCATTCCAGTCCATTTTAGTTCAGTGATTCCCAGAATGTCGATGTTCACTCTTGCCGTCTCTTGTTTGACCACTTCCAATTTGCCTTGATTCAAGGACCTGACATTCCAGGTTCCTATGCAATATTGCTCTTTACAGCATCGGACTTTGCTTCTATCACCAGTCACATCCACAACTGGGTATTGTTTTTGCTTTGGCTCCATCCCTTCATTCTTTCTGGAGTTATTTTTCCACTGGTCTCCAGTAGCATATTGGGCACCTGCGGACCTGGGGAGTTCCTCTTTCAGTATCCTATCATTTTGCCTTTTTCTACTGTTCATGGGGTTCTCAAGGCAAGAATACTGAAGTGGTTTGCCGTTCCCTTCTCCAGTGGACCACATTCTGTCAGGGCTCTCCACCATGCCCGCCCGTCTTGGGTGGTCCTGTGGGCATGGCTTGGTTTCACTTGAGATTAGGAAACTTTTTTTTCATGACCTGGATTATCATTTGCAACTGAATACCTTTCTTTGCCCAAGGTCTACATCATAATTTATAACAGGAAACCTTTTCCATAACGAGCTTTTTCGTTCATAATTGAATAGCCTTTCCATCTATCCCCTGCCTTTGCATTTACGACAGAAACCTACTTTCTCTAGCACTTGGGTTGTCACCGTGAGTGGACTCTCATCCACCACCAGAGCTGTTATCACTTTTGGTCTCGATCACGTTATCATTTACACTCGGAGGTCTTCGGTCTCTACCACCTGAGTTAACACTTTTGACAGGAAATCTTCATCGTCTGAGTTATTGTTCACGACTGGCAACCTTTCCCTCTATCTGCTGTGCTGCCCTTTTGACTGGACCTCGTTTTTCTCCATTAGCGGGGTATGTTTTGGCAGGAAACCACTATCACTTTACTTATGATCGGTGAGTAGAACCCTTTTCCTAACACCTGCTTTACCATTTATGACTGGAAACCTTTCTGAATTATTTATGACTGGAACTTTAGCCTCAAACATATGAATGATCATTTTTGAAGTAATGTTTTATTTCTCTGTCACCTTGGTTATAATTTATGACTTCAAACCTTACTTCTCTGTTCACTGAGTGCTCATTTTTGTAGGCACTGGGCAAAGAAGGGTATTCAGTTGCAAGAGAATTTCAGAAAAATTCTACTTCTGCTTCATTTACTACACTAAAACCTTTGACTGTGTGGATCACAACAAAAAATTATTAAAGAGATGGGAATACCAGACCATCATACCAGCCCCCTGAGAAATCTGTATGCAGGTCAAGAAGCAACAGTTAGAACTGGACATGGAAGAACAGACTGGTTTCAAACTGGGAAAGGAGTAATTCAAGGCTGTACACTGTCACCCTGCTTATTTAACTTATATCCAGAGTACATCATGAGAAATGCTGGGCTGGATGAAACACAAGCTGGAATCAAGATTGCTGGGAGAATTTCAGTAACCTCAGATATGCAGATGATACCACCCTTATGGCAGAAAGTAAAGAAGAACTAAAGAGCCTCTTGATGAAAGTGAAAGAGGAAAGTGGAAAAGCTGGCTTAAAGCTCAATATTCAGAAAGCAAAGATCATGGCATCCAGTCCAATCACTTCATGGCAAATAGATGGGGAAACAGTGGCTGACTTTATTTTTGGGGGCTCCAAAATCACAGCAGATGGTGACTGCAGCCATGAAATGAAAAGACTCTTACTCCTTGGAAGGAAAGTTATGACCAACCTAGACAGCATGTTGAAAAGCAGAGACATTACTTTGCCAACAAAGGTCCGTCTAGTCAAGGCTATGGTTCTTCCAGTCCTCCTGCTCTGCCCGGTTCTGAGTCCATACTTGGATACTTGGTTTATCTCAGGGTCCTCCGAGGTGTGTGCTCGTCTCTCAGCCAAGAAGGGTTCCAGTGAAGGGGCTCGTGGGTGGGTTACCTCGCACTCTGAGGTGACACCCTCCGCTTGACCTCCAGAGAGTGGCTCTGTGCCTGTGCAGTCGGGAAAGCCTCCTTGGCTTCAGGATGAGGCACGTGTGGGCCTTGGCTCTTCTCTGGGCAGAGTCCAGCCTACTCTGTCGACTGTCCTGCTATTGAAATTTGGAGCGTCTGTCCACAGGGGCTGAGCTGCTCAGCCTGGGGCCCACCTGCCCCCGCCTCAGTGCTGGCTTCCAGGCCCACAGGGAGGCGGGGGCAGGACCCCCAGAACCCCCGGGCCAGGGTGGCCCCTGTGTCTGTCCTTTCCCCAACTCCAGGCAAACCTAGTGTGGTGGGCATGTGGAAGCTGGGGGTGGAGGTCTGGGTAACGTATTGAACACACACACAGAGGAAGACGTGGCTTTTGAGATGAAATAACCACCTGAGGCTGCCAGCCAGGAAGAGCCAGAGCTGGATTTGGGCCCCAGGGAGGCGTGCCCCAGGGGGCGGGGGGCAGAGCTTGGACCCCCGGGAGGTGTGCCCCAGGGGGCGGGGGGCAGAGCTTGGGCCCCAGGGAGGCGTGCCCCAGGGGG
>NW_024070204.1:518101-532299 GCF_014754425.2 Oryx dammah
GGGGCGGGGGGCAGAGCTTGGGCCCCAGGGAGGCGTGCCCCAGGGGGCAGAGCTTGGGCCCCAGGAAGGTGTGCCCTCAGGGGGAGGGGGCCACACCGGTTGGCAGGCTCGGCTCCTCCGGGCTCCCCGTGTTTGTCCTGAGAAAGAGGCCCCTTCCCTTCCTCTGCGGTCGCTGACCCCTCCGGGCCTGCGTCCTGGGGCTGGGCGTGTGCCCGTCACGCAGCTGCTCGCTTCTCTGCAGCCACCACAGTGCGGTCACACTGGCTGCAGGCTCCCTGTGCACGCAGGCCCTGCTGGGGGGGTGGGGCTGGCCCACGTCCAGGACGACAGGAAGGTGTCCGGGCTAAACAGGGCCCTGAGCAGATGGCCGGTGCCCCCACCCCCATCTCCACGATCTTACAGAGCCTGGCCAGGGACCCTGGCGGTGACCTGGAGGCCAGATCAGAGCGGACATGTGACCTATTGCCCCACAGAGGCTCACTACAGCCCCGGGGGTGGCTGTTCCTCTCCTCAGACAGCCTGGGGAGAGGGGCTGCGCCCGCCAGCCACTCCAGCGGACCCGCACAGCGACCCTCACAGGGGACCCCACTTCAGCAGACCTCACTCCAGCAGACCCTCACAGTGAGGACCTTGGGGTCAGGAGCCAGATTTCCTCTGGGCTGGAACACGGCCACTCATATTTATCCAGCACGTCTCAGACTTCAGAAACTCCAGGAAGTTTCCCTCAAGAGCCGTCTCTGCTGAAAGCCCGTCTGTGGAAGCAGTGAGGATAAGCCTCCCTGGCTGAGGGTGGGGCGCCAGGCCCTGCACTGTGGCCCCCCCACTCCCTGCAGCCTCCCCGGGGCTCCCTGCCGCTGTGTCTGTGGGAGCCCAGGCCCATTGTGAGGTCCCCTCAGGAAGGACGAATTCCTTCTCTGGCTCAGGGTGAGTCCAGAAAGCAGGGACCACGGGAGGCAGGGCTGGGAGGGGAACTGCTTCCAGGAAAACCATTTGGTCGGCTTCCCAGAGAGGCAGGCGGAGGGTTCTCGGGAGCTTGCAATCCTTCCCCCACATTGAGGGGCAACAGAAGGCCGTTTGGGGTCCCCTGAGCAGGCAGGAGAGTTTTTAGGGCTCAGCCCAGAGACCCCAGGCCCCGCGTTCCCCTGGCAGAGGCTCTCCCAGAGTCGATGCCTCTCAGAGGCCACCGGAGCATCACAGGGACCCAGGGGCCTCCGACCCAGCCAGGCAAGAGTCCTCGCAAAGGGGGCAAAATCAGAGGGCAGCAGCGCCCAAGGACTGAGGCCTCTGTGCCAGTGTTGACAGCCAGGTGGGCCCACAGGGACCTGGAGTGACAGTGACCTTCCACCCGGAGGCCAGGGGTCACCGCCCACAGCCGTGCTAGGTTCAAGGGGGCAGCTCCAGTCAGCACTCAGGTGTCAAAGCCTCCAGGGGTGGACACGCCAGGCGTGACCTATGTTTTGTTTGACCCAGGGTTTTTCATAACAACGCTGATCCATGTTGGGACTCCTGGCCGTCCCACAATAGCTGGCCTGTGTCTAGGATGACAGGAAGGTGTCTGGGCTAAACGGGGCCCCTGACAGATGGCCTGTGCCCCCGCCCCCACCTCCACGGTCTTAGCCCGGCCAGGGTGCCTGGTGGTGACCTGGAGGCCAGCACAGAGAGGAAGGAGGCTGCGGTCTTGACCAAAATTTGGAGCATCTTTCTTTCGAAAGTTTCGCAAAGAAGTGACTGTGTGAACACAGGTCAAAGGGTTGCGTGCCAGGACCAGAGTGTGAGCTCGGGTTGTCGGGAAAGTGCGAGCTCTAAGCCAGGGATCAGGGCACAGACCTGGGGGTCCGGGGGGCGGGTCTCTGCCGAAGCTGAGACGGAGGCATCCAGGGACACTCCCACTGACCCCCAGCCACTGGCCCCTCGTCAGCCTCCACAAGCGGGGCGTCCGCCCTCTCCTCAACTCGCCACAAAGAGCGCTGCCGGCGTGGCCAGTCAGCCTGTTATCAGGACGCTCCTCAGGGGCTGGAGGCCAGGGAGGGGTGTGAGTGGGCGTGGCGGCTGGCGGCCGAGCCCAGCATGACCAGGGCTCGTGGGCCTCGGGCGGCATGGAGGCGCTGGCCTCGTGGGCTCTGCTCTGGCCCCGGGCGGGGGCGCGGTGGCCCCACCCGCCGAGCCTGTCTCCCCTTCTTTTCTGCACAGGCGGGAGGGTGGGCCTGGCCTCACTCGCCCACATTGTCTGTCTCCTGCCAGACATCAGGTGAAAACTGCCGCGTGGAAATCCTGCCCCAGCATTGGTGCCCTGCCCACCCTGCGCCACAGCAGGCACGGGGCATGGTTTGCACGCCCTGTTGCCCCCACTGTCAGCGGGGCGTGTGGCTGTGCCCAGCATCTGGCCCGCTCACAGCTGGCCTGCGTGAAGCAGGATGCGTGGACGGGCCTCAGGTCGCCCGGGCCTCAGGGCCGCCTGAGTCAGCCCAGGCCCTGCATCCACACAGGCCAATCCGGGGGATTGGGCCACCCTGTTCCTCGTGGGGAGACGGCCGCTCAGAGACGCGAACATGGGCAGACACGCAAGACGAGGGCTGGGCTGTGCGAGGGCCCCTACTCTGCGCCCCACTCCCCACCAGCCCCCCAGCCGCCTGGTAAAATCTCGCCAGGAAAACAGCCTCCCGTTTCTAATTGCACGGTTCGCAGCCTCTTCCTCCGAACAAATCCAGGAGGGCCCCTTGTTGTTGTTTTCTTGGCTGCGCTGGGTCTCTGCGAGCTCCAGCTGTGAGGAGCCGGGGCTTGCCTCTAGGGGCAGTGCCCGGCTTTCCGTGTGGAGCCCAGGCTCCACGTTCCCCGGCGTCAGCGGTTGCCACTCCCAGGCTCCGGAGCACCGGCTCAGGGGCTGTGGTGCGCGCACTTCGATGCTTCGAGGTGCGTGGGGTCTTCCCAGTCCAGGATCGAATTCTTGTGCCCTGCGCTGGCAGGGGGCGCTCAACCCCTGGACCACCTTGGAAGCCCCCTCAAGGCCGTTTCTAACTGAATGGGCCCCTCCATCTGGGAAGGCTCAGCCTCTGAGCTCGGTCTGTGTCGACCCGGCGGGGGTCCCCCTTTTCCCCGTGTCGACCCAGCGGGGGTCCCCCTTTGTCCCCCTTCCCTCCCGTGTCAACCCGGCAGGGGTCCTCCTTTCTTCTGAGTCCCGGGGAGGCTGGCGTCTGGGTTGTGCCTCTCTCTGCTGGCTTTGCCGGCTGCCCTGAAGCCATCAGCTTCTCAGGCTCTGCATGCCAACCTCCGTCCACGTGTCCTCTCTGCCTCATTCAGACTCAGAGTCTCCGGGGCCTCTGTCCTCAGGGTGCCCTCACCGTGGGCAGATGCAGAGGCCAGCAGGGGAGGTGACGGGTAGGGCCCGGGTGGGGTGCGTCCCCCACAGTGACCAGCCTTGCGAGCTCTGGCCACCCCTAGCCATCCCAGGGTCCAGCTGCCTGCTCCTGAAGGCAGGTGTCGGGCTCACAGAGTCCAGACCAGCACGGGGGCACTGAGCTCCGCCTGAGCTTTCGAGGGCAGGCCTCCCACAACCAAGGCATGACCAGTGGGGACCCGGCCCGAAGCCCTGGGCTCCGAGTTCCGTGACCTCGAAGGTGCTGTCTGTCGTGGTGCTGCCTCGCGGGGACCCAGGCCCTCTCCAGCCCTCCTCTTCATGACCCTGTGGTCACCACAGGCCTCTTCAGTTCAAACACTCCGGTTTGCTGGTAACAGTGGGGCCCAGAGATGCTGAGTGACTTTTCTGGGGTCACACAGTCAGGAGCCTGGCCTGGGCAGGGCTGGTCTTGAAGCATCTGTGCCACCCAAGGGCGATGGACTTACCACAAGCTGTGGGGTGGAGGATGTGGGTGGGAGCTTTCTGCCCCCTGACTGAGGCTCTCATGCACCCAGAACCGGGGGTCTCTGCTTGCCCCTGACGCTCGGGAGGTGGGGATGGTACGGTCACCAGGGGCTCGCTTCCGGGCTGTGGAAGGCGCCCCTACGAGCTCACACCCCACCCTAGCTGGCCAATCCAGGAGCTGTGCCATCTGGGCACGCCGCCTTAGTCCTGTCTGGAACAGGCACCTTGGGCTGTGGGCGGCTGAGGACGGGAGGCTGGGCTGGGGAAGCCTGCGAGGTCATCAGGGCATGGGCCTCTGCCCAAGACGTGGCCAGGCCAGCTGGCCCTGCAGAACCTCCACGAGGGATGCTCGTGTCCTGACCCGGGAACCACGGGAACCCTGACTCAAGGGGCAGGTGATGTCTGGGGCAGGGAGCTCTCTGGTCCCTGTGGGCCAGTGGGTCTGGGGGCTGCCCAGAAAATGTGGGGCCCAGCTGGATGCCAGCCGAGGGCGAGCTAACCTGCTTATTTCCAGATGGGGGCACCTCACACAGCTGCACCAGGGCCCTAGTCCCTGCCCCCTCAACCCAGTGCCCACCCAGGGCCCCCCTCCAGCCCCCTCACCACTCTCAGATTGCCTTCAGGGGAGGAGCGTCTTCTGAAAAGCGTTTTCACCTCTTTCTTGTTTACTGTACTTTTCTCTTGTAGAATTTCCATGTGTTTCTTTTTGAGCACACTCATTTCTCCATCAAAATACTCCACCGTTTTCTCACTCACTCTCTGTTGTTTTAAAAGAAACTTAATTTCAGAATAGTTCTGAAGTTACAGGCAAGCTGCTGAGGTGGCGCCGAGAATCCCTGGACCAGGCACCGTTTCCCTGAGCTAGTGTCTCACGTGGGTTAGTGCGGGATGTTTGTCTACCGGCCACATTGTGTATTATTATTCTCCAAAGTCCACGGTTTTTTCAGACTGCCTCAGTGTTTACCAAACATCCCAGGACCTTGTCCGGGATGACCCAGCACTGGTTCTCTCGGCCGTGTCAGCTTCTCAGACGTGGCCTGCTTTGAGGGAGATGGGCCAGGTGTTTCGTAGCCGTCCCTCCAGTATGACTGGTCTGAGTGTTTTGGCATCAGATTTGGGCTCCGTGTTTTGGAGGAAGACCACCAGGTACGGCTCCCTTCCCCTCCTGTTTCACTGTCTTGGAGAGAAGGCTGCGACCCTGCAGAGGCAAGCGTCCCCCACCTCCGTTCACCGTGAGTCCCTGTCCCTTCTGTCTCCTCCCGTTCACGTGGGATGTGTCTGCGTGTGGATTTGGGGGATTTACTCTCTTTGCTGCGCCCTCAGGAGCTTCCTGCCCCTGTGGTTTGGTGCCTGTCATTACTTCCAGAAAGTTCCCAGCGGTTGTTTTGTCAAATTCTCCTCCCTCCCTGCCCTCCCGTGTCTTCCCGGGGCCCCAGGGGCACACTTGCTGCGCTGCTAGACGGCCCTGCGGCCCCGGCCCCCTGGGTGTCCTCCGTTCTCTATGATGCCAGCCCACCTTAGCTCATGGACTCTTCCTTTGCCGTGGCCGACTACTGCTGAGCCTGTCTTCATTCCTGTAGCGGCTGACTCCTAGCATTTCCTTGGGTTCTTTCTGAGAGTTTTGTCTCTGCTGACCCTACCCATGTGCTGTGGTCTTGTCCATCTTCTCCACGGGGCCTTCATGGCTCATCACAGGTGTTCTGAATCCCTCTTCTCACGGTCCTCAAGTCTCTGCTCTGTCTTGTTGGGTCTGGCTCTGATAGCTCAGTTGCTCTGCTCACTGTGTTTCCCCTGGACCTTGCCCGCCTTGTACTGAGTTGCTGGAAGACAGACCAGCATGGGGTCATGGGAACTGCAGTGAGTGGGCCTTTCCTGCGAGACTCCCGGTCCTCTGGCTGCAGCCCCTCCCAGGTCCTGACGTCCATCTCCCCTGGTCACTGGGGTCCCCAGAGCCCTTCCTCATGTGGAGTCTGCATCTTCGGCTTTCTCAGCTATGACCCCTGGGTCACAGTGGGTCCCCGATGGTGTGGTGGTCAGTGGCGCACACCCATAACCCTGTGATCAAACTTCATCCTCTGTGGAGACTGGCTCTCTGGGCTGTCTCGCTGCCGTTCTTCAGTGCCCAGAGGGGATGGTTTTGGATCTTCAGCGTGAGAACCTGGTGGGATTCCTGAAGGTAAGGCCACGAAGGTTTGGGGAAGTCTGTCTGCCACTGGAGGAGCCCCCTGGTCTGTGACCCCCATCTCTCCAGATCCAGGGAGGTGGCCTATCGTGTGACCTCAGTCCTCTGGGGGTCACGCTGTGGCCGAGAGGACAGGGTGAGGACAATCCTCCCTAGTGATCAGGACGGGGCCCCTGCCCCCTGCCTGGGGCCCTGGTCACTCAGACCCACCGTCTCACTGCCTGCCCTCCTGGGGAGAAGCTGGAGGGCAGCGTTTCCTGTTACCTGGGGGCCGAGTCCACCCCCCACCCCACCCTCCAGGCCTGCTCTGTCCTTGCCATCATCCCTCACCTCCTCCCCTCCCACTGCAGCAGGTCAAAGAGGGCTGAGGGGGTCGCTCAGCCCCCTCGAGACTTCCCAGGGAGCTCCTGGAGAGCAATCCTTCTTTTCAGTGAACAAGCACGAGGCCAGAGGGAAGGTGTCCTGAGGGTGGACAAGGTGCGTGGGGGTCCCTGGGAGGCTGGCCTGTGGCCTGGGCATGACGGGTGTTCCCCAGGGGCAGGGAAAGGGGTCTCCCCAGGCTCAGGACAGCATCTGCCCTCAGAGCTGGGCATCTACCACCCACATGGGGCTCTGGGTCCCAGGGCAGAAAGTCTGGGTCCTCGCCAGTCCTGACCACATGGCTCCGTCCCGCCCTGGGCCCCGAATGTCCCCCCGACCCTGATCCCACAAGGGACTGCTCTGACACAGTCTCCCGCACTGGCCATGCAGACCAAGTGCAGCGTCGAAGCTGACTCAGGGGACCCGGGGTGAGCGTGCAGTGGCTGACCTGGAAGCCTGCGGGCACCTGGAGCCACCCCTGCGGAGACAGGCGCTGCGGGTGTGACGGCGCCACGCCTGGACGCAGGGCAGCTCAGCAACAACGCTAACTGTTGTTACAGGCGGAGGGTGCCTGGGGTTAAATAACACGTACTGTTAACATTAGTATCATCTATTTCTTTCTGATTTCTTTAATACAGCTGCTTGAAGGTCTGTATTTATCCTGGCAGCCTGGCTGACGCTGATCTGGGTGGAGAGAGCCATCTGGGTGATGAGTCTGCAGCCTTTACTGTGAGGAGAAAGGGCTTCAGAGGAGGCCAGCTGGACACCTGGTTAAGGCTCGTGGTCCGGCCGGGAAGGGTTCACTGCAGCCTGACCCTTCGTGGTCTCGCGTGAGAAGGCGCACACACTGGGGGAGGGGCCCCGAGTCCTCCGTGGTCTCGTGCGTTATATTTTAATTTTGGCTCTGCTGGGTCTTGGGAGCAGCCTCTCAGGCCCCAGATCATCGGGAGAGGCTCTGGGGTGGGAGGGAGGACCCAGGGAGGACGAGAGGCTCTGCAGGGTGCAGGCAGCGATGGCTGGGGGGGTCCTCTTCCTTCCTCCAGGTGCCGCCCAGGAGCCCCCGCCCTTCTCTCTCTCCTGTTTACATCTTACTTCCCTCCTCTCTGGGCTTTCCTGGTGGCTCAGCTGGTAAGGAATCCGCCTGCAATGCAGGAGACCTGGGTTCGATCCCTGGGTTGGGAAGATCCCCTGGAGAAGGGAAAGGCCACCCACTCCCATATCCTAGCCTGGAGAATCCCATGGGCTGTATAGTCTGTGGGGTCGCAAAGAGTCAGACACGACTGAGCGGCTTTCACGTCACTTTCCCTCCCCTCTAGGCTTCCAGAACTTTACAACAGGAGCCGCCTCCCCAAGGCCTCCACAGCAGCCGAGTGCCCTGCACACAGCAGGGACCCGGCAGACACTTCAGGGGAGCGGTGAGCCGTCAGGGCTGGGCCTGCGGGAGGCCCCAGCCTCACCCAAGCTCCGGGCCACAGCGGACTGGTGGCAGGGAGCAGGCTCGGGTCTGCCGACCTTTCTGCAGGAGAATGGGGCATGGAGGGCTGGCCTGCCTCACCTGGGCAGGTGGCATCACCCAGCACACACCAGGCGAGGGAGGAGGTGACGGGCAGTGTGGCCGTCTCCTTCTCTCCTAGGAGATGTGGGGAGGCCGCCCTGCAGCTCTAGAGGCGGAGGAGGCTCCTGCAGCAAACCCGTTGCCTCCTGAGCTGGGAACTGGCAGAAAAACATGGGCCCAAATGACCTCAAAGGCACACAGGTCGGAATGGACCGTCCAGGGCCACAGACACACCCTGCAGCCCATCAGCTCAGTCCACAGAGAAGCCGCATGTGAGCTGGCGACTCTATTTTTCCCTTAATTGACTCAACATGGTGGTGTTGTGGAGACGTTGACAAAGAATGAGTTCCTGGCTGGAGCTTAAACTTAAGAACAGATTCCCAAGAAAGCCTTTGTTTTCTCCTGGCCCCCAGCCCCCAGGACTCTGCAGGGTGTTTGGGTCGGAGGCCCAGGACTCAGGGTAGAGGAAGATAGGGAAGCAGCTGAGAGCTTTAACAAGGATTGCTTCCAGCCTTCTGGACCCCAGAGACCTGAAGTGAGAGCCAGCATCAACGGGTACATTTTGAAGGATCGTGCGTGCTTTCAGGAGTAGTGGGGGCCTCGTGAAGCCGAGGACTAACTCGCACACAGTAGGGCTTTGTGATGGACACTTACAGTCAGCCTCTGTGCATCTGATTTTATTTGTTTTTAAAGGCTGTACCAATTGTTAAAACTTTTCAAGAGACGTGCTCATGTATTTACATTTCAGCTTTGGCTCTGCTGGGCCTTGGGTGCTGCTGGGAGCTGTCTCTGGCTGTGGTGAGCAGGGGTGCTCTTTGCTGCAGTCTGAGGGCTCCTCACCACACTGGCATTTCTTGTTCGGCACAGGCTCTATAGATGTGGAGCACGGGTTCAGTGCTCCACGCAGGTGGCGTCTCCTTGGACCAGGAGTCAAACCCGTGTTCCCTGTTTTGGCAGGCAGATTCTGCAATCACTAGACCATCAAGGAAGCCACCTCTGCACATTTTAACACGGAGCTCATCTTTTTGACAGACTAACTTTTAGTGAGTACAGTAAGTCCTCCACATGTGAGCCTTTAGGTTGTGAAGTTTAGAAGATGCAAATGTGTGTCGGCGCGTGCAATCACGCTCGCAAGTCAGCTCACTTGTCTGGATTCACTGTCACATGTCGCGTCATCCCCAAGTGGCTGTATTTTGTGTCTTTACAGCCCTGTGTACAGAAGCTGTGCAGTTAGGCTGGATATAAAAAAGGCTGAACTCCCAAGAACTGATGCTTTCAAACAATGGTGCTGGAGAAGACTCTGGAGTGTCCTTTGGACTGCAAGGAGATCAAACCAGTCAAACCTAAAGGAATTCAATCCTGAATATTCGCTAGAAGGACTGATGCTGAAGCTGAAGCTCCAATACTTTGGCCACCTGATGCGAAGAACTGACTCACTGGGAAAATCCCTGATGCTGGGAAAGATTGAAGGCGGGAGGAGAAGGGGCTGACAGAGGATGAGATGGTTGGATGGCATCACCGACTTGATGGAAGTGAGTTTGATCAAAGTCCAGGAGATGGTGGAGGACAGAGGAAGCTGGCGTGCTGCAGCCCATGGGGCCGCAGAGTCGGACAGGACTGGGCGAGCAAACAACAGCAGCAGCGCAGGGTGCTTCAGGACCCTTATTCCAAGCGCACGATGTCCAGAAGGAACTGGTTCAGTTCTTCAGAAGTGCCTGAAGAACCAAAGAGGTTCAGGACACAGGAAATGACAAGGAATTTGAGGAGGCGCTGCTGGCTTTCAAGGCATAGACCTGAAAGGAGGAAGAGTACAGAAGGTGTAGCAGCCGTTCAGAACCCAGCCCGGCGCTAGGGGTCATTTATGGCGAGAAAAAAAAGCGCCGCTACCCAGACATCGCTGGATTACTTTTCCAGGACAGTAGATAGGGTTGAACACAGCAAGGGACTGAAACCTATGCCTTCGACTTCGGCGTGAGTGCCGCTGCGGCTGGCCCTCCGTGCCCACTGCTGACGACCCTTCAGCTCTGCCGCCCTGCCCCCTGCCCCTCCTCCAGTCCGTGACCCTTCTTGCCTGTTCACGGATGCCAGCCCCTGGGTGCCCGCTGTTGTCCCAGACTACTCCTCAAAGTGCTGTGCGGTAGGATTAAAAATGTTTTTGTTATTTTTTCGTGCTTTTTTTTGATGTATTATTTGTGTGGAAAGTCTTCCGAACCCACTACAGTATAGTACCACATAGCCAATTGTGTCCGTTGGGCCCCTGGGCTAATTTTGCTGGACTTAGGAGCACACTGGACGCACTAATGTGCTCTTGGAAGGGAACTCACTCATTTGTAGCAGATCTACTAGACTCATCTGCTTTTCATTTCCAAGGCATCACAGGGAGGCCCGAGGTCAGCAGGGACGCCCTGAGGTCACGCTGCTGGACAGGGCTGGACGTGGAGAAGGGAGTGACGGTGCCTAAAGTGGCCAGCTGGGCAGCGTCTTGCTGGGCGCTGGGCAGCCTCCGCTCTGAGCAATGGGAGTTTCTCTTCTTGGAACAGAGTAGACAGCCATCCTTCTTGTTCTCCTGGGCATGGAGCCGTGTCGTGACTGTGGAGGCGGGGAGGGCAGGGGTGGCCTCCTTCCAAAGTGTTTCGCAAGCCTCCCCTCAAGATTAGACCCTGGGCTGCTGGTCGGGTTTCAGATCCCAATTGGAAACAGATTTGTCTTCTCTGCTTTGATGAAGTTTTGCTGTTTTGCAGGGCTTTGAAGTTTATTTATTGTTTCAAATTGCATTAATTATTTTTGAAGTTCATACTTTTGTTCATGACTTGAAGGCTCTAAAGGGCACAATGTGCACAGAGATTCAAATAATTCAAAGGAATGCATCCAATAGTTTCTTTTAATTGGCAGCAGAAGACAGCATCCAATTTATTACAAACTTACATGCTGTGATTTAGGACTAATTTAACTTCCTCTTGAAGCTGGAATTCAAAACCTCACTCATGGCCCGCCACGGTATTACCCAGAGAGAAGGCATCTCATAAGCTGAAGCAAGAACTAGGGTCTTGTATGGGGCCCAGCATTACTTCCATATGAGGGGCTGGATGGAAGGCCAGAGCTGGACGCCTGACCAGGGTGCCCGGGCTTGGAGACCAGGGACCACTCCCCACGGTACCTGCCTGCTTGAGCTGAGATCCAGCCAGGGCGCGTGCTGGGGTCACAGGACGGCGGTGATGGAAGCACCCCCTCCAATTCCCCCCGCCCCGGGGCTGGGGGCAGGCCAGCCCCCTCCCCCTCGTCCACCCCAGCAGGCACCTCCTCTGCCTGCATGGAGTAGCTGCCCTTGCTCACTCAGTCCATAGTCTTTCTTTCTTTCTCTTTTCTCTTTCTCAACAGTTTTTGGGGCACCTGCTTGGGAAGCCCTCTTCCAGGCTCTGGGTACCCAGCAGTGAGATAATGTCCCCACCCTCAAGAGGGTTAGCCCTCCAGGGGCTGCGGCGGGCACAGGTTGCCTCTCGTGTGCTGGCAGGGGCCCATGTGGGTCAGAGAAGGGAAGCAGGTGTGGTGTTCCCCCCACACAGACCCCAAAGCAGGGCGTCAGACACAAGGACGTATCTGGGAGGGGCCTCACAAACCGGAATGGCCTGACTGCCCCAGTGGTGGACTGCAGGGAGTCTCCTCCATCACCACTGCCCTGGGGCGCTGGACCCTGCACGTGGGGTTGCCCAGCTCCGGGCCTGGGGTGCAGCCACCTGGTGAGGCTGGGGAGGCATGAGCACGTCTGTGCGGTGCCCACACAGCAGCTCTGACCAGGGCCCAGGGGACGGGGTGCCCACCGTGCAGGCTCCTAGCAGAAACCCAAGGCCTGTGGGATCTGGCCTCTGCACTTCTCGGGCAGAGAACCCCTGCCCGGGGGCAGGACCAGGGGGTTTGGCTGGAGGAAGCTGAGGTGGGCAGGCAGTGGCCTGTGCTGTGTGTGCTTTGGGGACTCTAGTCCTACGGGGAGGCTGAAGTGTGGGCACACGGGAGCTGCTTAGGGGTGGCTGGGCCTGGTTCTGGGGGTCCTTTGGCTCCCCATGATGGATACACTACGGGGAGCATAAGAGCAAGACCCACCAGGAGGGTGGTCAGTGCCCAGGGCAGCTTCTGGGGCCTGGGCAGGGCAGGGCAGCGGTGGGAGTGCCTGGGTCCTGGGTGGGCTACAGGGGAGCTGAGGGCATTTGCCGACGGGTGGAGCATGAGGGGGCGGCCAGGACCATCCTGGGGTTTCATCCGGAGGCCCAGGAGGAGGCAGGGGCTGGTTCCCGGGAGCGGGGCAGGCTGTGGGTGCGGGTGTCAGTGGACGTGCCAGAGGGGCACCCACAGAGGATGTCAGAAAACTTCACGTCTGCGGCCCCAGGGGGAGGAGCCAAGGTCATCACATGGAGGACCTTGGAGAGGCTGGGCACCGGGAGAAGTGGCCAGCAAGGTGATGGGAGCCGAGAGCGGGGGCAACCAGCAAGCCTGGAGGCTGGGCACAGCCCTGTCAGCCCACCCAGGTTTTCAGAGGTCACTGACTATTTGGACATTTCCTGTCATCTCTTAAATTTCAATTTGCTTTTCTCATTCATTTTTCTTATTTTTGCCTTTATTGGGGTTCACCTGATCAGAGGAGGGTCTTGTGGCCTCTCAGAGCCCCTGGTCTCCACATCCTGGCCCCTCATCCACCAACACTATGGACAGTTCTAGTTCTGGGCTCAAGCTTGTTTCTTTTCTTTGGTCTTAATTTTTTCTTAAGACAACAATAAACTTTATATGAAGGTGTAGTTCTAGCCTTTCTCTTTTTCTTCTCTTACAGCTTTTCTGGGTTTGTTTCTTTTTATTTTGAGGTTTTCTCCAAAAATATTTTCACTGTGGGTTTCCTTGGCAAGTCTTTTGAAATCTTATGAGAATAGCTTTATTATGCCCTCAAAATAGTTTGTCCTTTCAACTACTGTGTACCTACTATTTCTACTTTCTTCCTTTTTCCAGATATTTTTCTTTTTCCTATTGCCAATGTCTTCCCTTAGTTTTTGAGGATATTTGTCATGCTAATTTCAAATAATTTGTGTGTCCTAACACTTCTGTTTCAGATGTTATAAGCTCACTGGTTTGTGGCTTTCCCTTTGTGATTTTTAAACTTCTCAAGAGTTTAGATTCCTTGATTCAGGGCTATGTCCCCCTAGAAGTAAACCAAACAGTCTTTGGAGGAAAGTACATCATCCAAGACCTCTGTTTCCGCGCACTGCACCCAAAATACACCCAACGTTTCCAGCCATACCAAGGACCAAGTGGCCAAACACAGCAAGACAGAAAGACAGTGTAAGCAGAATCAGACGTGAGCAGATGCTGGACTTACCAGATGTGGGTTTCAGTTAACTGTTTTCACTCCTCCTAGACCAGTTTTTAGCAATTAACAGTTTACTAACATATACACAGGGATAAGACAAGATGGACAATTTAATAGGAGAACTGGAATCATATTTTTAACTAGTAGAAATTCTAGAACTAAAATCTACATTGATTGAAATTAAATACTTGAAAGGTTGAGACCCTGATGCTGGGAAAGATGCAAGGCAAAAGGAGAAGGCGGTGACAGGGTGAGATGGTTAGATGGCATCAGAGACTCAAAAGATGTGAATTTGAGCAAACCCAGGCAGGTAGCAGAGGACAGGGAAGCCTGGTGAGCTGCAGTCCTTGGGGTTGCAAAGAGTCAGACACAACTTAGAGACAGAAAAACAGCAACACTTGAAATGTGGATTCAGTGATGCCTTAGAGCACAGAATAGAGGCCAGCAAACAGGCAACTAGGTTGGCAGGAAAAAATCACTAACAGCACAAAAACACCTGAGATTTAGTGAAAAGCTATAACATGCAAAGGAGAGCCAAGAGAACAAGAGAAAGATTTGCTGGTCAAGAAATTCTCAAGCCAGTGGAAGATATCAAGCCATATATTTGTGAAAACGCACAAGAACAAAGCAAAATGAACACTAAGGAAAGCACACCTGAGCACACTGCAGTCCAACTTCAGAAGCGCAAGTGAAGGGGGCATTGTACACAGGCGAGGGACAGCTGGCTCTCCACAGGACGGTGTAAAAGCAATATTGTACACAGGCGACAGACAGCTGGCTTTCCACAGGACGGTGTAAAGGGGATATTGTACACAGGCGACAGACAGCTGGCTCTCCACAAGACCGTGTAAAGGGGATATTGTACACAGGCGACAGACAGCTGGCTTTCCAC
>NW_024070204.1:532309-537066 GCF_014754425.2 Oryx dammah
GGCTTTCCACAAGACCGTGTAAAAGCGATATTGTACACAGGCGACAGCTGGCTTTCCACAAGACCGTGTAAAAGCGATATTGTACACAGGTGACAGACAGCTGACTTTCCACAAGATGATGGAAGGTGGGAGACAATTGAAGGGTGTATTTACAATCCCGGGGAAATAACAGCTCACCCAGAACTCTCTATCCAGTTAAAATGGTTTTTTTTTTTTAGAATAAACATAAAACGAAGATGTATTAAAATAAAAATTGAGAAAATTTGTCAATAGTGATTTTCATTAAAGATAATGTTAAAGGAAAATTTTTAGGTAGAAGGGAAATATTGATTTTTTTAAGTGAGAAATTTATGGAAAACCATAGAAAGAATAAACGTGGAGGGAAACCTAGATGGCTACTGACTGTAACAATAACAATATCATGTAGAATTTAAATATATGTAAAATTAGGATACATAAAAAAGGAAAAGAAGAAGAAGCTAGTATAGGTGAATGGGATTCAAGAGTCGAGGTGTGTTTTCTTTGTCCAGGAAGCTGGGAGTACTAACTCTAATACATAAAGGATACATGTGGGAAATCACTGAAAGAGAAATAGAAAACGTATCTGGGGAAAATGATAAACTGATTGATTAGTAAAAATCTGGCAGAGGAAGATCCCTACAAAGCAAACTGTAACACAGTAAGTTTGACACAAATATATCATTTATTACACCAAAATAACATGACCATTCTTTTGTTAAATAATTAAAGTACACTAATATTCTAATTGAAGACAAAAATGGTCAGGCTGGATTACAAAAATGAAAGAAAATGAACAATTATTTCTCCAATAACACATGTAAACGTGAGCACATATATATGGAAGAGTGGGGAAAGGTACCGTGCAGGCCGACAAAAATTGGTAGAATAGTGAAGAGTTGAAGATCATGGTAAACAACTCTGACCTGGTCAACAGGCACACAACCTTGCGTCTAACAGATGGCTGCAGTACACACTTTTTTCCGAGTAAACAAGGAACATTTGCCAAAGCTGATGACCTTTTGTGTCATTAAAATCCCTCAACGAATTCTTAAGTGTTGAAAACATACAATGATCAATGACCACATTGAAATTAATCTAGAAATCAATAACTGAAAGATACTTGGGGAAAATCTGAAATGTTTGAAAATAACGTGCTAAAGTTCTAAATGACCCATTAGTCTAAGAGAAGTCTCAATGAAAATTAGGAAATATTTTGAATTGGATGATGTAAAAACTTGTGTGATTGTACTAAAGCTGTACTGAAAAGAAAGTGTTTTAATTTTTACTTGTGTATATTAGACAAAATGCTGAATATCAAAGAACTAATTAGTTTATTCAAGAACTTGAGAAAAGGACAGAAAAGTAAAAATTACACTCAATAAATTAGAAAGAATACAGCAATGATAAAATCAGTAATTAATGAAATATAAAACATATAAGAAAAAAATCAGTAGCCAAATGTTACTTGCTTGAAACAGAACGACAAAAACAAAATTATAAACTCCTGGGAACTTTAATCCAGGGAGAATGCAGAGGCACAATTAACAGTGTCAACGATGAGAAAGGAGACGCCAGTAAGGACCTCACAGGTGTTCAGTCATGAAAGGACCTGCTGAATGATTTGTGCCAGTAATCCCGACAGCTTAGACAAATGGAGCAAATTCTGGAAAATGCAACATGCCAGAACTAATACAAGAAAAAAGATTAAGTCCATATAGTCCTACTAAATTGGAGAAGGAAATGGCAACCCACTCCAGTGTTCTTGCCTGGAGGATCCCAGGGATGCGGGAGCCTGGCGGGCTGCCGTCTATGGGGTCGCACAGAGTCGGACACCACTGAAGCGACTTACTTAGCAGCAGCAGCAGCAGCAGTCCTACTAAAAATATTCCCACAAAAAGTCCAGATCCAGTTGGCTTTAGGAGTAAACCCTTCCAGATGCCGTGGAAGAAATCACAGCAGTCTTATACACACTGTTCTAGGGAAGAGGGAAGAAAAATGTGATGCTTCACAACTTGATTTATAAGGCCAGAATAACTTCATAAATATCTGACCACGAGATAGGAACATTACGGCAATCTCCGACATGGGCACGAACACGAAAGTGCTTTAAGATTAGCAAATCAAACAGAATACAGATGGCCGCGTGGCGTGTTTTATACGGAAATACACCACAGCCAGCCGAAATATAATCCAGAAACACAAGAACGGTAAAACAGTGAAAAGGAAGTCAATGTGTAATCATACGCAATCGAGCAAGAGCTGCTGCAGCCCAGGTGAAGCCTGAGGACGGAACACTGAGGGAGACGCCCCGGCCGTAGAAAGACAGACCCGAGCAACGCCACCCGCCCGAGGCGCCTAGAGCTGTCGCGCGCGGACATAGGGAGCAGGTGGAGGGCCAGGAACCGAGGGGGCGGAGGGAGTCACCGCGTTAGGATGAAGGTTTCAGATGCGCAAGATGAACGGTGGTGGAGACGGTGGAGGTGAAGGTCACGCAGCATTCTGAGCAGACAGCACACGGGGCCAGTCGGTGAGCTGTCTGGACTGACCCAGGAGAGTCAGCACTGCCGTGTTACCCTCTGCTGGGAACGAGAGACAGGAGCAGGCTCTCTGGGGCAGCGCGACCGGAGAAGGAGGCGTTCTTGCTGATACCGGCTCGGAGACGAGGCGTGGCGTGAGGCCCGGGGCTGGCCTGCAGCAGGGGAGCCCGGCGCGGCCCCGCGTCGGGGCCCGCTCTGTCCCAGTGCATGGCGGACATCCACGGAGGAGGCTGCCCCGGCCAGGCAGCGGCGTGAACGCCAGCTGCCCCCGTAGGACCCCCGCCTCACACCCTGTGTGACACGGGGAGTGCGGAAGAGCCCCAGAGGGGAAGGCACAATCCTCGCGGGAACAGATGTCAGCCTGTCTTCAGCGCCTGGAAGCCACTACCAGCAACGCGGAACCTACTGCGCTTGCCTGCGTTGGGGTCAGGTACATGCGTCCCATGGAGGGCAGCCTATGAACGAGCTGTTTCCAGCGCCAGAACCCTGCGGGGTCTGCACCCCAGACCTCTCCCGAGCTCCGGACACTGCCGGGCGAGGAGGAGCTGGGACATGGGCAGGTCGCAGGGGGGCTTTCAGGAGGGTGAGCAGCCTCACCGGTGAGTGGCGGGGAGGGGTGGTCACTTCCTGCCCACTGGCTACGGTGGGGAGGGGAGCAGTGGGCGCGGGCAAGCCCTGCAGGGTGTGGGGAGCGTCGCCCAGGGGGGACGGGCCTCACAGCTGCTGGAAGGCAGCTGAGCAGACCCGGGCGGAGGGGCCTCACCCTGCCGGGGCACTGTCCAGGGTGCAGGCGTGGGGGGTGGCTGGTATCACTGCCGCCTTCTCTGCGGGGGGAGGAGGGTGGGGTCCCCAGCTGAAGGGACAGGTGAGGCGGTGCCTAACCCACCCGCATAGGCAATGAAGAGGCGATGCCCCAGCCTGTGTGAGGGGCAGCCCCAGGCCCTGCCAGCCACCATCTGCGGGCTCGGACCAGACGGGTTTGCTCTGAAAACCCCGGGCTGACCCAGACACGGTGGTTTGAGAAATCAGTAAACCAGCTGAGTGGACAACAGCACGAATCTGGACATGGCTTTAAAATAGCGTCGACTTTAGAAAAGTAGCCACTAAGAGTAAGATAAATCACAGACATCAGTCATGGCACTAGAATCAAGTCAAAAACACCCGGTGTGTCTGCATGGTTCATACACAAACAAGGACTTGCCCGGTCGCAGGGTCGGGGCTGAGCGGGACTCGCTGGAGGGGTGGATGTTGGGGGGCAAAGCAGTGTGACTGAGCCAGAGGCACCCCTCGAGGGGGACGGCACACGGGCCAGACCCGAGCGGTTCAGTGAGCTCTGCGTCCAAGCTTGGGAAGTAAGCGGAAGGCAGAAGCGAAACCATTGGGATTAGAACAAAATACAGATGTCATCGTCAAGGTACCGGTTGTGGCAGAAGGCTTGAAGAAAAGATCAGTGGTATCTTCCCCCAAAACGGTTTTAAAAGCTCCGTCTCTTCACGTCCAACCTGAAATGCCGCCTTTAGCAACAGTAACTCCGGAAACCCTGGGTTCCACTGCTGACTTCACAATCCTGCCCCACAGAGTTTCTTATGTTTTAACACCTTTTAGGGAGAGTCACTCTTCTGACTATTTAGGATTCCTTGGCTATTATTGGATTCTTTCTTTTTTTCTTTTTTAACATAAACTGAAGAATTATTTTGTTGCAAGTTTCCAACAGTGCCCCTTGGGGTTCGCTTTACTGGTTCTCTGAAGGGTGTTCAGTTGGACTCCCCTCCTTTCCATGACATCAAGGCCTCTTAAGGGTGGGCTTGCCGTGGCCCAGCCCTTGTGGTGGACCCCGTGGCCGCACCTGTGGTCTCATCTCCAGCAAACAGCAACTCTTCACAGTGGGGGGCCATAGGGGCCCCTTGTCAGCTCGAGACCCCGTCCTTGTCCACACAGCCCCAGTGGAAGGCAGAAGGGGACGCCACGGTCTTGAGTTGGGCGTGCTGGTGCCTGGGGGTGGGTGAGAGAGCACTCATCTCAGAAGCGAGGAGCCTGCTTCCTGCTGGCGGGAGGCTGGGTCTCCTCCCCAGTTGGGCCTCTACAGAGAGTTGCCAGGAGCAGGAAATGCAACCCACTCCAGTATTTTTGCCTAGAGAATTCTGTGGACAGAGGAGCCTGGTGGGCTGCCGTCTATGGGGTCGCACAGAGTCGGACACG
>NW_024070204.1:537076-537670 GCF_014754425.2 Oryx dammah
CACAGAGTCGGACACGACTGAAGCGACTTGGCGGCAGCAGCAGCCAGGACCAGGTATGGCTGCTGGAGGGAGGAACAGGCTGGGTGAGGACCCGCCCTGTCGGCCCATCCACAGGGGCCCTGGAGGGCTCTCGGGGACCCACGTTCTTGGGGCACAGCTGCTTTGGTTTCTGTTTTTTCATGCATTTGTCGACACGTCGGGCATTCCTTCCCCTCAGCAGGGATGGCAAGGGCAGTTCTCAGGCCACCGTCCCCTCTCCCCTGAACGGCCGTCAGCGGGGAGGCCGTGAGCTCTGTGGCCGGCCGGGTCATCTGCTTGTTTTGTGGGCATGACCTGCTTGTGCTGCCTTTGAGAACAAGTCAGGAGCGTCCTCCTCCTCCTGACTCTCACCACCGACCAGCTGTGACAGACGTGTCGTGGGGGAACCGCCGGCCACTCCCCGGGGAAGCCAGGGCGACAGGTCTGTGAAAACTGCCGAGCGGGATGTTTTCAAATAAAGGGCCCAGTTGTGTTCACCTACTGCGCTGTCTTGGCTGGAGGGCCTCGTTACACACTTTCCTGGAAAACAATGCATTCTTCTCTCTTCTCCCGGGA
>NW_024070204.1:537680-556278 GCF_014754425.2 Oryx dammah
TACACACTTTCCTGGAAAACAATGCATTCTTCTCTCTTCTCCCGGGAGCCCTGCGGCCGCCCCGGCGTGGCTTACAAAGGGCCCTCTGTGGGGCCGTACCCGCGGGTGGTGGGAGGCAGGTTGGGGGGGCACGCCCATCTCCACCCCCCGCCCCCAGCTTCCGCAGGCAGCCCCGGACGCGCAGGGCCCTGACTCCCGCAGCAGACCCCGGGTCGGGGGTGCAGGGCTGTGGGCTGCCCAGGCCCCTCGGGGCAGGAGGAAGAGGAGTGGCAAAGGCCCCCGAGAGGATCTCAGCCCCAGGGGCCACGGTGAGGACGGGGAGCCAAGTCTTTCCCACCCAGTGGACTGGATGTGGGCCCCAGAGGGGACCGCGAACCTAAGGTTTGACCTGTACTTCACATCAAAACAAAAATAAATTTAAAAGAGATCTGACTCACGAAAAGGCCCTCAAGGCCCAGAGGCACGCCTCTCAAACCAGAGAGAGCAGGACTCAGGAAAGAAGAGAGGGACGCATTGGGCTTTATGGAAACTGAGAGCTCCTGTCTGTCTGAGACCCCAGGGAGGAAGCCCGGCCCAGGCGGGAGGGACGGGTGACACATGGTCTGAGGAGCAGCCAGAGCCCGTGGGCACACTCGTGGCTCATCCCGGGCTCTTTCCAGCCCACAGCGAGGCCCGTGTCCTAGTGACCCGAGGATGCGGCCTGGACCTCAGCGGTCCTCTCTGTAGAGGCTGCCGGCTGGTGGAGCCCCAGGGGCAGGAATGGGGGGTTCATGGATGGGACAGCTGGCATGCCTCCCCCGGGGGCTGCACCCGAAGATAGAGGCTGCACCCCCACATGGGGGCTGCAGCACGAGCCCAGGTGGAAACCAGAGTGGAGGCCAGCCGGCCAGCCAGGGTGGAGGGACGGACAGAGCAGGGCCGGGTCCGCGTCCCAGGGGCCGGTCCACGGTGACCACCAACAGCAGGGCCCAGGAGCCCGCACCACTTCCGAGTCCAGTTACCGAGACACCCGGGGGGCTGCAGGCGTGGCCGCGCACGGTCTGCTGGTCCTCCCGGGGAGCGTCACTGCGTCCCAGTGGCACGGCCCCCCCCACCCTGTGTGCGGGGCTGCTTCTGGCTCTGAGCTGCTCCTGCAGGTGAGATGACTGGGAAACAAAAACGCAAGGCATAGGTGTTCTCAAGGGCAGACCCCCCACCTGCCGTGTCCAGATCGCGGCCCCCAGGGCCACAGGGGCCAACCCACGCTGCCCGCTGCGCCAGGCTTCTGCACCCCGAGCCTTGGCCTCAGGGTCCCCTAAACAGAAGCTGGCAGCTTCTCTCCCCGGAAACGGCTCGGCCCCCGGGGCGCCCACTGCGTGTGCCCCTCTGTCTCTCTGTGTCTCTGTCTCTGTCTCTCTATCTGTCTGTCTCTCTATCTCTGCCTCTCTCTCTCCGGGGGGAGGTGACCCTGGGTCATCTCGGTGGTCTGGTGCAGTCACAGGGGTCCGTGCGGGCAGTCGGGGGACAGGAGGCAGAGTCTAGGAGGCACTGGGCTGGGAGCCCTGGGCTGGGAAGGGCGTCCAGAAGCTGCAGGGGGAGCCTCGGGGTCCAGCCAGCACACTGGGAACAGAGCCTGTGAGCCCTGTTTCCTGTGGCCTCCAGGGCCGCGGGGTAGAAGATGTGGCGTCTCACAGAGGCCCCACGTGCTCACCGCTGGTCACCTGGAGCTGGCCCGACAGCCCATACGGGTGGGGCCAGGCGGGCAGGGAGGCCCGGGACAGCCCTGCGTGCCCTCGCCCCTCGGGAGCCGCCCTAGTCCAGCCTTGGTGCCCCTCCTGCCAGGCCAGCCCGGGGCTCACTGGTCTCCCAGGGGTCAGGGTCTCCGTCTCCAGGGTCCGCCCGGCCCCACACCCGACTGATCCCTGGGGTCTGTCTGCCCACAGCAGTCCTCACACGGCCCTGACGTGTCACACACGCATCCACTCTGGGTCTAGAGGGCTCTGCAGTCGCCACTGGTGGGCAGGGAGCTGCTCTGCGGGGCTGCCCTCCAGGGGTCAGAGGCCCACGCCACCTGGCCTGGCCAAACCCCGACCCCAGCTTGCCCCTTCTCGCGGGACTCGGAGGAGCCCACAGCTGCTGGGGGGCGTCCTGCAGGGCTGCGGGGAGGGCAGAGCCACACGGCGACCCATTCCAGACCCCTGGACACCCTGTGCTCTGGGCTCCAGCTGGCGCAGGGGTGGGAGCAACGGATTCACTCAACCAACCTGGCCGACAGCCCAGCGTCCGACAGCCCAGCGTCCGACAGCTGATGCTTGGATAAGCACGGAGTGTTTAGCTGCAGAGAGGAGCAGGCTCTGGAGCGACCCCGTCAGGGACGAGCCTGAAGCCATTGTGAAACAAGCCGGGCACACACTCCCCGCCTGTGAAGTACCCAGAACAGCAGTCTCTGGGGGTGGGGGGGTGCAGGGGGCTGGGAGCCGCCCAGCTTCTCCCGGCTCAGACAGCACTCCAGACTCGCCCCGTCCGCTCTCCCAGCCTCTGGGCCGGGAGTCCCCATCCTCGGCATCTGCCTCTGGTCCTGGGGTCTCTGTCCACTGCCCAGGCCCCTGGTTCCCCCGCCCCCATACGAGGGGCCGTCTCAGCACATCTGCAGCTGAGAAGGAAATGACAGCTTTTCTTTCCCTCCCGCTTCTCTAGACCGCTCGTGTCTTTAGAGCCAGAGGGAGGCTCTGCTTCTTTCCTTCTACTGAGAGAGGAAAACCCACCCTTCCCAGGCTGGCCTGCGTGGCTGGTTTACGGAACCACCGCTGAAGACAGAGGTCGGCCCTGGGCCGTCCCTGTGGACAGTCCCCAACCCAACTCCGGGGTTGTCCGGAGGCAGACCTGGGGCTGGGGGCCGAGTTCCAGCCCCCGAAGCTCAGGCGTGGTCGCCAGGCAGGGTGGGTGCCGGAGCCTGCTGCTGGGGAGAACGTTGGCCTGGCAGCCCGGCGTCAGGACCTCTGTGTCAGCACTCACCTCGCGCATCAGCGGGGAATCTCGGTGCTTCTTCTCTTTGGAACTTGAAACCAGGTGAATGATAGCGCGGTCCCACCACAGCCATCACCTTCGGCCACACGCTAGTCTGGAGAAAGCGAAGCCCGAAGAGCTTCCCTGGGGTGTCTCTTTCAGGAACATCTCTCCCCTCAGCCCCCTGCCCTACCTGGAGCTGCAGAGCCAGTCGGTTCCCTTAGAACTGAAGTGGACCGCTGAGCGTGAGTGAACAAGCTCACCTGTCCTCTGAGCGAGGCGCCCCGCAGAGGGTCCTGTCCCCAGCCCCGTAGCCTCACGGCTTGCTCCCTGGAGAGAGGGGCCCCCATTCTGCACAGGCCTCTCCTCAAACTTGCAATTTTTTAAGTTTTTCCCCATCTATTAAAAAGACATGTGTTTATTGTAAAGGAATAAAGAGTCCAGAACTGAAACAAGTCTCCCCCCAACTCCACAAGAGGAGTAACTTCTGCTAACAGTGTGTTGTGTGTCTTTCCAGACATTCCCCACGCAAATGCAGATAGAATTATTTCTGCACAAGTGGGATCATGACAAAAATACGCTGAGACCGGCTGCGTTTTTCACTCAGTGAGGTGTCCTGGACATTCTTCCTCCAGAGCCAGCCCGGACCCTGACCGTTCGGCCGCTGGAGGGGGGGGGGGGTGGGGGTCTTACCCTGCGGGGGTCCTGGCGCTGGTTCCCACCGGGGGCTGCTTCCAGTGACGTCACCTGTTAGAGGCAGGGCTGTGGCAAGGGCACGCAGGCGTGCACACACACACTTGTGCACACCCCCAGTGTGTCTGTGGAGCGCCCGCAAGCAGGCCCCTGCTTCTCTGTGGAGTGCTGGGCTTGACGAGGCCGTCGCGTTCCAGCCCCAGCGCCTGCCTCAGACAAGGCGGCCTGCTGGGAGGAGGGGTCACCAAGCCCCAAGACCCTCTCCTTCTCCATCACGTCGAGTCTGGTGCCCACCGAGACTCGATGGCTCATCACCAGCATCAACCGAACACCCCCGGGCTTGGCACTCACTGTCACTGGCATCAACGGTCAGGGGCCAGCGTGGGCAGAAGACGTGGGTTTCCGAGGGGTGGACAGAACACTGGGCCACTCCTGGTTCCTCCCAGGTGGCCGTGAATGTGCGGCTGAGGTGACCTCTCGGTGCCCAAGGGTGAGTGTGACGCCTGGAGTCGAACTCTGCCAGCCTCCCTCCAAGCAATGTCCCCATCAGGATGGCCACCCTGACCCCGGGGCAGGCCCACCAGGTCTGAGGGACTGGCCCCGGCCACTCGGGGGTCAGGAGGCCCCTCAGTGGGACCCACGTGGCCGCGCCCTGGGAACTCCTCCGAGGGGCTGGCCCCAGGCCTCGGCCGTCGAGAGGCAGGTGGTCTGACGGTCACGGAGCCGGGCAGTGTGCCCCCGCCAGGGGTCACCCTGCTCCCTGTCACATGCAGGAAGGAGAGACGCTTCCCTGGGCCTCCTCGTCTCTGTAGTCATCCTCCTCTGCTTTCTGCCTCTTTCAGGAAATTCTTCTGGGCGGTGCTTCTGAATAGTTCCCAGAAACCAGCCTCCAGGCGGTGAGAGCCCAGAGCAAGGCTTAACCCAGAGCCCGGGGGAGCGAGACTGCAGAGGAAGTCTGAGGGGCTCCCAGTGAGGCCGGCCTCCACCTGAGAAGGTCCTGCTTTCTCCAGGAGGACTGACCACAGGACGCAGCCCCTCGGCCACGGGCGTCCAGTGGGGGCCTGAGGACCTTAGCGAGCAGAAGGCGGCACCAAGGAGCCTCCCCTCCCCGCTGACCTCAGGGCCAGGCCAGAGAAGACCAGCCTTTCCCTGGACGCACAGAGCCGTGGGCCTTCGCGACCCCTCCAGCCCTGGTGCCCTGGTGTGGGGAGAAGGAGACACGTGAGGAAGGCACACCTCTTGAGAGCCCCGTTCGTCACCCAAGGGGGGAACCGGTACAGCGGGGCAGAGCACCCTCGCGACCCCTGAGAGGACGCTTCAGCTCCAGGGACCGTCAGCTGCGGTCTCCTCACGCTGCCCACCCCCTTATGAAGGCTGATGTCCACTTGGAAGCCGCCCAGGACAGCTCCCTGCCCCGACCAGGATCAGCCTAGGGAGTCCAGGTGTCTCCTATGGAACCACATGGGGACCCTCCTCCAGGCTGGACTTGAAATACCCCCGGTGTCTCCCCTAGACCCCCACCTCTGGTATTTAACTGCTTGAATTATAACATTTCCATGACTACATGCTGTGGACTGGGTGCCGTGCCCCCCGGGTTCATCCAGTCACTCGTCCACCCATCCAGCAAGTGATTTCTGAGAACATGTCCTGTCCAGGCCGAGGTCCAGACACTCAGATTCCAGGCTCCATGGATCTTAGAGTGGCCGGCGTGAGTGGTCAGGCAGCGAAGAAACACGCAGGGACAAGGGGGCTTCCTGGGACCAGGGATATACCTCCTGAGGGGAAGAAGAGAGAGGGGCCGTGGAGGTGTGTGCAAGGAGCTTCAAGGTGCGGGACACCTGTGCAGAGGCCCCGAGGCAGGACCACGCTTGGCACACATCCTGCCAGCAAAGCAGCTGGCGTTGCTGGAGTGGAGGGACCAAGGACGTGGCACGGGAGGGGGGTGCTGGGACAGCGGAGGCGCTGGGGGGCTGGGGGCGACGGGTCTGCCAGCCGGGCACTGGGGGACCTGGGGGGCAATGGTGTTGGGGCGGCAGAGGTGCTGGGGGCCTGGGGAAGGGGACGGGGCTGCCAGAGATGCTGAGGAAGGAGACAGGGCTGCCAGCTGGGTGCTATGGGGCCTGGGGGGTGGCGGTGCTGGGGCGGTGAAGGCACTGGGGGGCCCTGGGGTGACGGGGCTGCCAGCTGGGCACTGGGCGGCCTGAGGGGCGGCGGAGGTGCTGGGGGCCTTGGGGGTTTTGGGGCTGCCACTGGGCGCTGAGGCTCCCCGGCCCTACACTTCCATGGACACACCCTGCTGGAGTGAGGGAGACCCTGTGGGCCCCACCTCCCCCACAGCGAGGGGTCCTGCCTGCTGACAGCTGCTCCTTTATCCTCATGCCCGTCTTTGGCTGGAGGAGCCGTGGTGATACCTGTCCCTGGGTGACAAGGTCTGCCCAGCATCCAGGGCCACGGGGAGCCCTGATCTGGGACGCCCCTCCACACGCTTGGCCACGACCCACCGACTCTGAGTCCTGGGACTCTGGGGGCTCCCCTCCCCCTGGGGGACACAGACACGGTGGCCTCGGGAGGGAGTCACAGCAGCATGAGGGAGCCACCACCTGGTGCCAGCCTGGGGCAGCCTGCCCTTAACTCCACAAGTGTGTGTGCCGTTCAGGCCGATGCTCTGGAAGGCTGGAGACCTGGAGCATGCTGCCGCAGGCTGACCGGCTGCAGGACCCCGTGCTCCTGACCTCGGCCAGGAGGCTTCGCCCCAAGCAGCTCATGCCCAGGACCCGCCCCGGCCTGCAGGGCCCACCCTCACCCCACCTCCCCGGGACCCGGCCAGCTATCCCCTCTGCTGCAGAGGCTTCCCACACCCTCTGGGCCTTGGGTGCTCTCTGAGTCCCCAGGGCGGCCTCAGTGTCCACTCAGTCAGCTCGCCCCCCCTTCTGCAGAGGCAGGGGAGGTGGGAGACAGAAGGCCCCCGGCTGCAGCTCTTGTTGCATCAGCCCCTCTGATCACAAGCGGAAAGCCGCTCGCGCCCCTCCTGCACCCCTTCAGGGGCTGTCCCCGCCCCAGGCCGTGCCCCCAGACTTCCGGCCACCTCCAGCCCGGGCCTGTCCTGCTGACCCCGGCACGCTAGCCTGAATGGCCCCCGCTCCGTCTCCAGCCCTGCTCTGACCTCGTACCTGAGACGTGCACCCAGCCTCCTGAGAGTAGGGGGCCCACAGGGGGACTCGGCCTGGGGCTGACCCGCAGGCCAGGGGTTTGTCCAGCTGCTCCCCGGTTTACGGCGGGCTGGGGGGACGGTGGTCCAAAGCAGGTCATCCCCCAGGCCCCTGCTGTTGCCCTGAGCGACACCGGGCCCTGCCCTCGGGGGTGACAGTCACCAGGTGCCAGGGGTGGGCCCACAGAGGGGGCTGAATGGCACCCCTACCCAGGTCCCCACTGCCCCCCGCCACCACCACCTCCCCTGCCACAGGCCACGTGTCCCGTGGACTCCAGGTCTGGTGGCTGAGGACACTGCCCCCGCCCCTGCGAGAGACGCCTGGGTCTGGGGTCGAGGTCCGTGCTGCACCCATGGAGGAACAGATTCTGGAGGCCCAGCCTCGCTGCACAGCTGTTAGCAGCGGGCCGAGCACAGGGCCGCCTCTGCGCCCGAGTCCAGGCCGTTCCGGCAGGAAATCACTGACACAGCACTGAGGGGACAGAGGGAGGTCAGAGTTCACCACCGCCCGCCCCCAGAGGCAGGACGGCGGGATCTGTGGTCATTTCCTAGCAACCTTGCACAAGCGAAAAGCAGCTGGACAGAGGTGCTGATGGCTTCAAACCTGCTTCCGTTTCTCAGTCGATTCCACGTTTCAGAGCCCCGGGGGCACGTCGGCAAGCCCCGTGGGCCCCGCGGGCAGGCGGCTGAGGATCCCGCCACGGACTCGAGACAGCAGCTGCAGAGCCCCAAACAAGCGAGGGCCAGGGCACCAGGGGACATGCAGAGGGCGGGGGGCCCTGGAGACGCCGGGGTGCCTGTTTCCACTTGTGCGCGAGCGTGTCTGTGAGCACCCGTGTGTGCCGGTGTACAGGCGTGTGCACACGTGTGTGCTTGTTCGGGTGTGTGCATGCGTGTGTGCATGTGAGCGTCTTGGAGGGGTGGAAGGAGGAGGCCCTCCTCCAGCTCCCTTCTGCTCCTGGACCTTGAAGAGAACACGGTGAGGCCACCGTGTGGACCCCCCCGGCAGTTGCCCGAGAGAAGGCGATGTGGGCCGCTGGGAGGCTTACTGAGGTTGCGCAGGCACTGCCATGGTTGCGGGGGGACACCAGGGAACCTCTGGGGGTCACGTGAGCAGGTGGCGTCCTGACCACCTGGCCATGAAGAGGCCCCGGAGCAGACACTCGAGAGGCGCGTGTGGGCCCTCTCGGCTGGGCAGCGGGCCTGGTCCCATCCAGAGGGCCTGAGCTCAGGCCGCCCACCTCCTGCCAGCAGCTCCAAGGGCATGGGCTGACTGGACCTCCTCCCCGGAGCCAGGAAGGGCAACTCGGACCAATAGGGCTGTGACCGCTCCCCACTGCCCAGGGGGAGGGAGCACGGGTCCCCACTCGTCACCCAGCCCTGGGAGCTACTCCCCTGGAGTCGGGGGGCCGGGACCCGGGCAGCACAGGAGCTGGGGGTGGCTTCTAAGGGCATCTGGCATCTGGGTGGGTGGCAGGGTCTCCTTCCTTCAGGGAAACCGTGGCTGGGCTGGTTCTGCAGATGGGAGAGGGTCCCTGCCAGGCAGCGCAGAGAAGGCCCCCGCTTCCCTGTCTCCTCTGTCGGGGGCTTTGTGGAGGTGGGATCTGGGGGCTCCACCCACAAGGGTCTCCCTCCGGCTGGACATCCTGAGCCCCGGCTGTGGGTCCACTCTGAGCCAGCTCTGCCTCTGGGACCTTGGGAGATGCCCTCAGGACTCCTGCTGGCCGGGGCTGGGCAAGCATGTGCAGAATGATGGGAGACCCCTCAACCAGGTTCCCCCTCCCCAGGGGTACACTCTGGCCAGGCCCCTGGCCCTCCTGGCCAGATTCGAGCAGCAGGTGGCCACCCTCACCCATCCTGCCGAGGCTGCCAGTCCAGGGGAGCAGAGGACCTGAGCGCCTGCTCAGTGCTGCTGGACCTCCGGCCGCTCCGGGGGTGGACGGGGGTTTGGGGGTCCGGGCAGCTACCGTTCACAGCAGACTAGAGCAGCTGCTCCAGTGTGCTAAGACTCTCCAGGGATAGAGCGCCATCCAGTCACGCGGGAAGAGAAGGTGCAGGCGTCTTTTTCCTGCATAGAAACATTAAACTTCCGTAAATCAGAAACAAAAAGCAAGTCTGAGAGCAAACTGAGTGAATGTTTGCAGCAAGATGACGGGGCAAACAGGTCCTTCACATACAAAGAGCTCGTTTAGTTGCTAAATCATGCCCGATTCTTTGCGACCCAGGGACTGTAGCCCGCCAGGCTCCTCTGTCCTTGGGATTTCCCAGCAAGAACAGTGGAGTGGGTTTCCATTTCCTCCTCCAGAGGATCTTCCCGACCCAGGGATCAAACCCACCTGCACTGTCTTCTGCACTGACAGGCGGATTCTTTACCACTGAGCCAGCAGGGAAGCCCAGCAGAAGCTCTCACCCATCAATAAAAATTATACCGTAATAACCATAGAAATGTAATTAATGTAAACATTAATACAAGTCAGTCTTGATCATAGCCAAAGAAATAAATACTAGACAAAATAAAAACTAAACAAAAATGAGACTTTTTCAGTTTCTCATTGGTTTTGGAATGCCAGGGGCTTGCCTGTAGGCTGCTGAGGGAAGTGTAAACTGGCGAGGGCTTTTGAGAAGCAGTGTAGCTCTGGACATCACCAGCGTGAGAGTGATTCCACACCTCGGCCGGGCAGCTCGGGGGACAGTTGGAACAGGGTCAGTGGCTTGCGACAAAGGCAGGCGTGACTCAGCCCCTGCAGTCGTAGAGCGGGAACGCTGTGACCGAGGCAGGAGGGAACCAGTGCCCGTCCCGTGGTCCTGCCAGGCAGCTGCAGGCAGGAACACAGATCTTGCTTTTAAGGAACCTTTTGGTTGTTCAGAGAGTGATCATGAAAAGTTTTCGGTAAAACGAGCAGACACAAAACTCTGGCTAATGAAGTGATTATTTTGGGAGGCGGCACTGGGGAAATTTTCATTTCCTTCTTAATTTCTACGTTTTCTAAGTTTTCCGTAGGGGTCAGAACTTTTATAACGAGAAAAGGAAATGAACTTTTGTTCTTATAAAAATACAACCTGGAAAAATAATTCCGACGAATGTGCACGATGTGTGTTGTGAATATTAAGAAACGCATTGATCCATACGGGCAGATCTCAAACGCCCTAGGCGTTGCTGCCAACGCACTGGCCCCTGGGCACGGCTCGGGCCCTGGGTGGCTCTGGGTCCACTGCCCTTGCCTGGCCCCCAGAGACCAGGGCAGGAGGTGGGAACGTACCTGGGTGGGGGCAGCTGGCTGTTCTGTGCTGGAAAAACACGTACCCTCCACTCCTCGCCATCCTGCTTGAGTGGAAACACCCAGCTCCGCTCAGCTCTGCTGATTCCAATGCACTCGGCACCTGCGGTGGGAATCCTGCCTCCAGGTCCCCGGTCCTCTCCCGTGTCGTCCTTTCTGGACGAAAACATCCATGAGGCTGCGTTTGCGATAACTTGAGTCAGCTCTGTGGTGGTGACACGGAGAGGGTGGGGGTCAGCCCTAGGCGGGGGCGACACGGTTGGGGGGGCCTGAGGGTCAGAGCCTGAGAACTGCAGCCTCGCCCCCTGTTCTCAAGGACACTGGCCTCCGTTCTGCCTGGTGGCTCTGACCTCGGCTCTGACCTCTGTGCTGACCTCTATACTGACCTCGACTCTGACCTCTGCTGACCTCTATCCTGACCTCGGCTCTGACCTCCATGCTGACTTCCGCTCTGACCTTTGTGCTGACCCCCGCTCTGACCTCGGCTCTGACCTCTACTCTGACCTCTATGCTGACCTCCGCTCTGACCTCCGTGCTGACCTCTGTGCTGACCCCCGCTCTGACCTCCACTCTGACCTCGGCTCTGACCTCCGTGCTGACCTCTGTGCTGACCTCTGCTCTGACTTCTATACTGAGCTCGGCTCTGACCTTGGCTCTGACCTCCGTGCTGACCTCCACTCTGACCTTGGCTCTGGCCGAAGGCACTTTCAGGGCCCAGGAGGTGACCGTGCTTCTCGGTGGAGGAACCTACTGACTCAAGTCCGGCCGCGTGGGCATCTGGAAGCTGCGCAGGAGGAGGAGGAGGAGGGGAAAGAGGCGGCTCCCGGCCACGTCCTGGGAAGGTCCAGGCGGCTCCCCAGGCCGTAGCCCAACCAAGCACCTCGTCTAGGACACCAGCCCTCCGCGTCGCGGTGCGGGCCCCTGTCCTCGGGTGCGGGTCCCGCAGGGGGTCACTGGAGGATCCCGGGATTGCACTTGCGCCCACCCCGTCGCCGGGCCGCCACGGCAGCCATGGGCGGGCAGCCTGGGAATGCTGCCCGTCCCCGGGGCTGTGACCGTTTCTGAGAGCAGGAGCACCCTGCCCTGGAAGGGTCCGGGTCTGGCCTCCTCCGTGCTTCCCCCAGGACACTCTCCCAGTTAGCCAGCCGCCCACAGACCTGCTGGGTGGGGGGCAGTGGGGAGGACCAGACAGGGACCAAGCGTCCCCCCTCAGGCTCAGCCCCCCTGCAGACGCATCTCCTCACCTTGAAGATGAGCCTGGAAACTGATGCGATCTCAGGAGGCGCTTCCAGAGGCTGCAGGGCGGCAGACTAATCACGGAGGGCGCCGCTAAGCCCAGCCCTGCTCTTTGAAAGCTCTGAGAACCAATTTTATCAACAGTGCAACTGTCCCAAAGGCTCCAGGGCCTGGAAGGGAAGACACAGGCCGGGGCGAGGACCCCACCTGCCCGCCTCCTCCTGCATGGCCGTCCTGGAGCCCGGACAGGCAGGGCGGTCAGCGGCGCCGCGCCAGGCTCAGGCCTCTGAGTGAGCCTGAGCTGGTCTCAGCTGCTGGGCGGCCCTGCACTCTCCTCCTGCAGAGGACGAGCAGGGCACAGCAAGCGGCCCCGCCTGACCCACTGCCCCGGGGGCCAGGACGCGTGGGGAGCCTGAGTCCAGCTGCAGGAGGCCCGCAGCAGGAGCGGGGAGCCCAGGGCAGAGTGTGCACCCAGGCAGGAGGCTAACAGGGTCCCATAGGCAGGCCATGGTAAGGACAGGCCCTGGGCAAACAGCCCTGGGCTGACCTCGTGGGAAGGGCTGACGCAGCCTGGTAGGGGTCATGCCGTAGCGGCAGCACCATCACGGGCACACAGCATACCCACCGAGTGGTGGACGACAAGGGGGGGGGCCCCCAGGGAGCATCCCCCAGGGATGGTGACCGGCAGCCCCATGGCCAGAATGGCGGGGAAGGGGCCGAGCTGAGGACATCACGGCGGACGTCGAGAGCAGGCACGGTGGCCAACACGGCACAGAGGGTGGGGGCCACGCTGCCGGCACCACAGCTGGCGCCACAGCAGCTCCAGCCTGGGCGCCAGGGAGATGGAAGCACCGGCTCGGTGGGCGCCAAGGGCTGGTGACATGGCCTTGGGGGTCCCCGCCAGGCCCAGGGGCTGGGGGCCGCTGCATCCCAGGGTCCCCTCTGAGTTGGGATTGCTGGGGGGTTGGGGGCGGGGCCCCTCCAGGACCAGGGTGGGTTGGGGTGTGGGTAGCGGTCTGGGTTCAGCCCAGGGTGTCCCCTCCGGGGATCCAGCCCCTCTCTCCGGGTCAGCACCTGGCCCCTTGCCCACTATCACAGCTTCTTGTCCACATCCCTCCTAGCCAGCGGGGGCCTCACTGGGCAGCGGTGCCTGCAGGTGGCAAGCACTTAGTTGACCGGCCGGGGACACCGGCCAGACCCCTGGCGTCGCCGCCTAGCTGTGGCTTCGGCCTGAGACAGGTGTTTTGTGATGCTCGACCTGCAGATTCTTAACTCAAGGTGCCTCCTGAAGCCACACCCGCACTGCTCAGCTGGGGGGGGGGGACGACTTGCTTACCCTGCCTGGTGCGCTCCGGCGGCAGGCAGGTGGCCTCTCCCAGGAGCCCAGGCTTGGCTGGGAGCCCAGGCTTGGCTGGGGGCCCACTCTCCGCCCCGGCGGCAGCCAGCAGGACTGGGAGCCTGGTGGGGTGGGGGGACGGCCCCAGGTGAGGGCTTCTGCCTGCAGCCCAAAGACAGGGGGACCCAGCCTGAACCACTTCCCCAGAAAGGCCCGGCAGCTGGAGTCCAGATGGGGGGTGCAGCCTCACCTCCCGGGCTGGGCGGGCTCGGTCAGCGACTGGCCGGGACAGCCCTTCGGGGGGCTGAGGCTGCAGAAGCCAGGACAGAGGAGCCTGGCGGGCTGCCGTCCGCGGGGTTGCAAGGAGCTGGACTGGAGCAACGGAGCACAGGCGTGCTGAGGGGGCGGCACCCGCAGGACCCGGCCGGCACGGAGAGAGGGTAGCTCCAGCGCTTTCTCCGGAGGAAAAGGCCTGCGGAGGCCAGACTGCCTTCTGGCTGGTGAGCCCAAGCACCAGGTAGATGCCCCTGTTTCCCGAGCCGGCCTTCCGGCCCCTCCTGGCTGGGCTCCAGAGGCGAGGGCACTCTGAAATCCGGGAGCGGGTCTCTCCTCACCTCCCAGCCTCCTCGGGCCTGTTGCTCAGGCCCCTGGGGCTCGCTGGACCCTCGGGACACCCTCAACCCTGGGGACAAAGAGGGATGCACACTGGCTCCACGAGGGCTGTGTGTCACAGGGACCTAACTGCCCCAGGCGGGAGGTTGCCAGTGGTGCAGACAGCCAGGCCCGGAGGCTGAGCTGAGCAGGATGGGGTCCCTCCGGCTCCTTGAGGTGCCCTGAGCCGGGAGCCAGGCAGACGAGCGGGCGTCCCTGCTGGGGCTGGCGGACGGCACTGTGGGCTGCAGGGTCCTGGGCTGGATGGCCTTCAGGCACCTCTGAGGTCACACCCCCCGGGTGAGGGAGTCTGCGCTCGTCCCACTCCAGACGCAGGAGGGGCCCCGGGGGCCTTTCCGAGGAGCAGGCGGAGGTCCCCCAACTGAGCTGACGCCGGCAGCAGACAGCGGCCAGGAGGCAGGGGCAGCCCGAGTCAGGGCCGGGCCATCTGAGCTGCTGCCCGGGGCCCCAGGACCCGGGCCTCAGGGAAAGGGTCCCCAGTCTGCCGCCCCCTCTCCTGTGAACTGTCTGTCCGGCTGAGGGCAGCCAGGCAGCCAGGCAGCCAGGCAGGTGTAGCGGCCACTCTCTGGAGACTTCAGTTCAGTTCAGTTCAGTTGCTCAGTCGTGTCCGACTCTGTGACCCCATGGACTGCAGCACGCCAGGCCTCCCTGTCCATCACCAACCCCCGGAGTTTACTCAAACTCATGTCCATTGAGTCAGTGATGCCATCCAACCATCTCATCCTCTGTCGTCCCCTTCTCCTGCCCTCAGTCTTTCCCAGCATCAGGGTCTTTGCAACTGAGTCAGCTCTTCGCATCAGGCGGCCAAAGTATTGGAGTTTCAGCTTCAGCATCAGTCCCTCCAATGAACACCCAGGACTGATCTCCTTTAGAATGGACTGGTTGGACCTCCTTGCAGTCCAAGGGACTCTCAAGAGTCTTCTCCAACACCACGGTTCAAAAGCATCAATTCTTCTGCAGTCAACTTTCTTTACAGTCCAACTCTCACATCTATACATGACGACTGCGGAAAACCACAGCCTTGACTAGGCAGACCTTTGTTGGCAAAGTAATGCCTCTGCTTTTTAATATGCTGTCTAGGTTGGTCACAGCTTTCCTTCCAAGGAGGAAACTTCCATAGACGCCCTGTTCACGTGCCCACTGTGGGCCACCGGGAGGCCTTGTTCGGTGAGGCTGGGGAACGATGACCACTTTCCACCCAGAACAGCGCCAAGTGGAGGATGCAGGACGCGGCAAAAAGAAGGCCCTTCCATTGGCCGACACAGAGAGGGTGTGGGGGGGTGGTCTGTTCTCTGGGCCCCAGAGGCGGGCGGGGTAGGACCTCAGTCCTGGCGGGGCCCTCCCTTGACGGGACCCTGTGAGGTGAGGGCTGTTGTCCATATCAGCCCCGCCCTCTCCTGCCATCACCGCCCACCCCCAGCACGGGGGTGCAGGTGGAGCAGGCCTCGGTCACTGCACAGGCCCTTCCTCCGGACCCTGGCAGCCAGAGCGGGTGGGACGTCCTGGCTTCCTCCCGTCTCCGGGTGCGGGTGCTAATGCCGCCCCGGCCGCGCCCATGCCCACCGAGGAAGCCCAAGTGTCCTGGTGGGTGAGCCCCCCTCGAGTCGCCCCAGGGAGGCCCCACCTCCGCTCACCTGTGCCTCTGCCGAGTCAAGAGTTCCCAGCACCAGTGACCTCGAGGGGCTTCCCAGGATATCTGGCTGTGCCCCGCAGACACGTGGGCAGAGGATCAAACAGACAAACCAGAAGAATGCAGAGGCGTGTCACCAAACCACGAGCAACAAAAAATAAAACAGACAAACTGGAAATATCGAAATTAAAAGAACACCATGAAAACAGGGAAAAGACAGCCCACAAGATGGGAAAAATAAGTTTGCAAATCGTATATCTGATAAGGAACTTTAATCCATAATACATAAAGAACATTCACAACTGCATGGTTAGAAGAACGAAGGTTTAACAGACAGCTCTCCAAGGAAGCTGTGCAAACAGAGAAGCACAGAAAAGGATGCTGGGCATCGTCACCCAGCGGGAAACGCAAACCAAACCACAGACACCAGCCACATCCACCAGGACGGCTGGAGCCAGACGCACAGGGACAGGCACTCTCAAGGGTGTGGGGCCTCCCCCACGGCCGGTGGGCCGGGAGCGGGCAGCGTGTGGAGAACGCTGGACCTCAGTGCGTCCGCTCCCCGCAATGTGAAACAGAGGTCCCTAGGGACCCTGAGAGCCCACCCCAGGTGCCAACCGAGAGAACCAGACACCCATCCACAGGCTTGTGCGTGAGTGTCCAGAGCCCCGTGAAAGCAGACCGACCCAAGCGTACATGGTTCAACAGAACGGGGTCCACCCGCAGCACAGCACGCCACTCAGGCACCAAGGGGAACGGAGCCCCGACATGCTACCACTCAGACGAAGTCTGGATGCGCCTCGCCGTGCGGAGGAAGCCGGACTCACAGGGCACACGCCACGGGATGCCCCTCACGTGAAATGTCCCGAATAGGGTGATCCAAGGACGGTGGGCACGCCCCTGGCAGCTGGGCGTAGGAAGATGGGCGTGCCAGGGTTTCTCTCTGAGGCGCAAAGATGTGCTGAAACTGTCAGGGATGGTCGTGCACATCCACGGAAACACGGATGGCGTGGGCCGTACAGAGCATGGGGGCACACGGGGGCGTGCGCACTGAGGTCGAGGAAGCCAGAGAATGAGCGCAAAGGATAACGTTTAAAGTTGCCAGCGAGTCCAGGTCCATGTGGACAGGGGTGAGGCTTCTGCTTTATGGTCCCGCTGCCCAGCGCTCTGCAACAAGGTGCCCGTCAGGCCGACGCCAGGCAGCCCCGGGAGGGCAGCCTTCCTCCCACCCTCCCAGGACTAGCTGACCCTGCACGCGACAAAGACCAGAGCCTCTGCCAGAAAGGACGAGGCTCGCCGGTCTCTGCCGGCACACCTGGCGGGCACCCTCGCCAGCACCCCCGCACTGCGGGCACGCTCGGTCACAGCCGACCCCCGAGCCGCTGCCCCGCGTGGACGTAAACACGGGGCATTTGAAGGGCTGCCGCCCCCACGCCGACTGCACAACACACCATGCTATTATCGTCACAAAGACACGAACAGGGCGCGCGAAACCACGAGATGAGGAACCTCCGCACTCTCCTCCCGCCTCTAGTCGCTCAGTCGTGTCCACCTCTCGTGACCCCAGGGACTGTATCCAGCCAGGCCCCTCCGTCCATGGGGTTCTCCAGGCGAGAACACTGGAGTGGGTTGCCATTTCCTTCTCCAGCTGCACTCTCGCTTGCCGGTTAAAGGCCGAGGTGGAGACGGAGGAGGGCGGGGAGAGCCAGGGAGAGGGGCCTGGGCCCCCACCTGCAGCTGGGAGCCACACGGAAGGCGGCCACCACTGGGTCGGGCAGAGCCACCTGCAGGGCCCCGGAGACCCTGCCTCCCAGCGCCAGGATGGGAGGCAGGTCCTGCCTGAAGGGTGGGGCCCCCTCTGGGGCTGGCCTCCAGCTGGGGTCTTTCGGAAGGGATGGTGGGAATGGCTCATGGGCCAGGCTGCCCGCGGCACTGTTTATGACACGTTCACACCTCCACGGGCAACTTGCTTCCCGGCTGAGGGTCGGCCTGGGTCAGGAGCAGGACTCCAGGTCAGCCTCCCACCCAGTCTTGGGCCAGCTGTGCGGCTGTGGGAACCACGGGGCACCTGTGGTGGGGGGCTGTCAGTCACTCAGTCATGTCCAAACCTTTAGGACCCCATGGACTGTAGCCCACCAGGCTCCTCTGTCCATGGGGTTCCCCAGGTGAGAACACTGGAGTGAGTAACCGTTCCCTTCTCCAGGGGGTCTTGCCCACCCAGGGACTGAACCCAGGTCTCCTGCGTTGATGGCTCAGCTGGTAAAGAATCCGCCTGCAAGGCGGGAGACGTGAGACTGACCCCTGTGTCGGGAAGATCCCCTGGAGGAGGGTGTGGCAACCCACCCCCGTATTCTGGTCTGCAGAATCCCTCGGGCTGAATAGTCCACGGGGTGGCAGAGAGCCAGACACCACTGAGCGACTCTCCCTTTCTCATGTACTTTACCGTCTGAGCCCCCAGGGAAGCCCCAGGCACCTGGACCCTCTAAAGCGAGGCAGCAGCAGCCCCCACAGCCGGACAGCCAGGAGCGTGGACCGCAGAGACGCGTGGAGTGTCCCTGCGCTCGGCTGGGTGGGGGCTGGTCAAGGCCTGTTGCCCCAGCAGTGAGAGGTGGGGGGGGGGAGGCTGGTGGGTGTGGAGGCTGCAGCCCGGGAGGCCCAGCCCCTTGAGGGGGGTGGGCCTGGCTCGGGCAGAGGAGGGACCTCACCCACGTCCAGGGCACTGGCCGGCCTCGGGCCACGTGGGTCACCCATGGAGCTGGAGACGTGCCCGTGCCTTGGGACGACAGGCGCCTGCCGGGTTGCAGAGGCTGCAGCAGATGCCTGGTGAGGGGGGTCGCCCAGATCGAGGGGAGAAGCTGAGTGGCAGCGGCAAGCCGGGGTTCAAGGAGGTAAGAAGGGGCGGTTTCTGGGAAGGCAGACTGAGAAGCCTTCCTGTGGGGTAGGCGGCGGTGGGGCGGGGCAGGGGGGAGGGGGAAGAGCTGGAAGGGAGCTGGTGGGGGGGCGGGGGGCGCGGCCCTGGGTGCCGGAGACCCCAGGTCGCCGACACCCCTCACTGCCCAGGAGTCCAGCCCTCGGCCACCCCGGTCCTTGCCTGTCCTTGAATACCACGAGGTAGAAAGAGTCCGGCGGGTCCCCAGCAGTTGGGCCGGGACCGCAGTTGGCTTTTCCCAGAGACCCGGTCCCCACCTCCTGTCCTTCCAAAGGACGCCCCCACCCGCGGGCCTCTTGGCCTCCCCGGGCCCCACCCTCGCCCCGAGACCAGCTCCACCAGCAGCCAGGCGCGTGCCCTCTAAGTCTCCTCCCGCCAAGGGGCAGGGGCACTGGGGTGCCTCTCGAATTGGGGGTGCCAGGACACGCCGTGAGAGGGTGGGGCTGGGAGCTGTCCACACAGCGTCCACCGCAGCCTCCGACTCCCTTGTAGACCTTCTGTCCGGGGTCCTGTCGCGGGCGGCGCCGCCCCCGCGCGCAGGGCTTGGCTCGCGCGCCCGCAGGGCTTGGCTCGCGCGCCCGCAGGAGGCGGGCTGGAGGCCGGGCCCGTGCGCTGCGGGCGGCGGCCGCGG
>NW_024070204.1:561278-566496 GCF_014754425.2 Oryx dammah
CGCGCGGCCAGGGGCGCGGGGCTCAGGCCCAGGGCTGGGACCGGGGTGTGGGGGGTGGGCGGGGCGCGCGCGCGGGCGTGCGTGCTGCCCCCCGAGGCCCTGGGTGGCGGCAGGGGCCTCGGCGCGGCGCCCCCGGGAGCGCGCGGGCTCCCCGCCCACGCCCCAGACCCCGGTCCCAGCCCTGGGCCTGAGCCCCGCGCCCCTGGCCGCGCGGAGAGGGGCGGGCGCGCAGCGCGGCGGGCATCGCCAGGCGCAGCGCCCGCGGGCTCACGGGCGTCTCCTTCTCTCCTCGGTGCCGCGTTCCCCGCGTCCGCCCGCGGGCCCGCAGGGGACAGTATCGTGGTGTCTGCGTACATGGGCGGCCGCAGAGGCGCAGAGGAGGTGGAGCGGCGGGGCTGCGCGGAGCAGGGCGCCAGGGACAAGCAGGTAGGCGTGGTGGGCCTGGCGGGCTCCTTGGGCCGCGAGCACCGGAGCTGAGCCCCTGACCGGGACCCGGGGTCCGGGGACAAAGAAGGCGGCGGCGCAGATGGCCGGCAAACGGACTGCGGCGGGGCCTAGGGAGCCCCTCCCGCTCCTGGGCGGGGACCTTGTGGCCGCAGGGCCTGCGTATCCCAGGGCGCGGGGCTGGGGCTCGACTTTCTCTAGGATCCATGCGCTGCACAGCCGCGGTGGCGAGTTAAAAACCACCACGCTGCCCATCTGCTGTGTCAGGGGTCGCTGGGCTCACGGGAAAGCCAGGCTTCGGAGGCATAGCCGGGCCCCCCAGACTGAAGTTGCTGGCAGCATCAAGGCCCCAGCTCGGGGCCCGGCGCCCCTGTGAGTGGGCGTGGAGGGTGTCCATCCAGGGCTGGGGCGCCAGAGGGGCCTTGGGTGAACCAGACCCTGCCCGTCTGCCAGGGTGGGTGGCTCCGGGCACCAGTGTGCACTGGGTTTGGGTAGATGGCCAGGCCAGATGGCTGAGACCCCGCCTCGCCCACCGCTCGCTCCCCAGTGGCCCCAGGAGTCCACTGCGGACAGAGCACGCCCGATCGGAGGCACGGCAGCTCCCGTTTGGAAGGACACTCTCTGGCCAGCTGGCGAATGAGATGCTCAGAAGGTGCTTGTAAACGCTTGTGAGGGGCAAGACGTGTCCTAAGATCAGACCCACTTGAGTCAGGATTGCTTTTTGGGAGGAAGGTTTGAATCCCACACCTGTAAAGGCAGGAATCCCGTTAGAGGATCTGTTGGGCACATCACAGTGCGGCTGGAGGCTGTGTGCTCCTCGGGGCCAGGGGGCCAGGGCGGGGCCGCCCCTCCTGTGGGCCGATCGTGTCTGCCTGGGGAGGTGAGTGTTGGTGACAGGGTGCTATCTCCTGCCTGCTTGGTCCTCCTGCGCGTGAGGAGTCAGATGCTGGCAGGTGACGCAGAGCGGTCCCGGGCTTACCCCTCCTCTTCCTGGTGGCCGTCCACCTGGGGGCTTTTTCCCAGGCATGGGCACCTCAGGCCTTGAAACAGGTGGACGAGCCTCCGTCAGCTCAGGATGTGGACCACACAGCAGGTCCCCACACGTAGCCCGTGCGTGTTATTTACGGAGATCGAAAACGATGCTCCTGCTGCGTGGCCGTGAGGTGGTAGAGCCCACCATGCTGGCCTCTGAGGCCCACGGATCCCACGCTCCTGCGACGTGTTTGAAGGCGCGGTGTGGTGTGTGTCGGGTAGTTCCCTTGTTGTTTTGTTCTTTGCTGTGGTCTGAAGGTTGGCGTCACCCCGAAATTCAGCCTCGCCTCCCTCCATGTGATACCTCTGGGAGGCGGTGAGGGCCTGGGGGCCGAGCCCTCACGATGGATCAGCACCCAGGCGAGCGCTCGGTGTCCCGTCTACCGTGCGGGGTGACAGGCAGCGGGCCCCGTCTACGCACCAGAAAGGGGCCCTCACCAGATGCCGAGGTGGCTGGGGCTCTGGTCTCTGACGTCCAGGCGCCTCGATCTCGGTCCGGCCTCCAGGACTGTGTGGCGAGTTCCTCTTGTTCACTGGTTCCTGCCCGCGGTGCGCTGCGGCAGCCGGCCGGGCTGGATCTGCGGTGCAGGGAGAGTGGAACCTCAGAACGACGGATGGTCCCTTGTGTCTCGCACAGGTCATTGCTCCCCGTCTCCTTCCGTCCTTTCCTTGTTTGGCCGTGGGCTGAGAGCCCCTGCCCTGGAGGGTGGACCCCCGGCCGGGAGCTCAGGTGTCTTGCTGCCACGCTGCTGCCCCCTCCCGAGCACCCCGCCCTGGCTCTCCCCAGAGCGTGTCGGTCGGGGGACCCTGGCGTGTCGGCTCTCCCTCTGTCCCGTCTCCAGCCCCAGCTTCGTCCCTGCCTCCCAGGGGAGGCTCCGAGGATGTCCTGCCTGACCGTGCTGTGCCCCCAGGACCTCCCACTGGGGCCGGCGTGGGGACGCGTCCCCATTCTCAAGGCCACCGTGTGCTTCCTTGTGGGTCGGTGCCGGTCGCCGTGTGGCCAGTGACCTTGTGCGAATTGGGTGCACGTCCCCCCACCTAACCCACCCGCTCCCCCCACACACCTGAGAGAAAGGGAGTGAGGCTGACTGCCCACGAGTTAGTGAGCCCGGCTGGCTCCTGGAGCCCCCCGTGCACGCCCAGAATGTCTGGTGAACGTTAGTTTCCCGGCGGGTGGACACTTGCTTCACGAGCTAGAAGGGTCCTCCCTGTGAGTCTGAGAAGCGCTCTGTGTTGCTTCAGGGCCACGTGTTCCAGAGGGCCGGGGCGGCCGTGGGGCGCTGGCGGGGGTGGCACCGAGGGTCCCAGGAGGGGCGGCCGAGTCTGCAGGTGCCTCACGGGGTCTGATGCGGCATTTGGTGATGCTGTTACCACAGGCGGGGCGGCGGGGGCTGAGGTCACGGGGGGCCGGCGGGGTCGGGGGGCTCTGTGGGAACCTTGCTGCCCCCCCAGCACACGCATGACCTGTGGGGGTCCCAGCAGGCGTGTGTGGGCGTCCGGGCACCACGCCAGCCCCAGCGGGGATGTTCGGTTTCCTCTTGGGCCCCCTGGGCACCCAGGGCCTGGTGTCTGCTTTCAGACGTGGCCTGGCCATGTGCAAGGCCAGCACAGGTGTGCACACAGCCCTGGGGACTCCTCAGGGTTTGAAGGCACCAATCCTAGCCCTGGGGGCCCAGACCCTGCAGATCAGGGAATCGGGAATCCCCCCGAGGTCGGGCAGCGTCCGTGTTCCTCTCCCCACCTAGGCTTCCAGAGTCGCCGATGGCTCCCTGGGACCCCACTCAATCTAAGGATGAGCTGGTGGTCCCAATCAACCCTCATCTGACGAACCACCCCCCTGGGGACCCCAGAACCACGAGGCCACTTTGTCGGAAATGCTTGGAGGGGCTGGGGGCAGGGAGGCGGCCCGAGCACCCTGGGCGGGGGCTGCTGTGGATGGGCGTGTCCAGAGCGAGTGCCTAGTGTTTGCCTGGCTCTCACCTGGAAACCGCGAAGGGGCTGCCTGCAGGTGGGCGTCCTGGTGACATGCCTACCGGGATCCCCTCAGGACTGGAGGGGCGGTGCAGGGCTGGGGGTCACCTACGGGCCTGTGGCCAATGGCGCTGGACACCCAGGAGGGCCTGAAGGCGCCCGGAAAGGCCAGACACCACGCATGCAGTGCCCGCCCCACCCAGGCTTCCGTGGATGGCGCCAGGGCAGCGTGTGTACCCGTCTCTCTCGTGCTGAGGCACCCTCCCGTGGTGCGGCCAGCACTCTGGGGCGTGGACTCAGCCAGGCTGTAGCTGGTGCCCCCGCCTTGGCCGCAGTGCCGCTCCAGGGGACCACGTTGGCCGTGGTGTGGCCAGAGGCTGACGGAGCCCTCCTAAGGGCGAGGCAGGCGGGGCAGCACCCCCAGGAGGGGCGGGAGACGTGGACTCACTGCCTGCCCCGCGGATACGTGGCATCCACCTCCCCGCCTCCATGCGTGCTCGGGGGGGGGGGGCAGCCCCAGTGAAGCCCCACATGCAGACCGGGGTCAGTGCTCGGACGGAGGGTGGGAAAGTGCCGGAAGCACCCTGCTGGGGCACTGCTGTGAGGGGCGGGGCGGGGCGGCTGCGGGGGGGGGGGGGGGCGCGGCGGCGCACTGCCGGGCTCAGAAACGCCAGCTCCCGAAGTAGGAGATCCGGCGGCACCCGCTCACCTCGGGACGCACTCGGCCACCGTGGGGTGGCGCATCCAGGCAGCAGCTGTCCTCACCCGCCTCCCCACCGCTTGTGCAGAAGGAGCTCGAGTGACGTAGGGGCTTCCGCTGCAGGGCTTGCTCTTTACCTGGTGAGCTGGTCGTGGTCCGCATCCATGCTGCCCACGCTGGTCACTGCTAGCTGGCTGGAGCTTGAAGTGTGACGGCTGATGGGAGCCGGGCGTCTAACGTGGCTTCGTTCATAAATGTAAATGTAAGGAGCCCCGTGGGCAGCCCAGCTCCAGAGCTCCATGTGACACCTTGCGGGCCTGAGCCCACCCCCAGTGAGCTCGGCGGGTCTCACGTGATTTGCAGAATTGTTCACGAAGCGGTGTGGAGTATCCCGCAGTCCCTGCTCGCTTTTGAACATGCTGGAAGTTTTGGTCTTAAAATTAGCCGAGGTCTTTCCAGACGTCAGGAAGCGAGGCAGACCCTTGGCACCGGGGTTCCAGGTGTTGCCTCGGTCAGCGTGTGACGCATCAGGCATCCATCTCAGACCACAGACGGGCTCGTTGGGGCCGGGGTGGAGGGCCCTGGTCTGGAACCCGCGCTGGAGCTGCTGAAGGGGCCGCTGGAGGGGACGTCCTGCCACCCATCTGCCGGGTCACGTCTCTCCCCACGGCCTTGTGAGAACGCACGCCTGACTTCAGGGAGCTGGAGTCTGTGGTGAGGAAGAAGAGCGGCGAAAGGCTATCTTGCAGGAGAAGGTCTGGGGTCCAGCCTCCACTGGCATCGGCGTCTGCGGCTGCCCGGGCTCGGGACTGTGGGCTCAGGGGTCCTCTGGGGACGGCACCTCCTGCCTCCTGGTAGGTGTCTGTCTGGTTTATCCAAGTCACAGGCGGCCCAGGCTCTGCACACGAGCGAGGCAGGCCCCTGCAGGTCCGACCCAGAGCCCAGGTGCCCCTGAGGAGCACGCAGGTGGGCGTCACAGGGCAGCAGGCGTCACAGGGCGCTGGGTGCCACAGGGAAGGTGGGCGTCACAGGGCGGTGGGTGCCACAGGGCGGTGGGTGTCACAGGGCAGC